>NC_083325.1:67724251-68033461 GCF_963455315.2 Globicephala melas
TGCCAGCCCACAGCCTAGAGACCCGATCTCCTCTAAACTGGGATTCATTTTCGGTCCCTCTCATGATGCATGTTGCTGGGCTAGGGACATTCAAGGTTCTCTTTTGGGACCTGGTCACCAGAAAAGAAAGAGAGCTGGAAGCATCTCAAGGTTTCTCTGGGCCAAGCCCAGGGGTGGGGTTCAGAAAACAAACTCCCCCACCCATCATGGGAGTTTACACAGGAAGAGGTCACAACTAGCAGCTTTTCCTCAAAATGCCTCCTCTGCGATAAGAAAAAATTTGCACAAAGCAAGGCTGACATCTAATGGTCGTTTTTCACATTGACATCGTCCTTCTAACCTGAGAAAGTAACCAAGGCAATCTGGTGAGGATAGGAGAAAAATGTGATGACAGTGACCAGGTGTTAAGTGCACTCGCTAAACTCAGCAAATTCAAGCAAGAACAAGAAGCAACACACATGTGCTCTGAACTCCAGACACAGCATGTCTAGTGAGAGAGAAAGGGCCATCTGGGGACACCTGAGAAAAACTTGCCACTTAACTGAATCAAGGACCTCCCCTGTAAGTGTTTGAGTTTTTTAGAGCGTTTTCAGGTGTTTGAGGTTTGGGGTTTTTAGAGCACGCCTGTTAAGCATCTATTTGCCACTCACTGTCATCGTCCTTGCTTCCTAAAAGGCCCTCCCTCAAGGCTTGGGTCACTGTACTCAAGTCCTCAATTCTGATCCCTGGCTGGGAGTAAATCAGTCTCTCCTTTCTCCTGGCTTCCACAGCACTTCACCTGCGAAAGTAAATGACGCTTACTTCATTCTACCTTGTATTCTAATTAGTTGCTTACCTGTATCCTCCTACTCATCCCCATTCCTGCATTATACTTGTCACAGCCCTAATCCCAGGGACATTCCAATGCTGTGTGTCAAATGCAATCAACTGTATGCGAAACACTGAGAATCCAGGTGTGGGAGAAGAGAGGCGAAAAAATTCCTTCCCCATGAAAAGATTCCCACCTATACAGACCCCAGTGCTCCCCTATCCTGCTGAATTAACACACAAAACCATTCATTCATGAGGTAACAGCCTGGTAAATATGATGTATAAGAATCTTATGTACTTTGCCGAGGCTGGGATGCTCACAGACTCTTAGAGGAGCAACTAGATCATTACTCCCAATGTAATTATCCCAACCTAAGGAGGTCGAAGCAGGAGTCACCATTTCCCAATTCTTAAAAAATAATAATCATATTATATGCCTATCCAATGAGAAAAGGAAATTTTTTACTTTTCAAATGAGAAAAGCAAATTTTAATGTTATAGTACTCCATGATAAAACCAATTCTCTTAATCTGTTGGTTTATCTCAAGCCCAGTCAAAATTCCCATCAGATTTATTTTTAACTTGGGAGAAAATTATTTGAAAGTTCATCTGTAACCTGCTATAGCCCACTGATAGGCAATTTGACAGTAATTACTAAAATTACAGGTCATACCCTGTGACCTAGAATTCCCCTTCTCGATACCCACCCTAGGAAGATCTCGGTACACATGCACCAGTACAGACAAGGTCACTGCCACCTTCTTTATTTTTCTGAGAAATTGGAAACAACCTCAGTGTCTATTAGGGGATGGCTCAACAGCCTAAAACCACTGCAGCGGTTCTCAAAAGGGAGTAGGTTCACAGAACAGCAGCATCAATGCCACCTGGGAATTTGTTAGAAATGCACGTTCCCTGCCCCTCCCCACCCCACTGACTTAAAAACTCCAGGGTGGGACCCAGCAATCTGTGCTTTCACCAGCCCGCCAGCTGATCCTGATGCAGTTTAAAAGAATGAAATAGTTCTATATTACTAACTTGGAAAGCCCTCCAAGATATATTGAGTAATAAAAAGCAAAATTCAAGTTGCAGAATGCTACATACAGTATGATACCATTTATGTGGGAACAAAGAAACTACTTAATTCCTAAGAGCACATCTGTAGGTATGCAAATGCATAGAGAAAGGTTTGGAGAGATCCAGAATGTAAAATAACAGTGGTTACCTCTGCATATAAACCATTGCAAGTGGGGAGAGAAGGGGTTCAGAGGTGGTGGGCAAAGGGCTCACCCGGGGGAATAAATGCTCAGACCTCCTCTCCTCCCACCCTCCCATCACTTGCCAGTACCACCCACTTGGCTGACCCTCCCAGAAGCCAGGAAAGGGAGCTGGGCTGATGCAGTTTGTAAAACTCAACCACCGAGGGCGAAGAGCAGACGGAGAAAGGTGGAGAGGGGATCTGGAGAGGCAGAGAATATCCAGCTCTCCTGAGAATCAGCAAGTGGCTGGATTATAACATCATAGACTTGGACTGTAAGGCAGCCAGAGAGAACTCTGAGGCAATAGAGGGCAGCAGAGGGCAGCAAATAAGGGACCACCCAAAGGCACTAGGGTTCTTCCCCAGCTGTTTCCGCTTGTGTACACAGATTCTCTGAAACTGTAATACTACATTTGTTTTGCTTAAGCTGCATCTAGTAAGTTTTTGTTTCTTACAACCAAAGAATCTTTACTATTTTAACAATATGGAAGAATGAAAAGGCAAAAATATTTAGGAAAATATTTCAAAGAAGTATAAAAAGGTACGAACAACAACAAAATGACTTACAAAGCACAAGAAGAGAGATCAATAGAATAGAATGGACAGCACTGAAACAGACCTACCATATGGCAAAGAAAGCACAAGTCTATGGGATAGGAAAGCAGGGTCTTAGTCTGTTCAGGCTGCTATAACAAACTACCATGGGCTGGGTGGCTTAGACAACAAACGTTCATTTCTCAGTTCTGAAGGCTGAGAAGTCCAAGACCAAGGTGCCGGCAGATCTGGTACCTGGTGAGAACCTGCTTCCTGTTTGCGGATGGCAGTCTTCTCACCATATCCTCATATGGCAGAAAGGAAGCAAGCTCTCTTGTTCCTCTTCTTACGAGGGCACCAATCCCATCATGACGGCTCCCCTCTCATGACTTAATTACTTCCCAAAAGCGCTATCTCCAATAACATCACATTGGGGATTAGGGTTTCAACATACAAATTTTAGGGAGACACAAATTCAGTCCACAGTAAACAGTATTCAACAGTGTGGAAAATACTGGTGTGTGCAGGGGAATCCTAGGTTAGAGCCTCATCTCACAGCTATACCAAAAATAATTCCATATGGATGAGAGCAGCAGCTTTCAAATGTCTTACCCACAGAAACACATGTTACGTTGCAACCTCTAAAACAGTTACCCTTAACTACATGCAATGCACTAATCTTTTCTATAATTACCTTTTCTACTTTGAAAAATGGTGGTTGCAACATACTTTATTTCACAATGCACTGATACATCACAACCAGTTACTATAGAGGTAAATATTTAAAAAAAACAACAACATAAAAGGACTAGAACAAAATATTATACAAGAATTATCTACCTGGGGGAAATTTATTAAGCTTAAAAATAAGAAAACTATAAAGGAAAATAGTATGATAAAAGGCAAATTGGGAAAAAATATTTGTGCCATCTGTTTGGCAAGAGGTATCTTTAATATATAAAAAGCCCTTACAGGTAAATAAGACAATCCCTTTAAGCATGGACACGAACCTGAACCCACAATACTCTTAAGAAATACAAGTGGCAACAGAATTGCAGGTGACCTGAGGTTCATGATGAGGTGGAAACACACTATTTTGTGGGGTTGAAAATCAACACAACCTTTCTGGAAAAGGGTTTTGGCAAATTTCTTTAGTCTGAAGAGAATATTCATGTATTTAATTAAGTAACACTACTCATGGGAATATCTCATAAGGATACATTTAAAGAAAAATACAAAAGGTAAGAACTTCACCGTAGCACTACTTATAACAAATTATAATAGGAGAGTAAGTTCAAGTTTAATAAGGTAGAACCACAAGCATTCTTCTTTCAAGGGATAATTAACAATATTTTATGTGACAAAGAATAATATTAATATGAGATTCCAATTTCATAAGAAAAATGTGTATGCACTCATGCAAAGAGAAAAATATTAAAAGGAGATACACCATAACGTTACAAATGGTTAACCTCTCTTAACATTTTATTTTCCTTCTTTATGCTTTTTTTTTTTTTTTTTGGCGGTACACGGGCCTCTCACTGTTGTGGCCTCTCCCGTTGCGGAGCACAGGCTCCGGACGCACAGACTCAGCGGCCATGGCTCACAGGCCCAGCCGCTCCGCAGCACGTGGGATCTTCCCAGACCTGGGCACGAACCCGTGACCTCTGCATCGGCAGGCGGACTCTCAACCACTGCGCCACCAGGGAAGCCCTATGTTTTTGATATGTTCCAAAATATACTCAATGAATGTCATAGCTTGTAAAACAACAGATTTTTAAAATGCGTTACAGAAAAAAGACTTAAGTTCACTTTTTCACCTGTGGAAAAGGAGGACTGTGCTTACCCATAAGGCTCTGCCTGAAATTCTAAAAAATGTCAGAGACAGAAAGGAGTTTCCCTTAAAACTTGCGCCCCTCCCCCTCTCCCATACTGGAAAATGCCTAACACGAACTGAGCTTTCGTGTTCAGTGTCCCACGGACACTGCTCCATTCAGTTCTCACAGCATCCTTGTCACAAACAGCATTGTCGTTACTCTCCTGTCACAGACCGAAAAAAGAAATTAAGCAGATTTATCACTGCCATGTTGTAGTTCGGACCCAGAATTGGAGCTGTCGGCCCTAACTCTGGGGTCTCCACAACAGACTCATTGTATTCATATTCGCTTTCATTTCCTGAACCTGATCCTTCCACCAAAATCACCAAATAAGAGATTTTGCCAGTTGAACCACCATGGAAATGTACTTAATGCCACAGAACTATACACTTAAAAATGGTTAAATGATATGTATATTTTACCATAATAATAAAAAAAAATTGGGGGGTGGGGAAGTGCAGACTTTGCCAGGTTGGGGATAATTAATGAAGTCAAAGTTTGGCAGAAAATAGCAAATTTGTTTCTTAGGTGTAACCATATTTGGTGGTACTCATGGTCCCTGAATCATTAGAATGCACCCTAACGGGCAGTCCTAAGTGGGTGCCTGAGGAGACCCAAACACCGACATTCCACCCACAGTAACGGTCCTGTTAAAAGAAGGGTCAGGGGACTTCCTTGGTGGTCCAGTGGGTAAGACTCCACGCTCCCAATGCAGGGGGCCCAGGTTCTATCCCTGGTCGGGGAACTAGATCCCACATGTGTGCCGCGACTAAAAGATTCCACGTGCCGCAAAAAATGAATATAAATAAATAAAAATAAAAGGAGAAGGGTCAGAGCAACACGCAAGGAAGCCAAGAATTCCAACGCCTTTAGTACCGGCTACACACTGTCCACTAACCATCCAATTCATGTCTCTTCCAATTCCACACTCTGGTGCAAAGATAATCTTCCAGTTATAAAACTGGTTTTTACTGTGTGACCTTCCTGTGCAAAAAGAGACATGTCACCACCCAACATGAACACTGCTCCACTGGAAAGGTGTAGTGTATTTCTATTAATAAATACACTATTTAAATACCAATTTCTCTTGGAAGCCTGGCTGATGTTCTGACTGTATGAAACTATTGATACATCAAGTCTAGGGACAAGGACAAAATTACGTTTCTGATCCTGTGGAAGTAGTGGCCCAGTTCTGGACCATCATGCCCGCACAGGGTCAGCTGAGGCAGCCAAGTTGTCTCGGACTTCAGCGACTGCACTGCCAGACAACCACATCCCTTCCCCTCTTTCAAACTAGAACAAAAGAAAGTACAAGGCCAAAGGCAAGGCTGTAACAACATGTTTTCCTACATACTTATTTCCATTAGGAAATCCTTTTTAAACTTTAGCGTCCAAAAAGAATAATATTCCCTTGGCCTTTGAGCCACTATTACCCGGAAAGAATATGCCAGATAGGTAATTTTTTAAGTGGTAACTTTCAACTTTTGGATTTTCCATTTGACATCCGTCACCTGCTAAAGTGCGATTTATAATCACCCTGTTCTCAGAACTATTTTCATATTTTAAAAATTACCCACACATATATGAATATTCATTATAGTGCTGACAAGTACAATTCCATTTTCTCACACCAAGTCAGCCAGCACTGTACAGAAGAGAGAGCGCCACCTACCCTATGCTTTCTTCCTTACTGTGTTCCTGTTCGAATGATGCCTGCTAGTCCATTTACACCGCTGCGGTCTCTCGTTGCGCCGGTTTTGTGATCCAGTGTACGGCTTGGACACGTGACGAGGGACAGTGCCTAGGTGCCACAAAGGCACCACAACACTACTGCATTAAGAGAACAAATGTTATGCCCGAGTAGCCTTCCAAGAAAGGATCAACAAGCAGTCACATGAAGGGCATCACAAAAGCCATTGCGGCCGGGAAGGATCCACCAGTAATATCAATTACAGCTCAAAGAAACTACAGCTGAAGGATGTCGAGAATTAAAAGAAAATGGTCGAGTAAGTAAACCTCAATTTCCCCTACCTCACCTTCCCCCTTTGTGTCCCTTGCGGTTTCTCCTCTCCTCCGACGCTGGGTGCTCTTCCTATGCACATTCACTCCCTGGAGAAGCAAACCCAGTCTTGTGGCTTTACTGACCCTCCATCCAAACTCACCCCTTAAATCAACTGGGTATGGACTTGCATTCCTAACAGATACCTGTAACTTTGTATGTCCGCAATCCAATTCCTGATCTCCCTCCCCTAAGCTGCTCCACCCACAGCTTCATCCTGGTGCTGCAGCAAGTCATACCCGACTCCCCCCCTTTTCCTCACACCTCTCGGAAACCCAGCTTGCTCTAAACTAGAAACAATCCCTGAAACTAACCAACTATCACCAAGCCCATTACTACTACCCTGGCCTAAGTCCCCATCACCTCTCACTCCGTTGCAGTCACACTGGTCTCCTCTCGTGGTTTCAACACATCACACATGTGCTGGCCTCTGCTCATGCCATTTCCTCCACCTAGAACACTCTTCCACAGATACCCACTTAGCTAACTTCCTCACCTCCGCCTAGTCTATGTTCAAATCTCTTGTCAATAAGCCCTACCCTGATCACATATTTAATCCTGCAACTGCACTCCCTAATCCCAACACCCTTACTCCTTTCCCCCCGGAAGTCACCATCTTCTAACATACTATATAGAATTCATTTACTCCTATACCTTGTACAGTTAGTTTATTGCATACTTCTGATAGAATGTCAGCTCCTTATTAGTTATTCACTGTCATTCACTGCTACTCAGTGATGTATATGTACCAAGCAACGGACTAATCTGAGAGTAGACAATCAATAAATATGTTACATGAATGAATGTACATTGTTGAGAATTTACCTCCACAAAAATCTTAACAGCCTTACATATATAGCATCAATGTACCCAAATTATCTCACTACCCAGATCCCTTTTTTTCATTTCTTTTTATTATTTCTTTTTATTTATTTATTTTGGCTGCATGGGGTCTTGGTTGAGGCATGCAGGCTCTTCATTGCTGTGTGCATGTTTTCTTTTCTAGTCGTGGCGCACAGGCTCCAGGGTGCGTGGGCTCTGTAGTTTGCAGCATGCAGCCTCTCTAGTTGAGGCGCACAAGCTCAGTAGTTGTGGCACATGGGCTCAGCGGCCCCACAGCATATGGGAACCTAGTTCCCCGACCAGGGATCAAACTTGCGTCCTCTGCATTGGAAGGTGGATTCTTTACCACTGTAGACCAGGGAAGTCCCTAGATCCCATTTCTGACCCTCAAACATCCCTCTGCACTAAGGCTTCAAAAATCCCAAACCTGAAGTCTCAACATCTACTTACATCAAAACATACTAATATACTCATCTATGCCCAAAAAGAATTTACTTTTACAAATTAACCTCAAATATCGCCACCTATTTAGTATGCTTGCCAAAAAACATTTAAATGAGAATCTAATCATAAGGAAGCAATCCGACAAACCTGGACTGTAGGACATTCTGTAACACAGCTTAATTTATGTGGACTTACTTAAATATCAAAATCATGAAACACACACAAGCGGGAATGGGGAATATTCTGGATTAACAAAGCAATGACAGCCAAATATAATATGTGATCCTTGATTTGATCATGAAGAGACGGTTAATTATTAAAAATAAAAAAGCTAGGAAGAAAAATTAACCTCAAAAAAGACACCACCACATACTCAAAACTTTGTTGTCTGGATTAGGAGTGGAATACCCTGAAACTAGAAAAGTCTTTGCAACAAGTTTGTAATTTAACTCTGGATTTGTCTAAAACAAGAAACAGTAAGCAATTACTACCGTTCTCTAGGTAGAGCCAGGTGCGGGGGGAAATCTGACCCAGGCCACAGGACACGGCCTGAGCCATGGGCACGTGCACCCTTGTGACTGCCACCGCAACCTCGGGTGGTGGGAGCGCGGCCCTGCCAGGCGGGGCAAGAAACAACCACTAGCTCCTAACAAAGTTCTTGGTTCCTTCACTTTGTTACAAATGCTAGATTATCCAAAAAGCCTTGAAAGCATTTATCTATTAATGCTAGTGGAGTAAGATGATTTTTTTAAAACCTTCACACCACAAGCACAAACCTGTGGCTGTGTTCCCCTACATATACCACAAGACAAGCACTGGGTAAAGATGAATATTTATTCACTTTACAAAGAGAATGGTATTAAATTGCCATAAACAGCTCCATTTATAGACAAATATAACTATACATTACACCAGTAGCTGACTCTAACTTTCCCAAGATGCTCTATATGGCTCCAGCTCTATTAGTTGAGCACAGAAATCTGTCTGCCACCGATATCAGAAGTCCCTCAGAGATAATGGTTTTATGTTTTACATATTCACACGTGGGAAAAATAAACCCATCTCCCCAGCCCTTTCTTAGAGTTGAGCTTCCATCTGCATGTTCCCTAGAGAGCACTAAGCAAATACTGGCTCATTCTTTTAAAAAAACAAACAAACAAAAAAAAATTACTGATAATTTGAGAAGGCTTTTGTAGCACACCAAAATATTTCTTTATACATACATAAAAAATCTTGAGTCGGATTTATTTTAAGGTAAACATACCCTAACACTGCCAAGAGTGGGTAATGAAAAGGAACACATTAAATTATGGAATTATAAAAATATTTTCTTTGGAAAAAAATTCCAACAAGGTTATCATTAATATCTAAAACCAAAGAGAAAAAATAAACAACTGTTCTTTGACCCATTAGTAATTTAAATAAAAATGAAAACCTCTTCAAAAGCAGCTGTAACTGAATCTTTTAGAAAGTTGCAGGTAACGAGCACTTCTAAATCTATACACTGATGATTCTTTACAGGCAACTTGCAGTCAAGAAAAATCCTCAATATGGCTAATTCTTTAGTTTTTAAATTATCATAATTTTTCTGTGTTTTAAAAAAATACTTCACATGACAGCTTAAAAAATAAGTGGTTGTTTTGGGGAAGCACTCCAAATATTCAATCTGACTCAAATCAGATTACCAGTCAATAGAGAAGCTAGGGATACTGGTGATTTTATTTTTTTTAGTCACAATCATTTTTACTCCAGTCTTTAGTTTATCCCTTCACATTTTATGAAAATGTACCAAATTAAAATTTTTTCACTAGTGCTGCTTCATACCAGGATGTGATGAAAGATACCAACCTGAGATAAGAGCTGACTCCTTCACAAAAGTCCAGTTCTTGACCCTTACATGGGAAATGTCTTTATCTTCACTTACATCAATTCTTGGCATAACCAATCATACCAGGATATTACATTATAAAAATATACCATATATTGGACACTCATGTCAGTACACTGCAGAAAATGTATCTATTTGCTGTGTAAAGTTTATTAACATTTGAATGAAACTCTTATTTACACAGTTAAGTCTGGGGTGCTCAAGACAGCAAAGTGGCATGGGAGCCACCATTAGGAATTTGGAAATGTGCAGCGGTCCTTGGCATCTGTCACGGAGACAACCCTCCATAGGAGAACTCGGCAGCAGTGGGTAAGGTGAGCCAGTTTCCATAGTTCATTTGACTTGTTCCTCTGTTCATTCTTCTTCACTTTCATTTTCAGGATCTAAATCAGAATCTCCATTTAATTCCTTTTCACTTGCCACGTCTCTGTCCTCACCATTTTCTTCATCTTTTTCTTCAGCATCCTCTTCTTCCTCTTCGTCAACATCCTCATCTTTTTCACCTCCTTTCTCTTCCTCATCTTCATCCCAATTATCCTGGTAGAGATATTAAGCAAGGAAAGCATGATTGAAGGCCTCGTTCTTACAGGGTACAAAGATATGAGGCAGATTCATGTACCAGGGAACAAATTACTCACATCAGAATCCTTATCTGCTATTTCATCATCAGACTCCTCTTCAGAAGATTCTGCAAGAAGGGGGAAACAAGCTTTAACTTTGTGATCAAAGCAGAGGACAGAGCCCAGAAAGCTAAGAAGAATCAGATTCCTGAATTTATTTTTAGAAATATATTCAGCTATCATCCAAGAAGGAACATTGTTTATATTCTTATCTGCATAAAAGTACATGTATTATACTATTCCATCAAGATCTCATTGATCAGGACAAAATATCAAAACCCTAACAAAATCCCATCTAAAACACTAAGTCACTGTACATTAACTATACTTCAATTAAAAAAATAATTAAAAAAAAAAAACACTAAGCCGAGGATGTGGAGAAAAGGAATCCCTGTGCACTGCTGATGGGAATGTAAACTGGTTCAGCCACCATGGAAAACAGTATGAAGACTCCCCAAGAAATTAAAAATAGAATTACCATATGATCCACCAAGTCCACTTCTAAATATATACCAAAGGAAACGAAATCAGGATCTCAGATATAACTGCACTCCCATGTTCGCTGCAGCATTATTTACAATAGTCAAGACAGGGAAACAACCCAAATGTCCATTGATGGAAGAATGGATAAAGAAAATGTGACACACACACACACACACACACACACACACACACACACACACACACACAAAATAGATTATTATTCAGCCATGCAATAATAGGAACTCCTGCCCTTTGCAACAACATGGATGGACCTTGAGGGCTTTGTGCTAAGTGAAATAAGTCAGACAGAAAAAGGTAAATACTGTATGATCTCACTCACATATAGAATCTACAAAAACGAGATTCAATGATACAGGGAACAGATTGGTGGTTGCCAGAGGCGTCAGATAAGGGTGGAGGAAATGGGTGAAGGTCAAAAGACACAAACTTCCAATTATAAGATAAGTCAGTCCTGGGTAGATAATGTACACCACGGTGACCACAGCTAGCAATACTGTAACGTTTATTTGAGAGCTGCTAAGAGAGTCAACCTTAAAAGCTCTCATCACAGGAACAAAAGATTTATAACCGTGTGGTGATGGATGTTAACTAAACATTGTGATGATCATTTCACAGTATATACATATAGGATCATTATGTTGTACCCCCCTAAAACGAGCACAGTGTTATATGTCAATTATATCTCAATAAAACCAGGGGGGAAAAATCACAAAAAGTATAATTAATTAATTCAGGTATGCTTTTATGTCCTTCAGTTATATTTTATAGTTTTCTCTATAAAGGTTTTGTTTCATTTTTTAGAGGTATTTCTAGGTACTTCATAGTTTTGGTTGCTGCTGTGAATAAGATCTTTTTTCCTAAGACATTTCTAACCGGGACATTATGGACATACAATACATTATTGGGACATAATAATGCTACTGATTCCTTTTTGCTAGATCTTGGTATCCAGTAAACTTGTTTATCTGAATATTTCAATGGTGTGACTAAATTATCAAATAATGAGATGTACAAAGATGGAATTTCATTGAATTATTTTTCTATATCTATTAAAATAATAGACAGTGCTCATGATAACCTGTTAACAAGGTAATAACTACATTAACAGATTTCTTGATGCTAAATCATCTTACAATCTTTAAATAAATTCTACTTGGTAATGACATATTATTTTACTTAAGCACTTCTGTAATCAATCTGCTACTTAGGATATTTGAGGATGGCCTGAGATGTTATTTTCTTGACTATACTTGTCCGATTTTGACTCATAAAATGTCTAAACTGTTTGTACGTGACAAAAATGACTTGTTCCTTAAAGACTGGTAAAAGTCACTTATAAAACCTGTGTCTGGTACCCTACGGGGAAAGGTTTTGACTAAATCAATTTAAAGCTATTAGCTTGTTCTAGGTTTCTATTTCTTTTTAAGTCAATTTTGGTCATTAAAGTTTCCCAAGAAATTACCTACACCATCTAGGTTTTTTGTATTGACATAGTTTGTTCATAGTGTTCTTCAAATCTCTTCCATACCTAACGCCCTTTTTTGTTTCTGTATTATATTTGTGCCTTCGCTTTTTTAAATTTGATCACATTTTTGCCAGTTTTGCCACAAGCTTGCCCGTTTTATTAGGGAAGGTGTGTGTCAAAGCATGATCTCACACTGATGTTTTTACAAAGTCACAGAACTGAGTCAATGTGAAAAACTAAATGTTCAGCCTATGCCCCAAGCTTTACCTTCTTCATACACCAACTTTGCCTTCTGTGCAGGACAAGTCGGTCCCTTCGTTTTTTCTGATGCTGTAACCTGAAAGATAATCAAGTGCTATTGTGAAGTAGCGTGTAAGTTTATCTCAAGTATCACAACGTTCCCCAACAGTAAACTCATCCTCAACCACTGTAACAGATGACCTTAATACGATGTAGATCAAATACACGGCAAAAGGCATATTCGTCAAATACAAGAAAGAGTTACTCCGTAAAGGCTGAAAATACTTTTAAGGTAATCCAATTTCTTTCTGCGACAAAAAGCTGTAGAAATACCCTGTGACTCGTTGCTCATAGCACCACAACCACTCTAACTGTATTAACAACTGAAATATGACGGTGAGAACCTCCGAGTTAAAGCTGACACAGGTAGAACTAAGTTAACTTACTGTCAAATATATAACATTTCCTAGTCAAAAACTAGGTCCTGATTGACCAATTTTTTGCTGAAACAGGGTGCTTTCAACATTCAGGTAAACAATCCTTATTCCTCTCTCCATTCCCATCACATTCAAAAGTTTAGCACAAAACAATCTGATTTACTCACTTGCGTGATTAGAAGGATGAGCTTTCCGTGAAGGTGGGAGAGTTTCTGAAAAGTTTTTACTCTGCTTTCCATTAACTGGTACAGTGTCCCCAGCTGGGGTACCAGGTCAGGCAACTAAGGAACAACAGCAACAAAAAAATGATACTTTGATACTATTATAATAAAACATGGATAACAAATATATAAATCATGCTCAGATATGCCTGAGTATTCAGCCCCCAGCAAATGCTTGCACTTCCAGTGGCAGTGGCTGCTTGTCACACAGCCTAGCAACGTCTCAAATTTTCAGAGGTCTTTACTGTCCTAACAGCAAAAAAATAATGATGCAAGGTCCGAAGGAGAAACTGCAAGAAGAGACAAACTGCAGGGTGGGACTTCTTTGTGTTGATCTTATTATTTCAGAGAAGATCAATATAAAGGAGACACTAACTAAAGAGTAACCCCAAGCACATACCTCTGGGCTAAAAAGGGCTTCACTCTGAAACTTCCTCTCTGATGATATCACACTATCTACCTCCATTAGGTCCCAGCAGCTAGAGGAAGCTTTAACAGCTTCCAGAGACCAGCAGGACAAAGTGACAGAATACAAAGCTGACCTTATGGTATTTCAAACATACTTCCTGTTAATTAACCCTCTGAGTTATACTTCAGAAATTAAAGCAGGAAATTTTCTTTGTCCCTCCAGAGCTTCAGAAAAAGGGACCCCACTCTTTGCCCTTTAATTAGCCTTTACTTGCCCTCCTATCTCTGACATGAGAGTAAATAAGAGTGTTTCATTCAAATGTTAAACTTTAAACAGTAAAAATGAGAGTGTCTGTACATTACTAAAGCCCCCATGCCTAGCACAGTCCTTGACTTAGAGAAGGTACTTAAAGATATCTGATAAGGAAGGAAGAAATGAAGGAAAGGTGGGGGAAGAGCACTGTTTTCTGAGGAGAGAAAACTGTTTTGGGCTGGAGTCCACCCTGTACCATACTTCCATGGTCTATTTTGCCCTGACCTAGAATGTTATACGACTACTACTCCAGTAGTTATAACTTAGGGGTTGATTCCAGAAGGGATTTCACTACAAGTCCACCTAGGGCTCTTTTTGCTTCTAAGCAATTCAATGAAGTCACAAAATGAGTGTCGTCCTATGCTTGTGGTAATCTTTCCATGCCCATCACCACGCCACTCAGACACTGCCCCCAATCCAACTCCCAAGATTTCTGTAAGCAGGGAAACCCAATATGCATTCTTACTGTTTCCTATCTCTTCCCCACATTTTAACATCCTGACAGAGATCTCCACAGACATACAAAGAACGAACTGCCGAACTCAAAACAGGTTAACCAATGGTTTTTCCTATCTCAGACTACTGAAGGAAAAGGATCCTGAGACAGAGAACAAGGGACAGTGATCAGGCAAGAATTGGGTGAAACTGTTAAGAAGGGAAGAGCTATAGTTTAAGGAGTAATTAAAAATTTTCAACTATCCACTAAAATCTTTCAAGAAAACCTATTGTAAGGTTCTAGATAACCAAATAAAAGAAGAATGAGTCAACTGCATAATTTTATTTCTAGCTTAAACTATAATTAAATTGATGATGTGGCAATAACCCAGCTCATATTGTGACATATAAAACTGGGGTTTTTTTGGTGTTGCTTTATGATTTTATGCTCCCTCTCTTCCATCTGTATAGGTAATCAAGAGCTGACAGTAGCCCCAGCAAAATGTCAGGTATTAAGATATTTATTTCATTTTTATCACAAGGTAATATAGATATGTTAGCATAGATATAAACTCTAAAAAGCTACTAAGCTTTTAGAAGAGGATGGGAGAGATACATACAATGTAAAGATAATTTTGCTAAACAGGTATGTATATAGAAAAACACCTGAAGACTAGTATGTAACTTTTCTCCTTTCTGTATTTTTCAAGCTTCTCTACAGAATATATATTACTTTTA
Organism: Globicephala melas; assembly: GCF_963455315.2. NCBI lineage: Eukaryota > Metazoa > Chordata > Mammalia > Artiodactyla > Delphinidae > Globicephala > Globicephala melas. The sequence continues at coordinate 67,739,343 of NC_083325.1, forward strand.
AAATCTGGGCCAAAAAAGGGCCAGTTTATAAAAGGTAACAATGATGACAACATGACATTGCACCTGGGGAAAAAACAAATTCTTTAAAAGCAGCAGCTGATGGTTAAAGGGTAGATGGAGAGAAAATGGTTTTGTTAAGCCATCAGTTGATAATCCTTATCAAAGCCAAACTGTTCAGCAACTACAGGTGAAAAGACTTACTGTGGATAAGTAGGATGCATGGATCGTTAGCACGCATTTTAGCCACTGAACCATTATAACAGCACTGAAAAAAAAAGAACAAATCAACTGATATTCACAAATTCAAAATTAAATACAACGCAGTTATAAAGATCTAGAAAATGACTCTAATAAATAACCACTGTGAATATGACAGTCGTTCATTCTTTCACTGGGTCTATTTGAGGTCTGTGTAATATACTCATCTTTTGAGGAAGGGAGGGGGTAGTAGGATGGACTAGATAACAGGACAAAAATCCCTTCCTCTAAAATAATTCAATTCCAGATATAAAACCTATGCTTTACTTCGTAATTAGCTGATACCAAGGCAGTAAACTGGGCTCAGCTGACTTTGCATTTTATGCTCATATCTGAGCCCATCATCTACTCATCATCAGGTACAAACAGCAAAAGATTTCCACACCAACATTAAAAGACAAATATAGACCAAAAATGTAAGCCGGGCCTAATTAATGAAACCTTTAGATTTCCTCTGTGAGTTCCAAAGGCTAATGGAGCCTATCACGAAAAAAAATTTAGAAAAGAAAAACTATATTATAGACTCTGGTAATACTATAGTGCAAGCTGAGATCTTTGAGATATCAACACCTTATATAAATATTTAATCATCAAATTAGCAAAAAAGACCCACAAAATTTAGTTATATAAAATCTTTCCTTGTAGCGTCTTAAGCAACTACCAGAGGCTGAGCAAGTTCTACAGATGTCCAGTTTTACACATCGTGATTAGGCCTGAATTATTAAATCAGACTAACCCATTAAATGACCTGATATATAAAGCTGAAAAACCTCCAATTTTCTGAAGGAAGGAAAAACTATAATACAGTCTGAGAAATAAGAATCATTCAATTTAAAATAAGTGCAGAGAGCAATATCTGACACTTTGAGTTTTATTAGTTAGAATCTGAGGCTACCTACTACGTAATCTCATGCTGCCAGACACTGCTGTTTTTAAACAATCACATTTAAAATATTTATAAAATCAAAGCAATTTAAGTCGCCTAAACATCTTACCTATTAGGATGTCCTTGTAATCTCTTTGTAAGCTGAGGAGGAGAAAAACAGTATTAGCAACAGTACTTCAGAGGCAGCCAATCTCCATGAATTCCCATGATAACACATCCATAAGAACAAGGGAAAGAAAGACTATTAGGAAATCATTATTCTTAAATTTCCTAACTCCTAAATGTTCAACCAATTTAACATAATCTAGGAATACATTCCCAAAATAAAAATAATTATCTGATAAAAATCTAGGCTAGGATTTATATGAATGAATGTCCAGAACACACACAAAGACAGAAAATAGATTAGTGGTTGCCAGAAACTGGGGGTAAGGACAAATGGGGAGTGATTAGTGGGTACTGGATTTCTTTTTGATGTGGCAATTGCACAATCTGTAATATATTATAAAACACTGAACTGCACACCTTAAAGGTATGTAAATTATATCTCAATTTTTAAAATACATAGAAAAAAATCTAGATTAGGCAAATTTTGTCTGAGTAGATCCAGTGATCATCTATCATCGACTCTAAATACCCTGCTTGCTTACATACAGCAAATCCATTTCTCTGAATACTGGATTTTGTCTTTGAGTCATAGCATTAGGACCTTAAAATGAGAAGCGTACTCAGTTACCTCTTGCAACAACGGAATGACAGCATGCAGGGGCATCCTTAGTACAGTTCTCTTTATTAGGTTTAAGTTTCTAGTTTGAAGTACTTTCTGTGAGAAAAAAAAAAAAAATGTAAATAAGCATACTCAGAAACTAAGGACACTACAGGGAATACTGTCACTAAAAATTATCTTAAAAACCAAGCAATACTCAACTGTAGCAAATAAAGATTAGGAATAAATGGAGAATGTTATATTATGTCTTATGGCTATCAGACAAGTACAGGCTTCAAGTATCAGGACATTTACTCCATTAAACAAGTTTCTGCTCCACAAATTCTAAATTCTTATAAGCTAATTTTTGATATAAAACAGAAAAGAACACCTCTCGACATTTAAATACAGGTATATACACCACTTTAGAGAAGTTCTCAAACCTTTATGAAACATATCTTGTCATATCAACACAAGAGTGAGCAAAACACACTAAAATCACATTACAAGGAAACATACCTTTTAAATGTTTTTGATAAAATTTTAAGCCAATCAAAAGATCATATAATGAGTGCTTGAGTCAAAAACTTTAAGGGTGAAACGCAGTCTCCACCCCACGTTGTATGGATAGAAAAGGAGATAGAGCAGATTAGTCCAAATTCTGGCAGGCCTTTCTGTTTCTCCAAACCCCACCCAGATGCTTCATCTATAGGAGAGGGTGGGAAATGAGTCCTTTCAGGTTTCAAAATCCAGATACCACCCCCTTCCTCTTTAATACTTTTAAATATTTATCTTTCAAAAGAGTTTACAACTAGAGGAACTTCCCTAATGGTTGGTGCAGGCTATGTTTTGGCTGTTGTTGCTATAAAGATCATGTTCAGGATATGAACAGTAGAGGTATTACAGGGCAAAAACGCGGAAAGTTCATTTTCAACCTACTTTAATGGTCTTAACATACCCTTTCAAAATTCCCTATGGATTTTATTTGCTTGTAAAAATATCTTTATACCAAACCCTTCTTAAATCTATCAAGTACTATTTAAAAACTATCACTGACATAATTACAAAGTTTATTATGCAAAAGAAAGATTATGTATTTTTATACATAATCACTGGGGAACTGACGGATGGACTGTCCTAATATTGTCATTTTCAAATAATCAAAACACAAGGTTCAAAGCAAAGTATGCTGAGAAGTTAAACAATAATTCACAAGGTGTCTGATGATACTAAACATCCCTCAAATCAAGTCTTTGTTATAGATCAGCTATCACAAAGTTCCAATGATGTACAAGTTACAGGGAACATTGTCTGAACTAGTCTACAAATACTTTTTTTTTTAAATGAAGTACAGTTGCTTTACAGTGTTGTGTTAGTTTCTGCTGTACAAGGAAGTGAATCAGTTATATGTATACATATATCCCCTCCGTCTTTGACCTCCCTCCCACCCATCTAGGTCATCACAGAGCACTGAGCTGAGCTCCCTGTGCTATACAGCAGGTTCCCACTATCAATTTTATACATGGTAGTGGGTATATGTCAATCCTAATCTCCCAATTCATCCCACTCCCCCTTCCCCCTGTGCCCACATGTCCGTTTTCTATGTCTGCATCTCTTTTTGTTAAGGTACTCAATTTTCACAGCATGTTCACCAAACTACCAGGCTTCACTGTCTTAAATGGCCAAGTAGAATAGTAACACTTTAGGTCAAGGAATACAATCTTGAACTTGCTGCTGCACATTATTTATACCAAAAGCTTGGTTAAGAAACATAATGTAGGGTTGAAGGTTTGAAAAATACATGGTTTGTGAAATCCTCTAGTGCTCTAAATGTTAAGTGATCAGATAATTTGTTGTCCAAACTGGGACACTTCTGTGAATGAAAGGAGTCACTATTAGTAATTACACCAAGTTAAGAGGTGTAAACCAAAACTGTCACAGGCAAATAATGGTATGTATGGCCTAGCTATTTAGAAGTTATTCCAAACTGCAGGACAGAAAAATGTAACAAGCTCTCAGATAATCCTTGTGCTCACTAAAGACAGAGGTTCTATGATAACAATTTTCAAATTAAAAATACACAAAAAAAATAAGTTATCCCAAACCAAGCAAAATGATAATGAATAGAGGAGTTAGCATTATTAACTTCTGCCAAGACTATAAACCACAGCTACAAGTAGCAAGAAGATGATACTGAAGATGGGATTTTTTTTTTAAACTTTACTGTATTATAACTGAAACATAACAGTGCACAATTTAAAGTGTACTATTTAATCAGTTTGACATACATTTACCCATGAAACAAACACTGTAATAAACATTCTATCACCCTCAAGTCTCCTTGGACCCTTTACATTCTATCCTTCCCTTCCACCCCACCGTCCTCAGGCAACCACTGAACTACATGCTGGTTTGCATTTTCTAGAATTGTTCTATAAATGAAATCAAACTGTATGTACTTTTTTGTCTGGCTTCTTTCTCACAGCCTAAGTTTGAGATTCATTCATGTTGCTGATGAAGCAATATACATTCTTTACATTGTTAGATAACAATTTATCCCTTCATGTGTTCAGGGTTCTTTCCAGTTTGGGGCTATTAAAAATAAGGCTGCCATGACCATTCATGTACAAGTCTTTGTATGAACATTTGTTTTCAATTCTCTTGGTAAACACCTAAGAGTAGAACGGCAGGATCTTATGGTAGATGTGTCCTTCACTTTTAAGAAATGGCCCAACTGTTCTCCAAAGTAGGCGTACCATTTTACATTCCCCCAGCAAGATATGAGAGTTCCAGTTACTCCACATCCTCCCCAGTAGATGGTACTGGTCTTTTAAATTTTAATCAGTCTATAATGGGTATGTAGTGTTATCTCACTGTGGTTTTAATTTGCATTTGTGATGATTAATGATGTATAATACCTTTACACGCACTCACTGGCCACTGGAATTCTTTTATGAAATATGTGTTCACGCATTTACCAATTGTTTTTTATTTGAGTTGAGTCTCACTACTGAGTTAAGAGTTCTTTATCAATTCTGGATATAAATCCTTTGATGTATAAGTTGGTTTTTTTTCCCCAGGCTGCGGCCTGCCTTTTCATTCTCCTAACAGTGTCATTTCAAGAGAAAAGTTTTTAATTTTTATTAAATCCAAATGACCAATTTTTCCTTAAGTGTTTCATGCTTTTTGTGATGAACCTAAGAAGGCTTTTTCCATGCAAATCTGCATAACATTTTCTCCTATTTTCTTCTAGAAGTTTTGAGGGTTGGTTTATACATTTATGTCTGTGACCTATTTTTGTGTAGACTTTTGTGTAAGATGTGAGGAAAGAGTTGAGATGCATTTTTTGCCATATAGATATTCAATTGATTCAACTGCAACTGTTGAAAAGACTTTGCTTTCCCAATTGACTCAACTTAGAAGCACCTTTACTGAAAACCAATTGCATGTGGTCTATTTCTGGACTATTTTTGTTCCTTAATCTATATTTATGTTTTCACTAATACCAAACTATCTTGATTACTACAGCTTTTTCTTGAAATCAGGTAGGGTAAGCTCCCTAGTTTTGCTCTTCATTTTATAATTACTTTGGTTATTTCATGTCCTTTGAATTTCTAAAAGGTAGCTGTGCTGGAATTTAATTGGGAATGTATTGGATACATAGAATAATTTGGGGGGAATTGCTCATCTTAACAATATTGAATCTTCCAAGCATGAACATAGGCCTTGGTTAATTTCTCCCAATTTTTGTAATTTTCAATGTAGAGGTAGAAACATCTTTTGTAGATTTAACCTAGGCATTTTTTGGTACTATTGTAAATGGGAACTTCTAAGAAATACTTAATTTAAATAAAATTTTTAAAATATTTAAAAATCTATAACTCCTATGGGTGCCATGAATTATATAAATGACTAAGCCTATCTTTTTTGCATAAGCTATAGACTATTTCTTTAGGTCAAATTGCCACTTTCCTAAAAAGCCACAAACTTTAATGTCAAGTGTTCTACAGCAGGGATTTTTAACCACACCTTTGGTCCTATGTTGCATACCTGACACTGCTCACTTTCTTCTTTCTTTCTTTTTTTTTTTTTAATATTTATTTTGGCTGCACTGGGTCTTAGTTGCGGGATCTTTTAGTTGCGGCATGTGGACTCCTTAGTTGTAGCATGCACGTGGGATCTAGTTGCCTGACCAAGGATCGAATCCAGGTCCCCTGTATTGGGAGTGCGGAGTCTTACCCACTGGACCACCAGGGAAGTCCCCTTTCATTCCTATTTTTAATGACCTCCTATTATATTTCACATATCCTCAGAAGGTTATCTTTGGAAATGAGGAACACACTTTCCAGGGGAAAAAGTATTTGGTTTATTTTTTTACTTGCCTCTTTCTCTTTAGAATGCATGATATCCCAGGTAATACAGTATGGGAATACTCCTATATTCTAGTTTTTCTTTCTTTCTTTTTTTTTTTAAAGGTTATTGACTTCTACTTAAACAATATGACGTATCACCTCAAAATCCTGAATAATGAAAAGATCTTACACGTACAATTCTTTACAATTTAAGAAGTGCTTTCACAAACATCATTTCCTTTACTCTCCCAACAACTCTATGACACCTGACAAAAGCACACACTGTCACATCTGAAGTGCCAGATGATTCTAATCTGAATCTCTTCAAGCTTCTAGATCCAACTACCATTGTACAGGAATATGATGGACAAGAAGTATATTAAATGATACTTGTTGGGTTAAATGACCCAGTAAAATGGATTTGCAGGAGGCAAAATCCAGAATGTGAAATCTCTTTAGAGCAAATAACCTAGCTTCCCCAAATTGCAAAAGACAGAAAAGGCAAATCCACCAAATAGTGTGGACTTCGTTGGGATCCAGTTTTGAAGAAAGCAAAGAAAAAAAAACTTTACAAGACAATCAGCGAAAGATAAATACTAACTGGATATTTGATGATTTTAAGGAATCACTGTTCACCTTTTTAGGTGTGATAATGAATTGTGGTTATGTTTTTTAAAGGAATTTCTATTGTTACAGTTGAACAGGGATATATTTGTGGATGAAATAAATAATAGTTCTGAAATTTGCTTCACTGTAACCTGGGTAGGGGGTGAGCAAACAGATAAAACAATAATAGATAGACTGGCTAGTGCTAATAATTTTTGAAACTGGGTGATAGGTTCATGGTGGCCCACTGTACTGTTAAATGTTTTGAAATGTTTCTTAGAAACAAAACAAAACAATAACTGGTTCACTTGTACTACTGAAGAAGTTTTCAAAGCACAGTTAAGTAAGCAATGATGGCAGATAAGTTATATTTTAAAAACACTGTCAATTGTTTTCTATAGCTTATTTCTCACCAAATCCTCACCTAGGTTTGTATGCCATGTTAAACTAAAATTGACCTCCCAAAATACATACACTCACAAACTATTTTAAAGGTAAGTTCAGGTTTTTAGATATGCCTGGTCCCCCCCTGCTGTTTTGCAAAATCCCCTTAAACACAAATATAAGATATTCCCATTTAGATCAAAATACAAGTCAGAGAGACCTTATTCATAGGCTGCATATTAAAGTCACATCTACACTAAGTGGCACCATAATATCACTACGAGTCACTAGGAATAAATGCACTTAGCAAATATAAACTGCTTTAATCTGATCACGCAGTGCTTAAGTCCAATTTTTTACACTTAAATTTTCTCTACAGACCACTTTCAAATTCTGGAATTTAAGAGGACTAAATTAAGCAACATCGTACAAGCAGTCACCAACTTACAAACACAGAAATCGTAAGTGCCTCCCTTTTATATACCCCCAACCCTCTTGAATTTTTCCCCCAAACCTCCTATCCATTGCCAAGGTTCCACCTCACCGCCCCCTCTCACGGCCAGGGGGAATTAAGTTTCTGGAATCCAGAGTAAAAACTCAGGAACGCATTTTCCTACAGAAAAAAATATAAATTGTGATCTAGAATGCTGAGTATTATAATTCAGCTACACAATGTTTATAAAGGCTTTTGTGAACTAAAGCCTAAGAGCCTAGTAACAATTCACAACAATATTTCTATGAGAAAATGCATTCCAGGTTCAAAATAATTTAATACAATCCCTTTGTAGGTTGGTGACTGTCTGTATAGTGCCACCAAGTGATATATATTTGACTAAACTCACAAAACATTAAATTCAAGACAGCTACATAACATGACTATTCATTCTGTAAATGTGCTGTCAATCACTTTCTAAGAAAAATTAACCATCTTAATTCATTTAAAAACTGCTATAATACTTACATTTAGCATTTCAAAATCATTACTTTCTAAACCCTGTGTGAGGAGAACTGGAAAACTGTTTGTCTGTGGAAGGGTGTCCTTTTCTTTTTTCGCATCTATATCCAGTGCTCCCAGGCGTTCTTCAATGCTAACCTACAGAACAGAAATGACCAATTAATGTTATATGAGACAACACCTAAAGCAGTTTGGTCAAATTACTTTGTGCTTATGTCTCAGAAGACAAAAGCCACTGACTGATTCACACCTCAACACTGAAAAACACAAAGACGCTCTTCCTCATTCCAATAGAATCTCATCACCATAAGGCCAATGTCGTAGACAAGTGTAATACCTGCAATCCAAGTTTCCAGACTCCAGTGAAAAAAAATGAAAACCATGATTTGAAAATGTAATTCATAAAATCCCCTCTATATGAAGATTCAAAAAAGACAAGGATCAGGCAACTGATTACTAAAGCACAAGAAAAGACCTATAATCACAAAAGCTTCCCCTTCTGTAATTATCCCTTGCCATCAACCTCGGATCTTTTGCTAACAAATATTATCAAAAGACCATAAAGACAGTTACGTTCCCCCCAAAATTTCTAAGATGTCTTCCTATTTTTCTGTTTGTTTGCTATACAAAAACTCACTTGTACATAACTAATCCCTTATGAAAGCAAATCTAACAACTACGTTCTGCCAGCCCCTTGGAAGCTCAATCAAAATACGAACGTTCTATTACTACCAAAGCAAACAGAGAGGCTTTGGTAAAGCCTCCTGTTTGGGTTATGTTTTATGAAAAACACTAAAAAGGTAGGAAAAAATTAAAGGGTAGGATCTAGGCCAAACTAGAGGAAGTTGACACCTTATTTTTAAATCAGATATCATGTTATTGAGAAACAATTTTTAAGAACAGCAATGTTATTCCCCAACCCCCCACCCCCAATAAAGCAAGACATTTAAAATCAGGTAAAGAAACACTCTTTCTCTAATGATAAAACAGTTAAAATTCTAGATTACTTAGACAAGAGTGACAAGTGAATGGAAGACCAAAAAGAGGATTTTTCACAGACAAGTACAGTAATCACAAGAGGGTTTTAAGAGTTGAGAAAAAATGAAATTTATAAGCACTTTAAGAGGTTATAATGACGATCACTTTTAAAGGCTAACTAGCATTAAACCAGCCAGGAATGCTCTGACAGCCAAGAGACAAGGCATCACTGGAACTCAGCAACATGCAAAACCCAATGAAAATCATCACAGCAAGTCCTGGCTTAATCTACAATTACCTTATCCAGCTAACAATGACCAAATGGCCAGAAGAGCACCCTCTTCAGTTAATAAGAGTTTTGTCCTCTCCATTTTCTGAAGTTTCAGCTTTGGCTCCATCCAATATAATTCTTAGAATCTCCCAAGTAATCTTAAATTTCAAACTCAAAAATGGTCAGAATGAGTGGATTACCTCCTTTTCCCCTAATTTCCTCTTGCTCTCTATTTCCTCAGTCTGTGGAGGAGCAGGCTTGATAGCTGCATGATGACCAGGTATCCCAGGCACCAGAACTTTTGCTTCAGAATTCATCACTGGTGTTCTCACCTGTTAAACAGGAATAGTAGGGGTGTGACAAAGGAAACTGTCTTACTCTTTGCAAGATTTATCCCCAATGAGAAAACTAACAGCTTTTAAAAGGTTTTCCTACTGAAAAACTTAATGTAACTAACTCAATAGGATATGAATTAAAGATATATTTTAATTGAATACTGGCATTTAAGTATAATCTGAACATTGTTTTAAAGCCTGCAACATGTAAGAGTAAGAACCAAGAAAAACAAAATCTACAGATCACGCAATGACACACTGACTTAAAAATTCAGGGGACAGGGGTTCGATCCCTGGTCCGGGAAGATCCCACATGCTGCAGAGAAACTAAGCCCATGTGCCACAACTACTGAGCCTGAGCTCTAGAGCCCACAAGCCACAACTACTGAGCCCACGTGCCACAACGACTGAAGCCCGTGCTCCGCAACAAGGGAAGCCACCACAATGAGAAGCCCGCGCACTGCAACGAAGAGTAGCCCCCGCTCGACGCAACTAGAGAAAGCCCACGCGCAGCAACAAAAACCCAAAGCAACCAAAAATAAATAAATAATTTTAAAAAAACGTTAAAGAGTGAAGCTGTACATTTTATGACTACCTCCAATAATTGATCTTTGCCAGAAATGCTCAGACAGCCAAGAGAAAGGTGTCATCTCTGAAACTCAGCCAGAAGCGAAACCATTTGAATGTCATCATAGCATGTCTTGGCTTTCCTTTTTTTCATTAGACTGCCAAACACATGATGTCTCCATGTAGATGCCACATTACATTCAAAATAAAGCATGAGAATAATGTTCTTATATCTGGTATTTAATTCCAGCCCCATCATGGATTTAGGTTTTATTCCACCCTGAAATACAGCATTCCTCTCAACAAAGTTTTGCCCCTTTAAGTATATAAATTGATGAAATAATTTGATAAATTTGATACTGATATTTACTCAGTGATCCTGCACTGGGGGTGGGGTAGAGGAGGAAGAATTAAATAAATCCAAGGTCTTCAACTTCTAGTCACCTATTCACTCATTCGTTCAACAAATCAAGAGCACAGAAATGAAAAAAGTTTTACAGTCTTAATATCTAAAACCTAATCCCACAAAATTTGTTAAGACAAGATCATAAAGAGGATTTTAAGAGTTTAAACATAGTATTACATAACAATTCAATTCACTCAAATATCTTTTTTCTTAACTTCTAATATGAAATGCACTCACCTTTGTTATAGCTGTTTCTACTTTTGGGGCCCAGCAGATTGAAATATCTCTTACTAAACACATATGAGGTTCTTTGGAATTTAAAGCCTGGGAATAGAATTTTAAAGAGGGAAAGGGGGTGGAAGGTAAAAAAAAAAAAGTGTCAAACAAAGTAACTGAGAGTAAGAATAAAGTGAAAAAGAAATGCATTTTTATAAAAATACAAAAAAGTATAGAAGGCTTCCACAGAAAACTCCTGGTCACTCAGACTGATCACCATTCAGATTGATGCCATATGAGGAAAATGGGTAAACTCTGAAGATACCAGGCATAATGTTTACTTTCTTCAGTTATGTACTGCTCAAATCTTTCACATACGCAGTTTTAAAAGACTGACATTTAAAACGTAACAGATTTTAAAGAAAACATTATTAGCTCATCATCTTATAATCTATCCTAAAAAAGACTGATCCTACCCTAAATTTCCTACTGCTATCCTTCCACAAGCTAGTCAAAGACAAGCAATGCTGATTAATAAAATGCTCTAAGGTGAATCTCTATGTCCTGATATGGTATTAAACAGGAGGGGAAGTGAGATGCAGCAAAGTACATATGTACCTACAAGGCTTTAAAGTTATAGGTAATTCTCTATACCCACCTAATCAATATCTGGAAAGACACAAAGCACACAGGAAACAGGCTGCATCTGGAGAGTGAGGTTATGAGATCCACGTATGGCAAGGAGACGTATGTTTACAGTTTAAGACTTCTCTCCCTTTTTTGTCACACCATAACCATGTATTACATTTTTTTAAAGTAAGAAGTATTTTTAAATAGACTCAACAAGAGATTGCTTAAGCAAGAGATATTCCTCTCATAGTCTCTCACCTATTGGACATGCTCATAGTAACTCACCAAAAGTCTCCAAAGAAACTTCTGTAATCAAAAAACCTAAACCACTGCCCCACCCATTACATTTCCACTTAGAATACTCAATGCATGCTATTACTACAGGATCTCTTATTAAGATTTACCTGTGGCTACTGAGCACCTGAAATGTGGCTAGTCCAAACTGAGATGGGCTTGTAAGTGAAAAATATACACCAGATTTTAAAGACATAATACCAAATAAAGGAAGAAGGGGGGCAGAATATCTCAAATAACGTTTTATACTAAACATTAAAACGATATTTTGGATATACTGGGTTAAGTAAAATTACATAGTTGACCCTTGAACGATGCAGGGGTTAGGGGCGCCGACCCTCTGTGCAGTCAAAAATCCACTTATAACTTGTTCATAGTTATAACGTATCCATAGTTCCGCATCTGTGGTTTCAACAACCTTGGATGGTGAGGTACTGTAGTATTTACTATTGGAAAAAATCCATGCATAAGTGGACCCACACAGTTCAAAACTGTGTTGTTCAAGGACCAACTATAAACAGAGTTCTCACAAGTTAAAATAAACCATCCACTGAAAAGTCCTTCAGTTAAGTGGAAACATATGACATCTTCTTAAGTATTCCAATAAGCAGACCAATATATCATTTTTAAATCATTCTCTTCCACAGACATGTTGATGTTGCACTGCTTTACTCCAGAGGAGCAGCTACGTACCACTCGCTCAATGGTGGGCTGAAACCAACTGCCATATACGAGCAACAATGACATTTTGTCGGAGCAGAAACCAGCTGCTAGAATAGGGACGGGTTTTGGTGTTGATTTCTTGCCTTTCCCAGGCGTTGCTATCTGAATTGTGCAGTTTGAAGTCAAAGGCTTTTTGCAGTATCTGGGAATGGAAAAAAATGAGATTAGAAAATGTGAAAATAGCATCTCACACTAATTCTTTGAAGTTGGTGTCACGAAATGTGACCCTCCCACGGCCTCCACATCATCAGGAGTGACCAGTGTCCCAGAGCACTAGTGTTCCTGTCAAGACTTCATCTATCCCCACCCTGCCAACATTCAAGACCTCACCACCAAACCCTGCCTTGAGGCACAGCTGCTCTTCTATCCCACTCTGTCAACCCTTACAAATGGCCCCAAGCTCCCAAGTGCTCTCTCACCACCCTGAGCTTCAGCCCCAAATGGCTCTGTTCTTGCCCTACTCTAATCAGCCCCATCTCTAATTGCTTCCAACCCCTGAATCCTCACCATGACCTCTGCATCAGAGTTCCAGGAGCAAAATGATCAGCAAAATATAAACAATATTAGATCCTCAACTTCTCTAAGAGCTCTCCTCACCTTGCTTGCCTCGGCAGCCTTCCCCACACCCTTAGTGCCACGACCCTTGGCAATGATTCAAGTACGCTTCTTGTTCTTCACTAACACTTCAAGACAAGTAGTCTCTCCCTCCACCACCTCCAAAACCTTTGAAATTGCCGTCACCAGCTACCAGCTACATTCCCCTCCTGCCGTCATCCAATGGCCTCTGGGTCACTCAGCATCTCTTAAAGATGTGAGTGGCTGTCACTCTGTCCAACAATTCCACTGAGGAATCCCTTTCTTAGTGATTTCCATATACAGCATGCAGTCTGACGATCCTTCTGACACCCTGCCCTCTCAGTTCCTTTAGCCTTCTACCTCTATCAACCTTGTCCTTCCCTGTACCTTAGCCACACGCTCCTCACACCACAGACATCTTATCACCACTAAGTACACACCCTCCATAATCCCAACTGTAAGCACCCCACTATCTTTCCAACTCACTCTTCCTAGTTTCCCAACTCCACATCCATCTCTATCCAGGATTTTTGGCCTCTGCTTTGGGCTTTACCCTTCTGTGGTCTATTCTCTTCACATCAGATAGAACGACTTAAAACTTAATGTCTTAAAACTTAGATCAAACCTCATCAATCCTCAGTTTAAAATCCTTCAACAGCTTACTACTGCCCAAAGAGAAATGCCCAAGCCCTTACCATGGCCCACCACTTCTGGGCCCTCAACTATACATTCCATGCATACATATGACTATATAAATAAAGGCCTCAAGTGCTACACATCAAAATGTTAAGTTACCTCTAGGGAGTGGAACTCAATGGAGGGAGACTTGAGTTTTATAATCAATTGTCTATGCATCCTGAATGTTTTAAAATAAGTGTATATTACTTTCATAATCCCTATATAGAACTGTAAAAGGAAGAGCACCAACTGACAATAAAAAGTTGAAACCATTTTAAAGTTTAACATAATTCTGCACATGACTGAGTCTCAGACCATGTTTATAGCACATGCAAGAGTTGGCAAACTTTTCTATAAAGGGCCAGATAGTAAATATTTTTGTTTGGGGGGCAGGGTGGGGTACATGTGGTCTTTACTGGATGTGGCCTGCAGGCCATAATTTACTGACCCCTGGTCTATGACTACTACACATCATATCAGCAACTCCCCTCTGTCCAACAAAACACAAGCATTCACTGATACACAAATGTGTGACAAATGTGTGACACTATCAAAGTTAGAAATTAAGGCTTCACCAAAGTTCACAAGCAAAGCTTTCCTACTGAACCAATTTCTTTTAAAATAAAACTTGAGTTCTCACTGGGAATGTATGTAGTCATATGGACAAAGAATTAAGAAGGCTTTCAGAACAATCTAAATGAAAAGTAACATAAAGCAAAGAATATTGAGGTGGGAGTATAAATAAGTAGCAAGTCAGGGAAGGAAAATAAATTTCTGACTTGAGAAACTTCTTACTTACCCATTTAATATGTGTTCAAAAAGATGAACTTGACCATCTCTGCAAACAACAGCTAACTTGACAGGCTAAAAGAAAAATGTAACATTAATAGGTAATATACTTCGGTCTACTCTAATAATTACTTATGAAAATCCAACTACCCTCTCCACCCTTCAAATAACAAGAGATAAATCAAAACAGTAAGGATGTTCAACTCTTGTATTTAAAAATAATCACTGCCACCAAAATAACAATTCAAGTAGTTGTTGTCAAGCCTATAAATAAAAGTTTAGGCTAAGAAGACAGCACAGTCCATGAGAACGCAGCATGGAAGTTAGAGGAGCTAAGTCAACAACCAAGTGCACTGGCTGACAACAGGGAACCAACCGGCAGGCCCACATGTCAGGATTACTGAAAACGCCACTGCGCCCTGTCCTCTCCCCTCATGAGCACTCAATACAGAATCCAATGATTACTTCGAATAGTCTAAGATTTTTATTTTGTTCTCTCTTTCCTGAATCATCGAATCATCAAAACCCTGATTTTAAAAAATAGTATTTGTGAAGTCCAAAAACAAATTCTCTAAGAAACAAGCTATTTACCTCTTCTTTATTTTCTGACAAAGTCAAGTCAATATAGACAGGTTCGTCTGTAACTGTAAAAGACATCACTGCATTCTTCTCTTTGTTTTCTGAACGGACCTGCCTAGATAACAAAACCGATGATTAGATAATGAGACATTTAAAAAAAAAAAAAAAAGGCAAACACCTAAAGGGAGTTACAGCAATCAGCTCCCAACAGCATTTTCATCTTTTGAAAGCTAAATAAGGTAATTAAAGATCAAAATAAGGGAAGCATTTGTGTCACTACCATGTGACATGGTTATATGGGAAAAGAGAAAGCACGAATGCATTTGTGGCAGACTTAAACAATGAGCAACGTTCTTTTCCATTAACCTATTTGTCTATCTTGATGGCAATGCCAACTGTCTGGATCACTGCAGCTTTGCAAGTTTTGAAGTGAGTTTTCCAACTTCTTTTTCAAAGTCATTTGGCTATTCTATGTGCTTTGCATTTCCAACTGAATTTTAAAATCAGATTGCTGGGATTTTGACTGGATTCACTTTGAATCTATAGATTAATTTGAGGAGGATTATCACAGCAATACTCAGAAAACAGAGTCCAGAAATAGATAAATAGATAGATAGATAAATGATCCTCACTATTGGCTGATTCTTTGAGAATCTGCCTACTTGCTAAAATTGATTTGTAGACCCCGAAATCACTATTTGTGGTGATTTCATGGTCTTTAACAGGTATACATAGAGCAGTGAGGCATATGAGCAGCCCAATGCTCATGAGGTTTAACAAGGCTATGCTCTGCCTTTTTACTTCAGCTTTCATACTAAGTATTCTTTTTCCAGCCTATTTAGTGCCACACTTTTTGCTTTTATGCTTTTGGTTGGTGATTTCACTATTTAAAATGGCCCCCAAGTATAACGCTGACGTGCGGTCTAGTGTCCCTAAGAGTAAAAAGGCTGTGATATGCTTATGGAGAAAATGTTTAAGTTCGATAAACTCTGTTCTGACGTAAGTTAATCAGCTACGTGTGTGTATGTATATAAATAAACTAAGGTATCTTTAAACAGAAATACACATAAAACAAGGTTATGTATTAATTAGATGACAAAAATGTTATAACCAGAGGCTTGCAGAAACCAAACCCTGGTGTTTCCCCAAGGAGTAAGAGTTCAGTATCACTGAATCAGTGCTCCTGAGGACTTCATACAACATAACTACTGCAAATAGCAGGCAATTGACTCAACGTGTATATATGCAGCACCAATTCACTGGAGATAGTACTGGGAGTACTGGGACCACTGGATATCCAAAAAACAAAAACAAACCCATGAACCCCAATCCGTTCCTTGAACCATATACACGAATTAACTCAAAACAGATCACAGAACCAAATAAACACAGGACCTAAAACTAAAAAACTTCCAGGAGAACACTTTTGTGACCTTGGGTTAAACAAAGACTTCAAAACATGATCTGTACTTCATCAAAATTAAAAACTGCTTCGTTTCAAAAAAAAAAAAACACAAGCCACAGACTAGGAGAAAATATTTGTAAAGCATATACCTAATTATTTATATTCAGAACATACACAGAACTCTCAAAACTCAGTGAGAATACAAACAACCCAGCAGAAAATAGGCCAAAATATTTGAACACACACTTTGTCAAGGAACATATCCAGATAGCAAATAAGTACTTAAAAGATTCTCAACATCAATAGTAATTAGGAAAATGCAACTTAAAACCGCACTGAGATACCACTACACACTTATCAGAATGGTTGAAATTAAATGACCATATAAAGTGCTGGTGAAGATGTGAAGGAATTAGCACTCTTACGCACAGCTGGTGGGAAGGTAAAATGGTACAACCACTCTGGAAAAAATTTGGCAGTTTTTTTTTTTTATTCTTATTTATTTATTTTTGGCTCAGTAGTTGTGGCATGTGGGCTTAGTCGCTCCACAGCATGTGGGATCTTCCTGGACCAGGGTTCAAACCCATGTCCCCTGCGTTGGCAGGCGGAGTCTTAACCACTGCACCATCAGGGAAGCCCCTGGCAGTTTTTTAAAAAGTTAAATATACACCTATCGTAAGATGCAGCCATTATACTCCTAGGTAGTTACCCAAGAAAAATGAATCATATGTCTGTAAAAAGACTTGTACACAAGTGTCCTTAACAACTTTATCTGTAATATGCCAAACATGTCAACAAGCCTGTAGACTGAGGTGGGGAGGGGGATTACAAAGGGATACGAGGAAACTCTTGGGAGCAATGCAGGTGGCCACTGTCTTGATTGTGGTAATAATCTCACATTTGTATACATATGTAAAAACTTAATTATGCTTTTGCTTTAAGTACATATAATTTATTATGTCAATTATACCTCAGTGAAGCTGTTTAAAAAATCTGGGCACAAATTTTAAAAATTAAAATAAAGACTGAGTAACAGAGTAACAAGCGTGGCTTACAAACATGATTCAAGATCAGTTTCTTTTTATTAACTACTGAGACTTTATACATTTACCAGTAAACAGTCTTTCAGTATTTTTGTGTCTAGAAGAAAATTAAGAGTTGATTTGATAAATTCTAAATATTTCATGCATAATAACTTCGTAATAAAACAAGATTCATTCTAAAATTAAGTTACTCATACTATATACATGCTCAAAATCACTGCTATCACACGACTATACACAGCAGAAGCTGCTATTTTAGCACATCAACAGGAGACAGTACTTCCTCCTTGCAGTAATATGAAAGGGTTTTTCAGTTGTTTTTTAATTTTAATCTTCATTCAGTGGCAAGAAGCCTTCAAATGTTATTTTCTTTCAGAAATGTGTCTTTCAAAGGTAATTATAAGGGAACCCTCGGCTTGCTCTACCTAATAAAACAAAGTTTTCATGAATGGCCTTTGGGGGCAGCCTTTCAATATGCATTTTAATCTGTTTGTTTTTTATGGTTTACTCCTCTGTTACTAGGAAGCCTCAGGTATACACAAACTATCTTCAGGATCTTAAGACAGCAGAAATCAACTTTTCTGCTATACAAAAAATTTTGGAGCTGGAGACCCCTAGTCTCAGGAGCCAAAGAGGTGAGGCATTAAAGACTGAAGCACCTCAGTAATGTCAGGAGATTGGGGTGGCCGATTTTAACTTTTTTGGCATTACTAATTTCTTATGTTAGGGATAAACCCTCTAGAACCAAAATAAGATATTCCAATAGGCGCTCCTCAAAAATGAAACACAGGACAGAAAACCAACACAATTTGATTATAAGAGGCAAAATTAGGAACTAAGCTGATGGTCTGGAGGTGAACAGAGGTCCACCTCCAGACTGACATGAACCTTTCCCCACACTACTACTTTAAGAAATACATATTTGATGAGTATCATTTCTGAGTATTATTTGGTATAAATTTACAGTAACTTTATACGGTCAACAGCATGCTCAACTAACTGATCATTAGGATAAGAAACTACTTCTATTTTTAAAATCTCTACGTATTCTGTCCATGAACATCAGGTAAAAGAAAAAAAGTTAATTTCACCATTAGATGATGTTATAAAATCCAAGAAATTTCTTATTATTTCTTAAATTTAAAAAATTTTTGATGGCTCTTCAATACCAAATAGATTTTTACTTTCAAAAGTAGCTTCAGGGCTTCTCTGGTGGCGCAGTGGTTGAGAGTCCGCCTGCTGATGCAGGGGACGCAGGTTCGTGCCCCGGTCCGGGAAGATCACACATGCCGCAGAGCGGCTGGGCCCATGAGCCATGGCCGCTGAGCCTGCGCGTCCGGAGCCTGTGCTCTGCGGCGGGAGAGGCCACAACGGTGAGAGGCCCACGTACCGCAAAAAAAAAAAAAAAAAAAAAAAAAAAAAAGTAGCTTCAAAGGGAATTAGTGACAGCAACCACTGCAAGGAAAGGCTACTGGGATTCTCAGACACAACCAAGGAATTTAAGGTCCTCAGTAAACCATCAAATAGGCATTACTGCACTAACCCTGACAGTCATCTCTTTCAACAAAATCAGAGATTTTCCTAAAAAAATTTTTTAAAAAGGTTTTTAAATTGCCCAGTCACAAAAATATTCAGCCCACTCTATCTCTAAACAAGCATGGAGGAAGTTCTATTACGTAATGCTCTTAAATTTTTCTCATAAACATCTGATTTTTAGGCAGGCTCAATTCCTCATTACAAGTCAATATAAAATAAATCTAACATTAAATACAATAAAGCAAATCTCATATTCATCTTTTACATTAACCATATAAGCTATGACCGATTCTTTCAAGGCAATGTTACCTCCCAAAATCCAAAAGACTACATACCAGACATTAAGTAACCGGTCATGTACTGCTCCAGATAAGAAATAAAGACCTGTAATTCCATCAAAGGGTTGGCTCTCATTAGGAGGTCTGATAGTTGTGAACATAAGTGATGAAACCGGCGTTGCATGTCCCGTGAAATGCTAGAGAAAGTTAAATCTCATTTAGGAGAGGGTGTAAAGCAGTAACAAAAATTAAGAGTTCATATGTATCATAAACAATATACATGATACACATCTGAAATCAGAGCTCCAGACTACTAAGGTTATTTGTGCTATATTCCTCTCACTTTAAAAAACTCCATCCAAAAAAATCTCAACATTAAAGCCGTCCCTTCCAACTCCCGTGAGCCTACCCCACAATCTTTACTTCTTCCATATTTGTGTTAAAGATTCACTTCATTTTATCCATTTTAAAAGGGGTGCCTGGGTGCTCAGACACAGCCAAGGAATTGTAGGTCTTCATGTTACTCTCAGTGAGTTGAAACCACAATTTTGAGGCATCATCACAGCACCAAAAGTTCAGTAACCCCTGAGCACACTCAAAATGTAATTCTAAATCTCCACAGCTAAATACAGTAATATACCAAATGCTGGATGCAAGCTAGAAATAAAAAATTACTATCATTATTATATAATTATATTATTATTGAAGAGAGTAAGATACTTAATTCAAATTCCACTCATTTCATTTTCCATTTACATTCATTCTTCCAATGCATGCAAAAAGGACATGTCTCATCTATTTAACAGATTTGGAGGACTACTTTTGTCTATTAATTGTACTATTTCATATGCTTGAAAATAACACATCTGTATTCTTAAAACAATATTCTTTGGCTCGGACTTCTGCCGTTCTCCATACTTACTCTAGACAACTGTTATGCTTACAACTAATTTGATTCACTCACTCTGTAGACTTCTTTGGTCTCCAAAACCCATAGTTTGATTGTTCGACCAGCTGAAAGCAACATCTTTCCATCTGGGCTGATACACAGGGAACTGACGCTGCTATTATCACCTTTCCATTTGCTGTATTGTGAAGAGAAATAAAAACATCTCAATGAATGGGGAGGAAACTTTACTCAAAGCAAAAAGAAAACAAAAGGCAAACTAGGAATTAAAAATACCACTCAAGGGGCTTCCCTGGTGGCGCAGTGGTTAAGAATCCGCCTGCCAATGCGGGGGACACGGGTTCGAGCCCTGGTCCAGGAAGATCCCACATGCCATGGGGCAACTAAGCCCATGCGCCACAACTACTGAAGCCCGCGCGCCTAGAGCCCATGCTCCGCAACAAGAGAAGCCACCGCAATGAGAAGCCCGTGCACCACAACAAAGAGTAGCCCCAGCTTTCCGCAACTAGAGAGAGAAAAAAAAAATACCACTCAAGGTTCTATGCCAAACTGCATTCCCTAAAATCCTGACTCAGGTAACCAACCTTGGACATATCATCAAGGTAATGCTTCCCCAATAGGACAGAGAATCTTAAGAGGTACCAGGAAATGGGTTAATAAGAGTTATAAGAATGTAAAATGGATAGCTGTGTCTCCTGTGATCCATGGTGATCCTGTTAATGCCCAGGAAACTACCATGCTGGCTGGACCTCTACGTAGAACCCATCCTATCCCCTCCATAGTTCCTGCATTCTCTGGAAGGTTGAGAACTTAATTTACTTAGTAACACAAATGATCTCTCAACCTACAGTACAAAAAGATTATTTCTACCCCAAATCCACAAATATACGCCCCTAGCTGATAAAATAAAATAAATTAGGTAAAATGATTCCTTTCTAATACCACAAATATGATTAACAGCAAGAGTCTTTGTAGGCGGTTGCATACGTTAATGCTATTTATAAGCAACAAGGAGCCTGGCTTGGCTATTCACTTATAAAATCAAGAAGTAAAAAAAAAAAAAAAAAGAAGTAACAGTAGCACGGCTTCCCTGGTGGCAGAGTGGTTAAGAATCCGCCTACCAATGCAGGGGACACGGGTTCAAGTCCTGGTCCAGGAAGATCCCACATGGCATGGAGCAACTAAGCCTGTGCACCACAACTACTGAGACTGCACTCTAGAGCCTGTGAGCCACAACTACTGAAGCGCATGTGCCTAGAGCCCATGCTACACAACGAGAAGCCACCGCAGTGAGAAGCCACACACCGCAACGAAGACTAGCCCCTGCTCGCTGCAACTAGAGAAAGCCCATGTGCAGCAACAAAGAGCCAGTGCAGCCAAAAATAAATTAATTTAAAAACAAAAAACAGAAGTAACAGGAGCAATCTTCTTACGAAAAAAGGTTAGTTCTAAAGTGGAAGAAAACATATTGCTCTGCCAGTCACACTGGAATATGTCAAATTACTCATTTGGAAAAACAAAATTAGATTCCTGTCTTATATTACATACACACTAAACTTAATAAATTAAACGAAAACTAACTGATTAAAAGTATTAAAAAAATACTGGGGCTTCCCTGGTGGCACAGTGGTTGAGAGCCTGCCTGCCGATGCAGGGGACACGGGTTCGTGCCCCAGTCTGGGACGATCCCACATGCCGCGGAGCGGCTGGGCCAGTGAGCCATGGTCGCTGAGCCTGCACGTCTGGAGCCTGTGCTCCGCAATGGGAGAGGCCACAACAGTGAGAGGCCCGCGTACCGCAAAAAAAAAAAACAAAAAAAAAAACATGGAAACAAATGACAATGAAAACACGATGACCCAAAACCTATGGGGCGCAGCAAAAGCAGTTCTAAGACGGAAGGTTATAGCAATACAATCTCACCTCAAGAAACAAGAAAAATCTCAAATAAACAATCTAACCCCACACTTAAAACAACTAGAGAAAGAAGAACAAAGAAAACCCAAAGTCAGTAGAAGGAAAGAAATCATAAAGATCGAGCAGATAGAATCAAAGAAAACAATAGCAAAGATCAATAAAACTAAAACCTGGTTCTTTGAGAAGATAAACAAAATTGATAAACCCTTAGCCAGACTCATCAAGAAAAAAAGGGAGAGGACGCAAATCAATAAAATTAGAAATGAAAAAGGAGAAATCACAACTGATACTGCAGAAATACAAAGGATTATAAGAGACTACTACAAACAACTATATGCCAATAAAACGGACAACCACGAAGAAATGGACAAATTCTTGGAAGCGTACAATTTTCCAAGACTGAACCAGGAAGAATTAGAAAATCTACACAGACTTATCACAAGTAATGAAATTGAAAGCGTAATTAAAAATCTTCCAACAAACAAAAGTCCAGGACCAGATGGCTTCACAGGTGAATTCTATCAAACATTTACAGAAGAGCTAACACACATCCTTCTCAAACTCTTCCAAAAAATTGCAGAGGAAGGAACACTCCCAAACTCATTCTATGAGGCCATCATCACCCTGATACCAAAACCAGACAAAGATACTACAAAAAAAGAAAACTATAGACCAATATCATTGATGAACATAGATGCAAAAATCCTGAACAAAATACTAGCAAAGAGAATCCAACAGCACATTAAAAAAGGATCATACACCATGATCAAGTGGGATTTATCCCAGGGATGACAGGATTCGTCAATACATGCAAATCAATCAATGTGATACACCACGTTAACAAATTAAGGAATAAAAACCATATGATCATCTCAATAGATGCAGAAAAAGCTTCTGACAAAATTCAACACTGATTTATGATAAACTCTCCAGAAAATGGGCATAGAGGAACCTATCTCAATATAATAAAGGCCACATAAGACAAACTCACAGAAAGCATCAGTCAATGGTGAAAAACTGAAAGTGACCACTAAGATCAGGAACAAGACAAGGATGTCCTCTCTCACCACTATTATTCAACATAGTTTTGGAAGTCCTAGCCACAGAAATCAGAGAAGAAAAAGAAATAAAAGGAATATAAATTGGACAAGAAGTAAAACTGTCACTGTTTGCCGATGACATGATACTATACACAGAAAATCCTAAAGATGGCACCAGAAAACTACTAGAACTAATCAATGAATTTGGTAAGGTTGCAGGATACAAAATAAATGCAGAAATCTCTTGCATTCCTATAAACCAACAACAAAATAGCAGAAAGAGAAAGTAAGGAAACACTCCCATTTACCACTGCAACGAAAAGAATAAAATACCTAGGAATAAACCTGCCTGAGGAGGCGAAAAACTTGTACTCCGAAAATTATAAAACACTGACGAAAGAAATCAAAGATGACATAAACAGATGGAGAAATATACTGTGTCCTTGGACTAGAAGAATCAATATTGTGAAAATGACTATACTACCCAAAGCAATCTACATATTCAGTGCAATCCCTATCAAACTACCAATGGCATTCTTCACAGAATTAGAACAAAAAATTTTACAATTTGTATGGAAACACAAAAGACCCTGAATAGCCAAAGCAATCTTAAGAAAGAAAAATGGAGTTGGAGGAATGAGCCTCCCCAACTTCAAACTACACCACAAAGCTACAGTAATCAAAACAGTATGGTACTGGCACAAAAATAGAAATATAGATCAATGGTACAAGACAGAATACCTAGAGATAAAACCATGCACATATGGGCACCTAATTTACAACGAAGGAGGTAAGAACACACAATGGAGAAAAGACAGTCTCTTCAATAAGTGGTGCTGGGAAAACTAGACAGCTACATGTAAAAGAATGAAATCAGAACACTACCTAACACAATACACAAAAATAAACTCCAAATGGATTAAAGACTTAAATGTAAGACCAGACACTATAAAATTCTTAGAGGAAAACACAGGAAAAACACTCTGACGTGAACCACAGCAAGTTCCTTTTTGACCAACCTCCTAGAGTAATGGAAATAAAAACAAAAATAAACAAATGGGACTTAATTAAACCTAAAAGCTTTTGCACAGCAACAGAAACCATGAACAAGACAAAAAGACAACCCTCAGAATGGAGAAAATATTTGCAAATGAAACAATGGACAAGGGATTAATATCCAAAATATACAAACAGCTCATGGAGCTCAATATCGAAAACACAAACAATCCAGTTAAAAAATGGGCAGAAGACCTAAATAGACATTTCACCAAGGAAGACATACAGATGACCAAGAGGCACATGAAAAGATTCTCAACATCACTAATTATCAGAGAAATGCAAATCAAAACTACAATGAGGTAACACCTCATGCTGGCCAGAATGGCCATTATCAAAAAATCTAGAAACAATAAATGCTGGAAAGGGTGTGGTGAAAAGGGAACCCTCCTGCACTGTTGGTGGGGATGTAAACTGATACAACCACTATGGAAAACACTATGGAGGTTTCTTAAAAAACTAAAAATAGAACTACCATATGATCCAGCAATCCCACTACTGGGCATATACCCTGAGAAAACCATAATTCAAAAAGAGACATGTACCACAATGTTCACTGCAGCACTATTTACCATAGCTAGGACATAGAACCAACCTAAATGTCCATCGACAGATGAATGGGTAAAGACTCAGCCATAAAAAGAAACGAAATTGAGTTATTTGTAGTGAGATGGATGGACCTAGAGTCTCTCATACAGAGTGAAGTAAGTCAGAAAGAGAAAAACAAATACCGTATGCTAACACATATATATGGAATCTAAAAAAAAGTTGTACTGATGAACCTAGTTGCAGGGAAGGAATAAAGAGATAAGACATAGAAAATGGACTTCAGGACATGGGGTAGGAGGGTGAAGCTGGGGCGAAGTGAGAGTAGCATCAACATACATACACTACCGAATGTAAAATAGTTGGCTGGTGGGAAGCAGCAGCATAGCACAGGGAGATCGGCTTGGTGCTCTGTGATGACCTAGAGGGGTGGGATAGGGAGGACGGGAGGGAGGCTCAAGAGGGAGGGGATATGGGGACATGTGTATGTATATGGCTGATTCGCTTTGTTGTGCAACAGAAACTAACACAGTATTGTGAAGTAATTATACTCCAATAAAGACCTATTAAAAAAGAGAAAAAAATATATAGGCAAAGAATACTCAGAATACATAAATAGCTCTTTGTATTCAAGAAAGAACTCCTTGAGTTTAAAAAAAAACTCAAAATAAAAATAGACAAAGGATATATAAACAAGCAATTCATAGAAGAAACACAACTGTCAATAAACATGAAAACACCCAACCTCACCAATAATCAAGGAAATGCAACAATAATGTATGAAAACTTTTCCTTTACCCTCATTGGTTCCTAACATTCTTGACAATTTCTCACCAATTCCCAGAGCTTCAACACTCACCTGTATTCCTTATTCAACATCTACTCACTGAATTGACACACTTTAAAAAAAAAGACATGATCACCATCCTGACAAGCTTCCTGAATCTATTGCGCCACTGAGCACTGAAAAGGCCAGCACAGAGCCAACACCACCACACCCCTGTCCCCTGTTACTTGTGCAACCCTCCTCCATCAGCAGAAACTGGGAACTTGTTAGAATTCCCAAGCCCCAACCTAGACCTACTAAATCAGATCTGTAAACATACATAACATATGTGCACATTAAAGCTTGAAAAGCACTAGATCAGAAGATTCCTCTCTGGGAAATGCGACAGGTTCCAGAGGAATGACCTACACATCCTGATACTGAAGGCCTCCCAATCACTCTACAAATGAAGCCCAGCAACTGAGCCACACACCCACAATGGCTTTCCAATCAGCTTTTCAATGTTTCATTTTCGAAAACCAACAGGCAGCTGAGGATCTCCAGTCACTTGAAGAATGCCTTTAACATGAAAGAAACCAAAATCAAACAAAAATTAAAACACATTCTCAAGAGGGAGATGACGAAAAGTAAAGTTTAAATCCTATAATATCTTCAGAGAGTTAGAAAATATTATACACATGACAGAAACATGACACAACAAAAAAGAAATACTCAAAGAACGAAAAACAGCTCCCAGAGGTTAAAAATTTAGAGAAACTTAAAATTTTGATACAAGATTTAGAAGGTGAAATTGAAGCAATTTCCCAGGTAACAGAAGAAAAAGACAAAAGAGAAAATGAAAATAAGGTTAAGAGACCAAAAGGATTAGTCCAGGAGATATAACACCTAAATAACAGTATGTAGTATAAGAGAAAGATCAAAGAAAAGAGAAGGAATGAAATTATCAAATACACAGTATGAGAAGAACGCAGAGCATGAATTCCCAGGCTAAAAGGTCCCTCAAGTGCCAACATAATTCACTGACTGAAGAAAAAAAGCACAGGATATTTTAAAATATAAAAATAATGAACAATGAAAGCCAAAAAACCAACGAACCAATGCTTCAAAATCCTGAGGGGAGGGCTTCCCTGGTGGCGCAGTGGTTAAGAATCCACCTGCCGATGCAGGGGACACGGGTTCAAGCTCTGGTCTGGGAAGATCACACATGCAGAGGACAACTAAGCCCATGCACCACAACTACTGAGCCTGCGCTCTAGAGCCCGCGAGCCACAACTACTGAAGCCCAAGCGCCTAGAGCCCGTGCTCCGCAACAAGAGAAGGCACTGCAATGAGAAGCCTGCGCACCGCAACGAAGAGTAACCACCTGCTCGCCGCCAACGAGAGAAAGCCCGCGCGCAGCAATGAAGACCCAACGCAGCCATAAATAAATAAATAAATAATTTTTAAAAAAATGCTGAGGGGAATTATTTCCAACCCAAAAGTCTGTATCTTCAAATTATCAATTGAGATTTTGCTTGTCTTCCAGGAAGCTACCAATTTGTGTGTGTCACCAAAAAGAAGGAATAAACCAACAAAGAGAAAAATGGGATCCAGGAAACAGAGGCTCCATCTGGCAAGAGAATTTTCAAGATGATGAAAGGAAATCTCAGGATAATCACTGGAAGAAGGCAGAGAAGTCCGCCAAGAAATAAATGAAACTGGAGGGAAGCCTCCAAAGATTAAATAACTGATTGATTAACTGATGTGTCTGAAAATAAATTGAGATTTACACTATTGCAGGAATGAGACTGAACTAATGACAGGTATATACAAAACTAAGCAAATGAACAATAAAGCAATTATAAACCCCAAGAAAAGCAAAATTCTGTGCCAGAATATAAACAGTACAGTCCAAGTCTCATCTGTAACAATAGTTAATTAGGCATAATGTGAACAATGAATACTGCTTAATCAAAGTGTGACATTACAATATCGGGAAAATGGGGACAGAAAAAGGTAGAGGCTAAGAACTAAATCCTCATCCTCTATAGTAGGAAATCAACAGATAATACCTAAAATGGAAAATAAACTCAGTTACCTATAGCATAAGAATGCCAAGAATGAAACTGGAAACAAAATATTGTATGAGACAGGACAGTTTGGATGAAAGCTCAGGCTGTGATTCAACCTATTTCTTAACTGTAAAACAGGGATGGAGACCACCTCGCAGTGTTACAAATACAATACTGTGTATAATATGTTGAACGGTGCCTTGAACATTATTAGTCCCTATGTGAAGAATGTGACTTGGTGAACTCTCATCCAGACAGCATTTAAAAAGTACAGCTGCGGGCTTCCCTGGTGGCACAGTGGTTGACAGTCCGCCTGCCGATGCAGGGGACAGGGGTTTGTGCCCCAGTCCGGGAGGATCCCACATGCTGCGGAGCGGCTGGGCCCGTGAGCCATGACCGCTGAGCCTGCGCGTCCAGAGCCTGTGCTCCGCAACAGGAGAGGCCACAACAGTGAGAGGCCCGCATACTGCCAAAAAAAAAAAAAAAAAAATACAGCTGCATGGGCCCCACCCCTGACCTAGTGGATGAGAATCTCCACAGGCGTCTCTTTACAACTATGAGTATGGAAACTACCACCGCAGGTAAATGGAATGAACTTACTGAACCTCTAGGCAAATGATTATTCTCTGCCCCTCCAGCCCCAAACCCTCCTTAAAATTCTAAGCCTCTATCACCACCCCTTCTGCTGGGTCTTGCCTTTCATGTGTTACTTCAATTTGCTTAGAAACTCTAAAACCACTTCCCTCTTCTGAGTTTCTATTAACTGCACCACTAGACACCTAGTAAGTTCAGAAAGCTGTAAACTTAGTTACATTTTATTTAACTCCTTTCTTCACTCAATAGCACCCCTCCCCCAATCCTACCCAAGATTCTTCTTGGTTGGTACCTTTTCCATTCTTTCTTCCCACTCTTACCATCCTACACCCGGACTATTACAACCACCACCCGGGATCTAGCTTCTCTGCCTGTGCACTAGCTCCTTCCCATATATTTTACACAGTGCTAGCAAATTTTCTTCCTAGAGCATTATTTTGGTTACTCTGTTCCCAAGACATTGACCTTCAGTGTCGCATGCTTACCAAACAGAATCTAAAACTCCACCAAAGAAGTTTGACTACAGTAGAAAAACACTGTGCCAGAATTCAAGACAGCAAGATTAGAACTCCCCTGCCACTTATTAGCTGTAAGACCATGGGCAACATTATCCTCCTTAGGGTCCTCATCCACATAAGTTCAACCGCATTCAACTGTCTACATTCATTGAGCATCTACTATGCAGTCAATCACAGTATTAGGTGCTTGAACTAGAAGAGCTGTCTGAGATTTTTATCTATGACACTTAAGGCCAGACTCTCTTATAAGCTACTTTGGCTCATATCCTCCACCAACCATTATTCCCTAATATGGGCTTCCTCTAAATGCCTCTACTGGGTTCCAAGTAAATCTTTAACTTCCCTTTCGCCTAGCCTTTGTTCCTGCCACATCTCCACCCTCAAAAGGATCCTCCCACCCTCTTCTTTCCAAATCTTACCTCTCCTAGAAGACCCAGTTGAAAACCCTTCTCTTCCACCAGGCCTTCCCAACACTATCCTAATCATTTGACCAGTAATTACTTGCTACCTTATGGCATCTCTTGTGCAGTTATTTTACTCTTGTACCATTATTTAACTTTTCTGTTAAAATCTTCCATGTCCAATTTGATTAAATGTTCCTTGAGAACAGTCTGTAACCTTACTAGTGTCTACATTCCCCACTGTGTCCAATATCAAACTTTACTTACATCAAGAATATAGTCTTGATTCGTCAAACTCTAAAGCATTCCCAAACAGTAACCAAGTTACCCCAGAACCATCAATGTTACTCACCACTTTACTTTGCACGTCTGTGTGTTCCATTCCACAATATGTTTGTCATCTGAACAACTATACAAACAGCCATTGTCTTGATGCCACTGTATGCAATTGACTTTGTTGTCATGTCCACCACTCTGCAGATTTTTTAAAATATTAAAAGAAAAAAATAAAGCTCATCTGTTATGACAATATGCACCCTAGAATCATTACTAAACACTTAACTAAAATGTTAGGCCTTAACCTAACTAAAAAAGCCTACCCATTAACCTAACTAAAATGCATCTATCCATTTCCAATATCAAAAATGAGATAAATCTTCTATAACTTTATCAAATGTTAACTTTCCCTTCTCCTCTGCTAGAAAAACATACTTCTACATCATAAGTCAAACGACACTAGTCCTAAATGCCACCTGCTTTTGACAGGAATGCCAGCACTAAGCATGATAAAATGCTTCATGTACAGTGGCAAAAAGTTTGGGACACTTGAGTGAACTAATAAAGTCAAATCTTAAAGGGTTTAAAAGCATGTCTAGTTAAAACTATCCTTGAAAATCCCTTTATACCAAAACTATCTCTCAACTTTAAAAATCAATGTTCCTTCAGGGAAACACTAAATGTTTCCTTGTGTTGCAGCTCATACCATATGAAACTTTAAACACACTCAGCACAGCAAGATGCTGGCTCACTCAGAGGCACACAGGAATGGCGAAATCAACTGGGAAAGAGCAAATTCAAGTCTCCTGTCTCACACACATTCCAGGACAAGCTCATTCAGCAGAATTAAGGTGCTAAGTCACCTACGCTGTGAGCAATTATTTTCATTCTTTCCATCTGAATTCACATTAAATATACATACAATGAGTCACCACTGTGTACACATCTAAGCATAAAAGTTAAAACTCAAAATCACTACTTCCATCATACAGATTGCTCCCATCTCAAAAGAAAAATATTTTTCAAAAATATTTATTTTTTGGCTGCGTTGGGTCTTTGTTGCTGTGCGTGGGCTTTCTCTAGTTGTGGTGAGCAGGGTCTACTCTCCGTTGCGGCGCGCGGGCTTCTCATTGCAGCAGCTTCTCTTGTTGCGGAGCATGGGATCTAGGAGCGTAGGCTTTCAGTAGTTGTGGTGCACGGCTCAGTAGTTGTGGCTCGCAGGCTCTAGAACACAGGTTCTGTAGTTGTGGCACACGGGCTTAGCTGCTCCGTGGCATGTGGGATCTTCCCGGACTAGCGCTTGAACCCGTGTCCCCTGCATTGGCAGGCGGATTCTTAACCACTGCGCCACCAGGGAAGTCCAAAAGAAAAATATTTTTAAATGCTAAGTTCAGTTACTTCCCTTCCTTCCTACGAGCTATCTACTCAAAGAACTAAGTCCTACATTATAGCCACACACACAAAGAACTGAACAAAGGATATGAACAGATAAATTCCATAGAAAGAATTCAGTAAGAAAATTTTTAATAGTAATTCAAGAGATACAAAGCAAAACAAAGTGACATTTTTAGTCTGTTCATCTACCAATTTGTTTAGCATTATAATATCCACCCTGGTAAGATTACAGGGCACTATCATACGTTGCTAGGGGCTAGCGTACCTTTTTGGAAAGCAATCTAGCAAGTGTCCACTCATTCATTAGTTACTCATTCAACAAACATTTACTCAATACCAATTACATGCCAGGCACTACACTAGGCACTTTCAATATATAGTTATGTCTAAATCTCAAAGTCATGCAACGTAGGTTATATAATACTGAAGAGATGAGAAGTTATATTACTTATCCTTGATCATATAACTAGCAGGATTCAACCTCAGGATAGACTAGTTCCAAAGCCTGGGCCCTTTCTACCTCACCACGTCATCCCAACACTCCTTGCCCTGACCCTCTTGGTTCCTTTCTAATAAACTCATTCCCTGCTAAAGATTTATATATAATCCTGGGAGGTATCAAATTGATCTAAAAAGGAGTTCTAGGCTCCATCAGCATCATGTCTGCAGCCACAGTAACTGAGTAAAGCAGCTATCACAGTGCACCAGATACTAGGTACGTACTGACCACAGAAAACTGACCAAATCAAAGGATGGGACCCAAACTATAGTGGGGTAAAAGCCCACGAGGACCACACTCAACTTGGAGGAAGGAGGAACAAAGGGAGATTTCCTTTACATATACCTCTGAATGCTTTAAATTTTTTTCAGTTGTATATTATTTTTATAATCTTTAATATAAAAACAAGTGTTATATTTTTATTTTTTAAATAAATTTATTTATTAATTTTTGGCTGCATTAGGTCTTCATTGCTGCGCGCGGGCTTTCTCTAGTTCCGGCAAGCGGGGGCTACTCTTCGTTAGTGTGTGCGGGCTTCTCATTGCGGTGGCTTCTCTTATTGCAGAGCATGGGCTCTAGGCACGTGGGCTTCAGTAGTTGTGGCATGCGGGCTCAGTAGTTGTGGCTCACGGGCTCCAGAGGGCAGGCTCAGTAGTTGTGGTGCACAGGCTTAGTTGCTCCGCGGCATGTGGGATCTTCCCGGACCAGGGCTCGAAGCCGTGTCCCCTGCATTGGCAGGCGGATTCTTAACCACTGCACCACCAGGTAAGTCCCAACAAGTGATATATTTTTAAATGCAGATATAAAATCAGATAAAAATTTTCACCTATCTAATTAGCTGGGGTTTTTTTGTTAGCCTTACTGCTGCTTTAATGGAATAATCAACGATGGCAAAAACACCACTGAAATACACGTACCGTCCTTCCACTGCTGATACAAGTACAAATTAGAAAAGCTTTCAGAAAATTGTTATACTATGTATAAAAAGGCTTAACACTCACACCTTTGACTCATTAATTACAGGTTAGTAATTCTGGGAACCCGTGTAAGAAGAAAAGAGTTTTATAACAAAAAAATCGGAAACTACCTAAATAGTCAGTAAGAGTTAAACCACCAACGGACTACCCCATTTACAGGATTTTATGCAGTCACTGAAAACGTTTATAACTAGTTCTCGACAAATATGAACATTACTCATGTTGTAATTTAAAGGAAAATATCAGAATACAAAATAGACAGAACCCAACTGTATTTTTTAAACATATGCATAAAGCAAAGAAATATGCAATCTATCAAAAGAGGTTCTCTCGGTGATAAACTTAGGTATAATTGTTTTCCCTTTTCAACTTCAGGTAGTTCCAAACTGTCTATGGATAGATGTTACTTAAAAGAGAAAACATTCTTTTATTCATATATACAGAAAGCATTCCTATATACAGACAGGAGTTAAGTGAACACCAAAAACATACTGTAGTAGACACTGTCTGAAATACATTATGCCCGTTAAGTTACTGTCTTGCAGCACCAAGCCCTCACTTCTCTGCTCTGGACGCTGGGGCTGGGACTCTGCAAACCCCATTTCTGCTTTGCCAGCTGGATCGTTAGTAGGCTCCCCCAATAAGGGTGCAGGAGGGAGACAAGGCTGGAGGAGGAACAACGGAGGTGTTCCTTCCTGTCTCCCAGTTTGCATCACCCCAACATTTCTTCACCCCAGCAGGGGCAATCCTTTTGGCAGCAGCTGAACCCAATATGCAGTTTTTTCAACACCTGGAGAACCAGAGACACCAGCAGTCAGCTAAAACCCCCTCCTCAGAGGTCTGGACCTTAAGTCTATGGGGCCACTCTCCCTCAAGAGACATCAGCACAGAGAGCAATACCTGCTTCTCAAAGGTCTGAGTTTCAGCAATAATTCCACCACCTCCCTCGTTCCCTAGCCCTGGAGGTGGTGCGCTCCTTCTGCAGCTGCTGTCTGTGATACTCAGAATTCTTTCCACCCTTTCTTATTTTAAGCCTAGTCAATAGTTCTTCACACTCTTCATATCCTGACCTATAATAATGACTAAGTTACCTATCACAGCTTTAACAAATATTACTGTTCAAAATTTTAAATATGGAAAGGGCAGAAAAATGCCCCCATACTGCAGATCCTATAGCATATCCTGAGCTGCTTTGTTTTTAATAAGTCTCTAATAATCAGTTTCCTGTCATCGCTCTTTTATATAATACACACACACACACACACACACACACACATACTTACTATCAATTTACTGTGTAATTCTCCTTTTACTGTACTGTATAATAAAATACTACCAACTGCTGTACCAAGAGCCAACAAGTCAACCTGGTTACTTGTCCCTATAGCTTCTGATTTCCTTTTTTTCCTCTGTGGACCTTCCTGGAAAAAAAAGAAAAAACAATTTTTTACTTTATTATTTCAAACACTGAAACATCATTAATGCATAAATGCAAATGCCCACTAGCCCACAAATGAATGTGACTGCTTCTAAGAAAATTTTTTTTTTAAAGTGGAGATGTGATTTGCTCTCAGATGATTTCTTTCTCACTACTTAGAAAATAATTACTCCAATGGAAAGAACTCGTAATACTCTGTCCCCATCTCCTACCTCTCTGAAAGGAGTAGTAGTATTCTACTCTTAACAAGTATTCTACTCTTAACAAGTCCGAACAGCCTCAATGCTGCTTCCACTTCTCGGAAACCAACCATTCCCAACAGGTCCAAGTGAAGCCTCCACTCCGAAGCAAAGAGATTACAGATCCATACACAAGCAGCCAATGCTTTCCCCCTTCCCCCTCCCCCAAAAGCTTTCCTTGCATTCTGGCTTCATTTTCAGGAAAAGGGACTCAAATGTTTTTATATTTATAAACATACAATTACCTCACTTAAGAGTCAAAAAATGGTTGTAACTCGTACAGCAGTGCAAAGCACACACTAAAGAAGTTGTTCCAGTGACTCTTTAAGGGTCAGTATGAAAGTTCCATGTTGTCTTCGTGATTCTAATGACTTAAGAGGCACAAGTTTCAATCTAGTGTCAAACAGCCCAAGACTTCTTTGATTTAATTCAAAAAATGAAACGAGCAGCTCATCTATCCATCGGAAAGACAGCCAACTGGCCACAACTTTAGAGTACCACTTTAGAGTTTATAATGCTGAGTAATAATTTATAATTTTGAAACTTTTCTTCCATATGTTCATAATTTTTTAAAATTAAAGCTTGCTAGCCTATGTTTTAGCATAAAGTTCTGAGAAATCCATTCTTTTAGTGTAAAAGAGACCAATATTACAGAAAAGAGAACATTTTCTCCACAGTGGAAGATCTTTGCTCCACAGCACAAAAAAGCGGCCCAGGATACATAAAATCTGCCCAACCCAGAAAACCACCAATGAAAACTACGATGTTACCAGTGCATAAAGAAAATCAAGGAGCAAATTTATAAGGCATTTTCCATTTTTTTTCTCTTAGTTATCCTCTAGAGATGTTACATTTGAAGAATTTGATTCATTGGACGCTCTAAGTCAACAAAAAGTTAAAAGATTTAACAAAAAATAAGATAACTTTAAATACAGAAAAAATAATGAACATTTTGCAAGTCCTAAGAAATGTATCCACATTAATAAATTCAAAAGAGAAGTCACAATTAATAGCCAAAGTATAAAAACGTCTGATGGTCCCGTCCCCTCAGTAACATTCTTAGTCAGGAAATGTCCTAGGCCCCACCTTCAGTTACATGAATTTCTAAAGCCGCCTCTGAATGATTCCAGAGGGCAAATGTGGTTTCTGCATAAGGTTATGGACATAAACACCTATCTCAGGCAAGGACAATAGAGGAAATTATACCAACCTACTACTACCTCATCAGAAAACTCTCCTCTGAAAGATTCTAGGAAGTATTTCTTCTATTCTTGGTTTTCCCCAAATCAAATTAAAATTATCTACAATGAGGTTTCTAACGTATGAAACATAGGCTGGTCCAAATATGTATATGTTTTTCTGCAGATGTGAATTTGCATTAAAAAGCACAAAGAAATTTTAGAAATTAAACGTTAACATATTCAAAGCCCTGATTTCCCTATCAGCAAAATCTCTATTTTTAGGAGAAGCAAGCAGAGGCTAGTGGTAGGAGTATCACAGAATCTATGCCCAATTTTGAGGATCACTGGTCTAAACCTAAATAATAATCCAATTAATTAACCTCAAAGAACTAATGACTCATGTATGTTTTCTCCGAGTTGGATGATCTTTTTAAAAATAACTTCCCATTCAGCAGGATGTGCATGTCCAAAAAAGTAAGACATCAACCAGATAAGAAGTTTATATAACCAATGTGCATTTTAGTGAAATCTAATATTTTAACTATTACCCCATTACTAAATATTTCTGAAACCAAGAGTTTAGTGGTACTGATGATTATAGATTATGACAGACTTTTGTTGGCATTTTCTATCAGAACCTGTTATTTCTGTGATCAAAAATTTCAATGACTCCCCAGAGAAGAGTAAATCAAAAAAACTGTTTGGTAGGGCTTCCCTGGTTGTGCAGTGGTTGAGAGTCCACCTGCCGATGCAGGGGATGCGGGTTCGTGCCCCGGTCCGGGAGGATCCCACATTCTGCGGAGCGGCTGGGCCCATGAGCCATGGCCACTGAGCCTGCGTGTCTGGAGCCTGTGCTCCACCATGGGAGAGGCCACAGCAGTGGGAGGCCCGCGTACCCCCAAAAAAACAAAAACAAAACTGTTTGGCATTCAAAAGCATCCACAATTTGCCTCCAAACCACCTTTTCCAGTCTTATTTCCAATTCCATCCTTACATTGCACTCCCTACTCACGAATACACTTTCCCATTTGCTTTTTCCTCTTTTGGGAGGGGCCTTTTTCTATCCGTCTCAATTATCAATTTGGTTAAAAATCGATCCTTGCTTCAAGGTCCACCTCAAATATGATCTCTCCACAAAAACCTCTTCTTTCAGACACAGTATATCTGAATTGTCTGTATTTCTTCTTTAATGTCTTAGTCATACTGCTTTGTTTCACGTCATGTGCACATTAATTACATGTGTGAATATATAAAGTGAATGGATAGGGTAGGCTAAAAATTTAGTTCATATATCTGTAATCAGAAAATCTGAGTTCCAGGGAACTCCCTGGAGGTCAAGTGCTTAGGACTCTGGCGCTTTCACTGCAGGGGCCCAGGTTCGATCCCTGGTCAGGGAACAAAGACCCCACAAGCCTCGTGGCGTGACCGAAAAAAAGAACAAAAACAAACAAAAAAAGAAAATCTGAGTTCCAGAAAGCACCAGGAACGAAGACCAAAAGGATTTGGTCTATTACTTAGACTAAATAGTCTTTTCCAATGTGAGGGGCTGACCGAGCTAAGCAATAAATGCCAACAGCAGTCTCAAGAAAGCAGTATTTGATCCAGAAGGCAATCAGAAGGCTGAGTGAGTCTAAATGTGCATGATTTATAAACGCAAGGCATAGTACAAATGAAGTGAAGACAGAGGGGAAAAGCACATCCAGTTAAGCCCTGACTCTTTAGACTAAGATCCCAGAGTAAGAAAAGAGTTTACATGGAAAACCAATACACACACTCATAAAAACGTGTATATAGCTGAAACAAGTCTCACCAAAAAACTTATCCTTTACCATGCAAAATACACTCTAATATTGTCTACTTCATCATTGTAATGCTGTCACAACCCACCAAATCTATTTCACAATCCACTAATGGTTCAAAACCTATTTGTGAAAAATACTGACCTCTAGTCACTGAAAATTACGGCAAAGTTTCAAGTTTCACTCTGCAATTAGTCTCCTATGCCATTTCTTGGCCTATCTTAACTGTCACTTACTCTGGCAAATGTCTAAGTTTCATAGGTAACGATGAACAAAATGTGTGCATTTTACATGTAATTACCTACAGTATGTACATCAAAAACAAATTCTAATACACAGGAACTTCTATTTCTGCCAATAAGATTTATTAGGCAAACCATAGCCTTTTGAAGTTTAAACACTGGAGAGACCGTACGACAGAGCATTATACAGGAACACAACTGGACTGTGCTGCGTCCCTAAGGGTTAGGACTGGGGATGCTCAGATTTTTCCTAGAAACATCCTTAATGCTGCTGTGCTTGCCCTGTCCAATGCCTGAAATGCCATGTGCCTCCTTTAATAAGCACTAAGCCATATGGGGTCATTTTAACTACAGTGACAGCAAAGTAACATAAATGCATTTATTGTGGTAGCCAGTCTGTTTCTTCAGGGCTCTACAGCAGTTAGAGAAGGAAAAATTGAAAAGTTTGGAATTAAAGGAGCAATGAAATAGCAGGGTCAGTTCCTGGGTAGCTCAGCCACT
Organism: Globicephala melas; assembly: GCF_963455315.2. Classification (NCBI taxonomy): domain Eukaryota; kingdom Metazoa; phylum Chordata; class Mammalia; order Artiodactyla; family Delphinidae; genus Globicephala; species Globicephala melas. The sequence continues at coordinate 67,777,155 of NC_083325.1, forward strand.
TACTGTGTGCCTCTGGCATATCATTTACCATCTCAGCCTCAGTTTACACACATAAACCTGAGGAACTCTAAAAACAGCACCCATGCATAGTCCATCAATCCATCTCCTTGCACTTTTCTCATCATCATCTGAGGTCCTCTTCCCCCCAGGCTCCATCACCCAAATAAAATGCTCAGCTATATGATATATACAAAAATCTTCTAAAACCTACTGACATAAATGCAAAGAATTATAATCATTTTGTGACCAAGAAGCAATCTAATTTTTATAAAAATTTATGAACCACTGCTTTAGCTCCTGTTACCCAAGAAACCCAGCACCAACTCATTTTTCTCCACTGATAAGAGTAATGTCACCAAACTTTGTCCTTGGGTGGCAAACTGCCAGTTACTGAACCAGATGCAGAATACTCCTACAAACTGATTTACATGTAAAATAAGGGCTTAAGAGAGCATCTTAAAACTTAAGTGGCAAGGATCATAACCCAGGGACCTGGGAGCAAAGGCAGAAAATGAAGAGTGATTTGTAGCAACCGCTATCTTTAAAAATCACATCCTCCCAACTCTCAATTCTGTGACTGAAGATCTAAGGTTACAGTTAGAGCACTGGCCCAGGAGTCAAAGTACTTTGACTCTAGTGGCTACAGCTACTTCATTGGTTAATAAGGCTTTGGAGAAGTCATTTAAACTTAGTTCTGATTCTCAGTTTTTAAAAATGTAACAATTACAGGGCATTTCACAGAGTCAGGTGACTAAAGTGAGAGCATACAAGTAAAAGGACACTGAAACCTGTTAGAACTTTTTTTTAATGTAGTCCAACTCTTTTTCAAGGAGGCCTCCAAAAGTAAAGTGACTTGCTCAAGGTGACAAAACAAGTTTGAGTCCTGGGTACGAAACCAAATCTAGGTATTTTTCTGTTGTATCAGACTGCTATAAATAATCCAAAACTGACTTTTAACAGGAAATTTAAGACCAGGCAAAAGTTTTACTCCTGACACATACAATATGATTGTAAGTCAAGAGAATACCAAGTGGGTGACAAATATCTGCCAGCCTAATATGAATGATTTGTTCCAGATAATAGAGTTGGGCTCTAAATACCTGCATTCTAGTCCTGGTTCCATTTTTGGTTTTTCGCAAGTTGCTTAATTTTCCAAAGCCTCAGTTTCTTCTTCACAAACAAAGCAAAAAGTTAGTCTTTATCTACCTTGCAGGACTAACCATGCAAATAAGAGGTAATAACAACAATTAACACTTGCAGCACTTACATACCAAGAACTACTCTAAATGCTTTATGCATCATTAAGTATGTTAACCTTCACAACCACTCTATGAGGTGAGTACTGTTATTCCCATTTAGAGGCACAATTCCTACGATGAAGCCAAGCCTGGGTTCAAAGTGAGGAAGTATAGTTTGGGTCCATGCATCTAACCACTGCTCCACATTTCCTCTCACCATTAGAATTATTAACACTTTACAAGACCGTTAAAATACAAACACAGAAATTTGAAAAGGAGAAATATGCAGAGTGCTGTCACCTTAATGACAACTGATTTTTTTTAAAGTCCTAGTTTTGTGCTTGACTTAAGGGCCCTGATAAGGTCTCTTTAATGATCAACAGGAGTCACTTCATCCAGAAACTTTGAAAATCAAGCTTAAGATCTGAAAAACACCTAAACATACTCATCCAAAGTATAACAAGTTAGATGTATCCCTACTTTCAACCTAAAAAGTTAGTAGAAAGTTTCCTAGGATAGTCAGGTGGAGTTAAGATCTATACTAAACACTTTTTTTTTTCTTTTTTTGTGTGTATGTGTTTAAATACTAACTTTTTAAGGTTTACACACAGTGTCAGCTAAATACCACACAACTCAATACCTGATGCTTCCAAATCACACTGCACTGATTCGGGTTGGCTACCTTATACACGCAGTTTCCACGTGCGTGTGAAATAGTGCTGATGTAGCCAAGTGACTCCACAGTGAATGACATCTTTCATTGACTCCCTAAGAGTGAGAAGCCTTCCCTAACTCAGCAGTGCCCCGTGTAAGAGAAACTCCACCTGGACTCACGTTCGTTAAGTTAAACTACAACCTCACTTTACCTCCATATCCTAATGCAGACTTCAGACTTGGGGAAAAGGGGATGTATAAAGGGGGAGCCGAGCAGATGTTAAAACTTTAAAAGCAAGAAGGTTCAGATGGCTTACAATGGAAACGAGTCTGGGAAAAGTCAACACTTTCAAATTGTCACATCCTGGACGTGGAAGAGAACACGTGGTGAGCCGGACCCCAAGAGTGGGGGATGGAGGGGGGTGTCCGGAAGCAAGGAAATAGACTTGTTCATTCTAACTGCCCAGCGCAAGGCCGATGAGCTGGGTAGGGGTCGGAGAAGAACAATACAGCCCCAAGGTGGGGCTCTGTCAAAAGCCAGAGCTCTGAAAAGCGCAAGCAGAAGAGCCAGGCCTGGTAGCAGGAAGCCGCTCCTGGGGGACCCGGGGCCTCGGCGAACATGGCGGCCCCCGCGACGGCTGGGCCCAGACCACATGGAGCCCGCCAGGAGGGCTTCGGTCCGCTGCCCGTCGGATCCGGCCGCGCCCTCTCTCGTTGCCCTCAGGACAGGCCACGCACGGGGCTGACGGTGTGGGCCCAGCGCGCGCCTCCACCGCGCTCTGTGCCTCCTCGCCCCGGGCCTCGGAGGGCCACGCGCGATGACGGATCGCGCGCCGCCAGGCCGCGAAACGCTGAGGCTGAGGCTGAGCGGCCACCCGCCCCGCGCCATCCAGCTCGCTTTACCTTGGCCTGCAGCCGCGCTGGCGCCCAGGCCAGGCAGGTGCAGGTACCGCTGAGGTGCGCGGAAGGCACGTACTCCTGGTGCAGCCGGTTGCTGGCTGTCTCCCACACTCTCAGGTGACCGTCTGTAGACGCTAAAGCGAAATAGGCCTGGCTTTGCGGGGAGAAGGCGCAGGGGACGCCCGCGGGGGAGAAGGGGTCCGCAACACCTCCGCCACCCGCCGCCATTGCTCCTCTGGCTCCGCGGCAGCCACGTGTTCGCCCGTGCGCAGGCGCACCGGTACTGGGCGGGGCCTGGAGGGGGAAGTGGGGCGGAGGGAGTGCAAGGAGCAGAGGGAGTGGCTCTTCGCGACGCAAGCGAGCGTTGGACGGCCTACCTGTGGACGGTGGCCCAGTGGGCTCAGTACTAACTTGTTCTGGGGACGTGTGAAGGGGCTTGACAAGACTCCTTCCTTTAAAAAAGAAAGAAAGAAAGAAAAAGTTTTGGGTTTTTTTTTAAATTTAAATAACATGATTGAACGAAATGTTTGAAAGAAATGTTTACTTATAATTCCGTGATTGTGACAACTGTTTCCATTTTTCCTTATCCACTTACGGGCTGTAATCATGTGTTCACATAACAACAATTTACTCAGTCATACCAGTGTGAAAGTAACGGTGGGAGAGGCTATTCCCTCTTCTTTCGTCAAGATTTACCCCATGTTACTGCACCAAATGGACAGTTTTTTTAAGGTCTCCGTAACATTTCACCAAATCTATGCATTCTGATTCAAGAAATGGCAGGTACTGTTCAGCCCACACACAGCTTACTGACCAGCAGGAAAGCCATAAAACACTACCCTCAGGGCCATGGAAGACTCTTGAGTCTTTCACAGGTAGGGAAAGCCATGGTAAAATTTGCAGTTTATGTTATTTGGAAAGACATAAACTGATCTACATTTTATTTTATTTTATTTTTTTTTTTGCGGTACGCGGGCCTCTCACTGTTGTGGCCTCTCCCATTGCGGAGCACAGGCTCTGGACGCGCAGGCTCAGCGGCCATGGCTCACGGGCCCAGCTGCTCCACGGCATATGGGATCTTCCCGGACCGGGGCACGAACCCGTGTCCCCTGCATCAGCAGGCGGACTTTCAACCACTGCGCCACTAGGGAAGCCCTGATCTACATTTTGAAAGGCCTCCTGGATTCTGGATGGAGACTGTAGGGGGGCAAGAATGAAAGCAAAGAGACAAGAGAGAAGGAGGATGGTGGGTTGGACTCGGATGACGTGGCAGAGGTGGTGAGAAGTGGTCCAAATCCAGATTTAATCTGAAGTTGGAGCCAACAGGACTTGCTAAATGGATTGATTGTGAAGGATGAGGAAAAGACATGAGTGAAGGATGACTCTAAGGCCTGAGAGAATAAGTGAATGGTGATACCATTAGCTGAATTGAGGAAACGGGTCTGGGTGGAGTAGAAATCAACTGTTTCTGTTTTGGACAGTTAAGTTTGAGATGTTCAGTAGACATCCAAATAGAGTGGTTCAGTAGGAAGTCAGATATATGAGTAGATCACATTAGCATACAGATGCTATTTGAAACTGTATGGTTAGATCATCTTGGGTGTAAGTATAAATAGAGAAAAAAACTTAGCCCCAAAAATGTGCCAATTTATCAGGAATAGGAAGAGGACCTGGCAAAGGAGATTAAGAAGGGATAACAGTGATGAAAGCCCAGGAGAATGAGATGCCCTGGAAAGTCAAAATTTTTATAAGGATTTCAGAAGCAAGACATAATCAAAGCCATGTCAAATGCTGTAAGATGAAGACTGAGAATTAATCAGTCTTGGCAAGATCAAGACCATTGGCGACTTTTCAAAAGCATTTTTAGCAGAGAGGTAGGGGGAAAAAACTCATTTTAGAGAGTAGAGGGGGAAATGGGAGGTGAGAAAGGGCAGAAAAGTATAGACAACTATTTCTAGGATTTTTGTTATAAAAGAACATGCATGAGGGACTTCCCTGACGGTCCAGCAGTTAAGAATCCACCTTTCAATGCAGGGGACGTGGGTTCGATCCCTGGTCAGGGAACTAAGACCCAGTGTGCCGCAGGGTAACTAAGCCTGCGTGCTGCAAACACAGAGTCTCAACAAAGATCCAACACAGCCAAAAGTAAATAAACAAATAAATATTAAAAAAAAACCACGCATGAGTCTGTGTGAAGATAGGTCTGACCTAGAGTTATGCATTTGTTAGTCATAAATATACAAATAAAAATAAAAGCTTATTTTGCACTTACTATATGTCAGGCACTGTTCTAGGTGCTTTATGTGTATTAATTCATTTAGTCCTCACAACAGCCCTAGGATGTAGAAACTATCAACATCTACATCTTTCCGATAAGAAAATTGACATAGAGCCGGGCAATGGAGGAAGAGCTTGATTTCTAACCCAAGTCATCTCTGAGCACGGCAACCTGATCCAATGAGAGTATGTAGTGTTTATATAGATGACCCTCTGATACCCAAGCATATCAATTCCTTGACCTCATCCCTTTCAGTAATCTCTATGCTACACCAGCCACTCACTCCCATGGTCATGTAGCAGACCTTGCCATCCAAATAACTGCACCTCTTCCATAATCTCAATTTCTACACACTACTCTGTACACCAACTCCTATCTTTCCAGCTCACTCCCTCTAGCTCTCAGCATCCAGCCAGTCCTTCTACCCTACCGGACCATCAATTCATTTGATCCTACAGTCTTTTCACCAGCCCTTATCCCTACTCCCCGATGGCTGCACTTCCCCCTTAATTTATCCTAATCTCTGTCATTACAACCCTCAACTCCCTTGCCTCTTTCCCACAAAATAGTCTTGGTAAAACCACAAGCTTGGGGAATTCCCTGGTGGTCCAGTGGTTAGGGCTCTGAGCTTCCACTGCTAGGGGCCCAGGTTTGATCCCTGGTCAGGGAACTAAGATCCCGCAAGCCACGCGGCGCTGCCAAAAAAACAAAACAAAACACAAGCCTGGTAAAATCTAACTCTCCACCTACAAGCAGCTGAACATGATTAGAGAAAGCCACAGCCACTTTATTAGGACTCTCATCTACTTCGAATTCGTGATCACAAACTTCACATGGCAAGTCGATGCTAACAGATTATCGAACAGTTGTTCCCTAATCCATTCACTCTTCCACTGTCCTAGACATTAGGACAGACTGTCCTATTACCGCAAACCTCCTCCTCCTCCATCCTCACTCTCAGTGGATGATTTTGCTTACGATTTCATGAGAAAACAGAAGCAATCACAAGAGCACTTTCACAAGCTCCCAATACCACGGAATCTACCCACTTGTGCTCCATCTCTCCTGGTCCTATGGATGAACTTTCCGTGATCTTAGCAAAGGCCACCCTTCCACAGAAGTTCTAGATCCCAGCTTCTCTTGCCCATTCAAGGATATTATTCCAAAAAGTCTTTCCTCTATCAGTGTCAATTTTTACTTCTCAACTTAATCCTTCTCAAGGATATTATTCCAGAAAGTCTGTCAATTTTTACTTCTCAACTTAATCCTTCTCATCAACATATAAACATACTGTTATTTTTCTCTTCTTTAAAAACAGAATTCCCTTGACCCCTCTTCCCCCTCCATTACTGTCGCAATCTTTTCTTTCCTTTAAAACAAAACTAAAAGAAAAAAGAATAGTCTAATTTTCTCAATTTCTCTCCTGCAATGGGACTTTCAGCCCCACCCACCACTACACCGAAACTCTTCTCAAGGCCACCAGCAAGCACCACATTGCTACCATATGTGTCCATTCTAAGTCTACATCTTACTTGACTTGTCATTAGCATGCTTGTCTTCCATGACGTCACACCCTCCTGGCTTTCTCTTCTCTGGCTGCTCTTCTTATTCATTTCTCATGGATCTTCCTCACGTCCCACTCTCTAACATCAGGGTTCCTTACAGCACTACTTCTTTATCTGTGCATATGTCTTTCCAGAATAAAGACTGCATTCTCCAGCCTTCTTTGCAACAATGGTAGGCCATATGACTATGGGCCAGAACAAAATATCCTTAAAGTGAGAGGGTATGCTATTCTCCATGGCTTTTTTCTTCTTAAACCCTGGAACTGAAATGTAATGGCCAAAGCTGAAGCATCCGTGTTGGACTTTGAGGAGAAAATAACATGCTAAGAATGGTAGAGCAGAAAGATAGCAGAACCTAGGGACCCTGAAGCATTATATATGTCCTGGACCAAATCCTCAGGACTTCTTTTATACAACAGAAAACAAACTTCCCTCTTGTTTAAACTACTACATTTTGGGTTATGGCACATGCAGCTGAATCTAATTGTGCTGATTCTTTTCTATCCTTTGCCTCAGTTGGTGATACCACCAGCCACCCAGTTAGCCACTGTAAAAAGCAAGGAATCAACCCTGATTATTACCCAACCCCACATCTTACTTCCACCCAAACCATACCCACATGTGATCAATCAGCAGTCTTTTTTATCTCTGAAGTAATTCCACATTCAATTTCCTCATTTCCATGCAATTCTACCACCTCTGTTCTTGTTTGAGCCTTATATCTCTCACCCGAACTGCCACCACTGCTTTATTTGGACTCCCTTTCTCCAGGCTGCTACATTTTTATGATCTTTACAAATCATAAATGTGACCATTCTACCTCTCTGCTTAAAACCCTTCAGGGACTTCCCTGGTGGCACAGTGGTTAAGACTCCGTGCTCCCACTGCAGGGGGCCCAGGTTCGATCCCAGGTCAGGGAACTAGATCCCACATGCATGCCACAACTAAGGAGCTGGCAAGCTGCAACTAAGGAGCCCGCCTGCCATAACTAAGACCTGGCGCAACCAAATAAATAAAAATAAATATTAAAAAAAACTTGATTACTTTACAAAACAAAAACAAAAATCTTCACAAGCTTGCTGACAATTATGGAAGAAATTCTATGCTGCTCAATATATATGGACTACAGAACAATCTATAACCTGGTCTCTGTCAATCTCCCCAGCATCATCACTCACTCACTGTAGACTGCCTCAAACATCACACCCCAGGCTCTGATCTGATCCTGGTTTCCTGCCCTACCACCTTTATTCTGGCTTCTGCTCTCTTACTCATGCCCATAATTTACGCTCTTCCAATCCTCTCTCAGGCCCCAATGCCAACCCTTCATCCAACCTACTAACTAACAATTTAACTTAACTAATTCCTATTAGTCCTAAAGATAATAGGAATTATTAAAGATCCTACCTATCCTTAACAAAAGATTAGCAAATCAACTCCAGTAATATATAAAAAAGATTATATACCATGATCACATGGGATTTATCCCAGGAATACTAGGTTTAACATTCAAAAATCTAATATGCCATATTAATAGAATGAAGGATTAAAAACACATGATAATCTCAAAAGATACAGAAAAGAATTTAACAAAATCCAACACCCACTCATGATTTAAAAAAAAAAATTTAACAAACTAGGCGTAGAAAGGAACATCCTCAACTTCATACAGGAAAACTACAAAAAAAACCCACAACTCACTTCCTACTTAATAATGAAAGACTGAATGCTTCTCTCCTGAGATTGAGAACAAATCAATACTGTCCATTCTCATCAATTCTACTCAATATTTTACTGGAGGTTCTAGCTAGTGCAATAAAGATGTTAATAATAATAATAATAATGGCATGCAAATTGGAAAGGAAGGAGTAAAAGTATCTATTCACAGATGACATAGAGAAAATCTCAAGGGATTCACAAAAAATTCTAAAACCAATAACTGAATGTAGCAAGGTCATAAGATACTAAATCAATATACAAAAAAATCAGTTGTATTTCTACATACTATCAATGGACAATCTGAAAATTAAATTAAGAAAACGATTCCATTTGAAATAGCACCAGAAAGAATAAAATACTTGGGAATAAATTTAGCAAAAGAAGTTCAAGACTGGTACTCTGAAAAGTAAAGACATTGTTGATAGAAATTAAGGGAAACCTAAGTAAATGGAAAGACATTCCATGTTCATGAATTGGTAAACTCAGTATTGTCAAGATGGCAATTCTCTTCAATTCACCCTATACATTCATGCAATCCCTATCAAAATATTATCAGAGTTTTTTGTAGAAATTGATAAGCTGATCCTAAAATATATGTGGAAATGCAAAGGACCTAAAATAGTGAAAACAATTTTTTAAAAGAAGAACAAAGTGATGCAGCCACAGTACATGATTTCAAAACTAACTATAGTGACAGTAATCAAGACAGAGTGATAACGCAAGTATGGACACATGGAGCAATGGAACAAAATCAAGAGTACAGACATAAATTTTTACTTCTAAAGTCAACTGATATATACAAGGTGCCAAGATATTTAATGAACGAAGAATAGTTTTTTTCATAAATAGTACTGGGCCAATTGGATATCCACATGCAAAAATATACATAAATAAATAAGATGACAAACTACCAATTAAAAAATCTGCAAAAGACTTGAATAGACATTTTCACCAAAGAAGATACATGAATGGCTAAAAAGCACATGAAAAGATGCTCAACATCATTACCTGTTAAGGAAATGCAAATCAAAACAACAATGAGATACCACTTCATGTCTACTAGGATGGTTATAATAAAAAAGACAGACAATAACAAGTGCTGGTGAGGATGTGGAGAAATCAGATCCCTTATCTATTTCTTGTGAAAGTGTAAAAGGGACAGCTTCTTTGCAAAAGAATTTGGCAGTTTCTTAAAAGAATTAAATATGAACTTCCTTTGCAACCTAGCAATTGCACTCCTAGATACGTACCCATAGAAATGAAAACATATGTCCATGCATACATTTCATAGCAGTATTATTATTCATGTGGCCCCAAACTGTGAACAATCCAAATGTCTATCAAGTAGTGAATGGAGAAACGAAATATGGTATATCCAAACAATGGAGTATTATTTAGCAATACAAATGAAGTACTATTGTTACATGCTACAACGTGGATGAGCCTCAAAAGCATGCTAAGTAATGCTAGTTTTGTTTTCAAGCCTTTAACTTCTGCAGATCTGTCAATAACTTTAGCAAAATTGATCTCCGCATATTTATGTTCAATAGTTAGTGCTGCTAGATTTGTCAATCTATATTTGCTCCCAATTGCTAGACAACATTTTGTAGTAATTTAAATTTTAAACGGTTTATTTTACATGAAACAGCATACACACAAATAGTTAAGAAAAGGCTGAAACGTAAGGTTGAGTTTGACGTAAGGTTGAGTTTTTTCATAAAAATCATGTTTCATAAGGGATTTCAAATATCGTAATACTGTTCATGCCTTTGTTTCTTTGAGTAGCTAAGTAGTTTTCGGATGTCTCTGCAGCTGAAACATTTTAAACACAAACAAAAATTTCAAGTAGTCTTGGAATGACCAATTGAAGTTCTGCTTCTTGAATTTCCAATTGAAGTTCTGCTTCTTCATCTTTATAACTGTTGTGCAGTCATTGTTTATTTTAAATATCCTGTTTTAACACAGGAATATGTGGTACCACAGGGGCTGGAGATGTGAATTATTCTTGAATGATTCTGAAACTTTCGGAACTTAAAAAGAACTCTTATAAGTGAGTCCACATGTGTCAGGGCCAACTATATAATTAGGAGTTCTTGGAATTAACTTTCTTATACACTATAATGTTTATCAGAGCACAAGTAATAAAAATGTGCTAATTTGAAGCATACGTACATACATACATACACACATACATACATATGTAATTAAAACCCTTGTTTAGAACTTGAGACAATCAAATATTTGGGGGGAGAGAAGTATCTTACTCCTGACATTGTTCAGAACAGGTGACACCTGGTGATAAGAGGAAGCCGACTGGCTTTCAGTTGGTTTTGGTATTGTTTTTGAATTCCTCACAGACAGTACACCTCTTTAGTGCCTGGATGCTGGGCAGAGAGCTCCCACCACTCTGACCTTGGAAAGCCACTGTGTTTCCCCTAATGGACTGTGAATTCTCTGAGGGCTAGAACTACTCCCATCCCCCTCTTCAATCTCTGTACCCTCAGCCTAGCACAACGCACGGCACACAGTGGATACCCAACACATGTTTATCGAATAACTGAATGAAACAGTGTAGGATAGGAGTAGGGAGGCTTCAGATGCAGGTAGTCAGATTTGGTGGTGGCTAAAGAAATGGACAAGAAATCCATGGGAACTGACCACTGATCAGAGGTTGTGAATGTATGTCTGTGAGTGTTGGAAGAGAGTGCTGCAGAGAGAAGAATCACAGATGACCTGGAATTTTCTAGCCTGAAAGTAACAGAAAATCATGTGACTTTTAAACTCATATAGGGAATATAGGAGGTCCAGTGTTCCAGGGGATGGGACAAAAGGTGGAAATGACGACTTAGTTCAGTTTGGGCCATGCTGTTGAGGTACCAGCAGGTCAACCAGAGATGGTGTCTAGTAGACAGCTGAAAACACAGATTTTGTATTTAATTTTTTGTTTAAATGATGCAAGTGGCTTGTTAATAGTTTTCCATTGTCTTTTTCAATAGTGAACACTGCTTCAGCTACTTTATCCCTAAATAGGCTTTTGAGCAGAGCTGGGAACATAACTGTTACTTGTACAAGATTGCAAACATCCTACTGACAAATTTTAGGAACATAACACATTTTTTTAAAATGGGGATTGCCTCAACTAGCTAGCATGCACCTGGGAAAGAAAATGCTAGTTGCCTTCTAATCCATTTCCCCCTTCTTCAATATTAATAGAATTGCAGACTTTTGGTTAGGCTGATATTCAGCTGTAATAAAGACTAAATTTCTCAGCTTCCCTTGCTACTAGATCTGGCCATGTGATTAAGTCCTGGTGAATGAAATGTAAGCAAAAGTGATATGTGTGTTTTTAGGGAAGTGTGTTTAAGGAAAGAGGGCATGACCTTCTTCTCTCTTCTCTCTTCTTACTGACTGAAATTGGGATGTAATGGCTGGAGCTTGAGCAGCCATAAGGTAAGCTTTGGAATGGAGACCACACCCAGGAGTAGCTGACACTTCAGAGGACCATCTTAGCTCTGAATTTCCTACCTTCACTTATAGCCAAACAGTATCCTAGTATACAGCCTTACAAAATAGTGTGAATTTACAGAGCACAAACAAGAGTCAATTAGGCAGGATTTCCTATAGTATGAAAGCTCACAACAGTGACACTTGTACATGGTCTTGCTAAGGTTTTACTATTGCTTATGCTCATTCATAATCTTTGATACAAAGAGCTAATGTGAGAAAAAGATTAAAGTATGACTACAATTTTACAAAAACTAAATAAAAAGCAATACATAGAAGAAAGATTAGGGACTTCTCTGGTGGCACAGTGGTTAACAATCCACCTGGCAATGCAGGGGACACAGGTTCGAGCCCTAGTCCGGGAAGATCCCACATGCCACAGAACAGGTAAGCCTGTGCACCACAACTACTGAGCCTGCGTGCCACAACTACTGAAGCCCACACACCTAGAACCTGTTCTTTGCAACAAGAGAAGCCACCGCAATGAGAAGCTCACACACTGCCATGAAGAGTAGCCCCGGCTCACCACAACTAGAGAAAGCCCGTGCACAGCAACAAAGACCCAACGCAGCCAAAAATAAATAAATAAATTTATAAAAAAAGAAGAAGAAGAAGAAAGATTATAACAGTATTTGTCTTGGGTGTTCAGGGGAGTCCCCTCGAGTGAGCTAAGCATGATTACAAGTCAATTATGCAAAGTAAATAAATGAAGGAATTGCGAATGAATAGATGGATGGATATGCCCAAGGTTTTAGGTTTTAAAAAGGTTTTAAATTTTGAAGAGTTTATGAGCATTCATAAACAAAGAGAGTGAACATAAACACAAAGTTTAAATGCTTCACAATTTAGAAATCAGAAGATTGGTTATTGAGTTCTGCAGTGTGAGTTGACGACAACTGAGAAAGAGATGGAGGGTAGAAGGGAGGGGTGCAGTGTAGAGGTACTCTGAGGCCCAGACTAGCACTGGACCCTGACCAGCAGTAGGGCTGGTGGGATGGAGGTGACAGTCAGGCCGTTCTCCAAAAGAAGGACCCTGAGGAGAAGGAAGGAGGATCTAGTATCCTCTCCAGGAGTTCAATCCCAAGGAGGACTGATCGGTTCTCAACATTCTAAAACGATGGCTCACAAGGTGCTAACAAACTGGTTCTGAATCATGCTGTATACTGTCCTTTACTTTAGGAACCAAAAAAGGTGTTTAGTGAGTGGTGGTGGGTGATGATAAGTAAGAAGCTTCTCCAAGTCTAAATATCATGCAATTTTTCTTTAAAACTGTACACATATTTAAGAAAATTTTAAAATTCTCTAGATTTAAATTTGCAATTTCTAGTAATACAACAGTAAATCATAGAGGAGTTCTACAGGGTCCAGATTCAAGTTAGCAGCAACTCAGGAAAAAAATGAAAAGGCAAGAGAAAGGAAGTTATATTCTTAGACTTAGATACTTTCTATTTCACTAAAAGTCAGTAAGAAAAACTTCAACAGTTCTAAAAAAGCTAAGTACATGTGTAGATACAGAACAAAATATGTAACTATTAAATGTAATTGGATCATATTTACATGTTGAATCATTTAGTATAGGGACTTAGGTATCAGGGCTGCTATTTTTTCTCATTTCCTACTTTCTTCATTCATTGAACAAATATTTATTGAGGGCATATTGTGTGCCAGGTACTATGACAGGATTATAATGATACAGCTATGAAATATGATGATATTATATATACAATATATCATATATACCATATAATATGATACAATGATATAACACGATTATAGTGATATAACTATGACAGAATTATAATGATGAACAAGACACAGCTCTCCGAACAATTTTATCTCTTAACCAGGGAAATGGTAAATAAACAACTTCCACACAGTATGACACACACCATGATAGGTCTAAAGATAGGACATACCAAGAGTACAGAGGAGAGGCACTTCTCCCAGTCTTTTGGAGTTATATAGAGGGAAGAAGCATATGCAAAGAGCTAGAGGAGAACGTTTGTGGAACTAGACATAGAGATATAGTTTGACTGGAGATTTTAAAATGTCACCCATCAGTAATAGCATTTCTTGACATCTATTTGGATTTTAAAGTGGTTGCTTGACTAAATGCCACTAGACGATAGTATCTTTCTGGTCTTATACCCTAAAGTAAAAATGATGAGTTGATGATGCCTCATATTTTCAGAGAATAGTTTCAGAGTCCAAGTTGGCAGTTTCATAGGAAAGATAGGAAAGGAAAAGTATAGCCAGAAATAGAAAAGCACACAGAGTGACTTCTTTTTGAGAGCTTAAATACTCTGAAAGGTCATGAATAAATAAGGAATAATTATATTTTTCAGCGTATGTTAATGCATTTCATTAGATGTGTGTAGGACAAACTATATCACTGTCTGTTATTCAAATAATAGAAAGAAAGGAATGCCATTAACTGTTCACAATTTATCTCAGAAATCAAAGGTATGTAAATTTACTTCCTATATTTTGTCAATATACCATCTTTCTAATTCTTACTCCTTCTGAAATAACAGCCAAATATCATTTAATAACGAGACAATAAATTAGGAATGATAAATTTAAAAACAATTGTAGAGCTTAGGATTCAGAAGGTTCCAACGCAGACCCATATTTGGCAATGATAACATAAATGTTAGTCAAAAGAACTTTTCTTAAAATAAATCAAAACCAAAAGTGAGACATGCAGTTGGGATAGGGGGAGAGCCAGGCTGTTTTGTTTTGTTTTTTCATTTTTAGGATTAAAAGAGAGAAGTCCTGATGATGGAGTTTACGATGGTTGATGTTTTAGAAAGCACAGATTAGAAAGAATTTATGTCTTTGAAAGTAATAACAAGACTTCTTTTCTCAAATTTAAACTGAATTTGTAGCTCTGTGAATGTATTCCGGTGTTAACTCTGAATTCAAATGTACTGTTGACTGGCCTTTGAGAAGGGGTGTTACAGTACAAAGAGCATGGACTGCTGAACCAAACTGACCTAGATAGGAAACCCTGTCATGTCACTTGTCAGCTATGGGCTGTTGCCCAAATCATTTAATCTCCTTGGGTCAGTTTTCTTACACGTAAAACTGGAATACTTATTTCTGACTCAGGATTGTTGTAAACTTAAATGAAATAAATAGCTAATGTGCCTCATTAGACCAGGCACATTAGATATTGCCAGACCCTTAATAAACTTCTGCCAATTGAATTAATATTAAGCAAACAGGTTAGTGATATTCAATGTTAAATGAGATTTTGGACTCCATAGATAACTTTTTCCCAGTTTTTAATTTTCTTTTGTTTTATTTTTAGGATTAAATAAATTCATTTTTATTTAAAAATTTGGGGCGGGTACCAAAACCTGGGAATAAAAATTTTTAAAGAGAGAATTAGAAAATACAGTCAATGCTCTTTTTTTTGGCTTAAACAACAGAATTAATTTTCTCACAGTTCTGGCAGCTAGAAGTCCAACATCAAGGTGTTAGCAGGTTTGGTTTCTTCTGAGGCTTCTCTCCTTGGCTTGTAGATGGCCATGGTCTTCCCTCTGTGTCCTAATCTCTTCTTACAAGGACAGCAGTCATATTGGATTAGGGCCCATTCTGGTGACATTTTAATTTAATTACCTCTTTAAAGACCCTATCTCCAAATACAGTCCCATTCTGGGGTACTGAAGGTTAGGACTTCGATACATGAACTTGGGAGGGATGAAATGGAGCCTATAACACCCCTCTACCCCGCCACCCCTGTTTTAACATTGGCCTTTTCCCATTTTAAGATAATTTTACTTAGTTTTGGGGAGGGTAAAACAGTTAACTATTATATTTTAATGATTAAAAACAATTCTGTAAAATGAGCACACAGTGAATACAGTCACTTTAATCTAGGGTCGCCGACTCTCTGGGCCTGGGGATGGCATGCAGGTGGTCAGAGCCCAGTCAAAAGGGACTCGCTCGGACTGGGGGAAGGAGGCGGTCAGCTGGGAAAGAAGCTCCAGTCAGCGGGTGGCACGTCCAGCTGCAGTCTATAAAAACGCATCTCGGGGCCAGTTTTACTTATGGTGACCGACTGACGTTCCTGCTCCTGATTACCAGCGAGCTAACTAACCCTGGTACAGGACTTCAGCTTAGACAACGCTTTGACAGGCTGTGTCTCTCTTAATCCTCTCGTCCCCGGACGAGGCTGGTGGAGATTTGTCAGCAGTAAACTGTTTACTCTGCACACATTCCAAAGAGGAAAATGGGCCCCTGCGCGGGAAAGAGGCCCGCTCCCGGGACAGTTACTCAGCGACTACCTCACGGAACCCCGGGCTGCCAACTCGGCCGCTGCGCCCCTCCTCGGGACGCAGGCGCTGTAGCGGAGTTCTTCCGGCGAAACAGCTGTCCGTCCCCCAGGCAGCTGCGTCAATGCTGCGCGCAGCGAGAGGCGGAGCCTCGGCCCTGCGACAGTCGCCTGCGACAGTCGCCTGCGCGGGTCGTCATGCTGTCAACCAGGCGCCTGGGTCTGGTCTTGCTACCGCTGAGGCGTTTCCGGAGGTGGCCAGGGTTCGGGACCTGTCCATTCCTGTGCTGCCTTGGGCAAGAGCCCTTCGAGAGAGCCCGGTTATTGTGTTGCAAATTCTCGTCTAGAGACGCGCGAGATGAAGAAGGAGAGCGCGAGGCGGCACAGAGGAAAGCCCCAGACGTAGAGTCGCCTCCATCTCTCCCTCCGCTCGTCCGGGGACTTGGGACCAGATGTCTTTCGTCACTGGAAAGCCTCAGACTACCGACGCCGCGAAAGGAGTCACCCCCTCGAAAGCGCGAGGGCTCGAGTGAAGACCAGGGCCAGTCGGGTCCCGCACACCAGGGATCCGGCGGTCCCTCACTGCCCGCCTTGGCCCAGCCTGCCACCAAGGATGACGAACTTCACGTCTCCTCTTCCTGGTCAACTACCCGAGAGGTGCCTTTTCGGGCTGGGGAGCTGATTTTAGCTGAGACTGGGAAGAGAGAAACACAATTTAAAAAATTATTTAGGTTGAGCAATGCCGGACACTTAAATAGTATCTGGGGGGCAGTCCCGTTCAGCGAGATCGTGGGGAAGTTCCCCGGCCAGATACTGAGGAGTTCCTCTGGTAAGCACTTCATGCTGAGGAGGCCAGCATTGGAAGACTATGTATTACTGATGCAAAGAGGGCCTGCCATAACATATCCTAAGGTAATGCGATGGGAGTTAGGTTCATTTGGTTCCACCAAGAGCAAAACGGATGCAGTACTACAGACCTGATTAATGTACTTAAAGCACATCTCAGCACGTTTCAAATTTTTATTGTTCTCACTTTTTTTTAACCAATGGCTATGACTTTTACATATTTTATGATTACTAATTTTAGGAAGAAATAGCCAGATTTTAATTTTAACTTGGGAGCCTCGATTCTCAGATCTGTAAAGTGATTTACTATATAGAGTGATGTGGACTCACTAGGCAATAAGAATGTGTATTTATTCCCCACAATTCTTAAGTTTGCGAGTTCAGCAGTCAAGAGAACGTTGAACTCTTGGGGACAATTTTTTAGTACCACTGTGGCGATATTTTAAGCATCATATTTAATCAGGCATGTTGTTAGAGGTATATTTTGTCAACAATAGATATCAAACTATGCTTTTTAAAAAATATATATATATTTTGTTGTTGTTGTTTTTCGGTACGCGGGCCTCTCACTGCTGTGGCCTCTCCCGTTGCAGAGCACAGGCGCCGGACGCGCAGGCTCAGCGGCCATGGCTCACGGGCCCAGCCGCTCCGCGGCATGTGGGATCTTCCCGGACCAGGGCACGAACCCGTGTCCCCTGCATCGGCAGGCGGACTCTCAACCACTGCGCCACCAGGGAAGCCCTAAATATATTTTAAATTTTATTTTATTTTTGGCTGCATTTGGTCTTTGCTGCGCACGGGCTTTCTCTAGTTGCGGAGAGTGGGGGCTACTCTTCGTCGTGGTGCGCGGACTTCTCATTGCGGTGGCTTCTCTTGTTGCGGAACACGGGGTCTAGTAGTTGTGTCACGCGGGCTTAGTAGTTGTGGCGCATGGGCTTAGTTGCTCCGTGGCATGTGGGATCTTCCCGGACCAAGGCTCGAACCCGTGTCCCTTGCATTGGCAGGCGGATTCTTGACCACTGCGCCGCTAGGGAAGCCCTCACTATGCTTTTCCCATTAGAAAAAAAAAATTTATATGAAAACAGCTAAAATTAGACACTAAACATAAAAGGAATATTATTTATAAGTAAATTACCTACCTAGTTTCTTGTTACAATCTTATGCTAATCATCCATTGCTAGTGGTTTATTTTAATCATTAGTCACAGTCACTGTCCTTGAGCAGAATGTTCCTTTGTAACAAATCCTCCTCCTAGTCCTAGATGAGGAATCATTCATTATTTCTTTAGTAAATACTCTCCTACCTTATATATTCAGGGCACTATTTTAGGGAGGTGAAGCGGTGAACCACAGTCCTTGCTCTCAACATAGACCTTATGTCCTAGAGGAGGTGACAAGGAACAAACAAGTAAATGAAAGAATTCGATAATTTCAGGTAGTGCTAAGTGCCATAAAGACAAGTAGATTAACAATAACATTGTGTTGGGTAACCTGGGGGAGGAGAATACTTTATGTCAGGTGGTTAGAGAAGGTCTCTGAGGAGGTACGTTTGATAAACTAATTAAGGAAGAGCCAGCCTTGCAAAGATCTAGGAGCAGAGTGCTTGCAAAGGGAAGAGTATTGCAGAGTTCCTGCTGCGGGCTGAGTGGGTTAGGTGAGGGAGAGAATGGTATGAGATGTGCTGTGGTTGGAGATATGAGTATTTTATTCCAGGTGCATTGGGTGACTGTTGGAAGGTTCTAAGTAGGAATCCAGTCTATATATATGTATATTTTTTAATAAATTTATTTATTTTATTTATTTTTGGCTGCTTTTCATCTTCACTGCTGCGCACGGGCTTTCTCTGGTTACAACGAGTGGGGGCTACTCTTCTTTGCACTGCAAGGGCTTCTCATTGCGGCGGCTTCTCGTTGTGGAGCACAGGCTCTAGGCGCGCGGGCTTCCGTAGTTGTGGCTTGCGGGCTCTAGAGCGCAGGCTCAGTAGTTGTGGCGCACGGGCTTAGTTGCTCTGCAGCATGTGGGATCTTCCGGGACTAGGGCTCGAACCCACGTCCCCTGCATTGGCAGGAGGATTCTTAACCACTGCGCCACCAGGGAAGTCCTTCCACTGACTTTTGAAAGCTGGTCTCCTCCGTAGAATTATGTAGTTTTATCTTAATATTAAAAGTTGGTCTGAGGGAGCAATTTTGAGTAAACTTCCTAATAGTTACGTGTAAAGTGTGAACATTTCACAGGGGTCAGTATCAAGCACTTTTAGGTTTGGAGTAGAAGTATAAATGGCAACACTCCCTAAATTTTTATTTTTATTTTATTTTTATTTATTTATTTATTTAGGCCACACCCTGTGGCTTGCGGGATTTTAGTTCCCCAACCAGGGTTTGAACCTGGGACCATAGCAGTGGAAGTGCCAAGTCCTAACCACTGGACCGCCAGGGAATTCCCAACACTCCCTAAATTTTTAAATTAACCTTTTCTGCTGATTTGCGTGTTTGGAATACTTATATAAGAACCATTGGAGAGTAGGAATTGTTGCCACTTCAGGCTAAAGTGCAGCCCAGTTATTAAAACCTTCTGCTGAGCATTAGGTTTATATTGTTGAATTAGGAAAGAGATTAAAATTCCTGCCAAGGAAAAAAAGGAAAAAGTCTGAAAAGATTGTTTGAAAGCCTAAAGTTTTAAAATGTATAGAAAACTCAATAGTAGAGTGATATTTCATAACTTCAGAGGAGTCTCCCAGTAGCTTCAAATCCCTTTTGGAAAGAGGCAAGAAAATGAATAAATGCTATTCCCACCCCAGTTTTGGACTGAAATCGCTAGGATGTGTAAAATGGGCTCCAACCTCATTCCATGGAGACCAGGTAACCTGAATGGCAGGAAGCAAAAGTTAAAGTGTGCTAACGTTTTTTTTTTTAATTTTATAATTCTAGTCTTATATGAAAGAGCCAAGGAAATAGAACTGCCTTCTCCAGGGCATTTCACTGAAATGGCTACTGGAGCTGCCTCCCACTCCTGTGTGAAGTTATCTGTGCCCCCTCCCACCTCTACTCCCACGTGCCTGGCAGATGGGAGAGGATATGTATGTCTGAAAGACTTTGAATTTGTTAATGAAACTTTTTGACTAATACACCTTAAGAATTATGTGTCTAAGTATCATTTGGTTCAAGCCTTAGTCCATCATTTCAGAAAATACATTTTGAGGGCTTCCCTTCCCTGGTGGCGCGGTGGTTGGGAGTCCGCCTGCCGATGCAGGGGACACGGGTTTGTGCCCCGGCCCGGGAGGATCCCACATGCCGCGGAGCGGCTGGGCCCGTGAGCCATGGACGCTGGGCCTGCGCGTCCGGAGCCTGTGCTCCGCAACGGGAGAGGCCACAACAGTGAGAGGCCCGCGTACCGCAAAAGAAAAAAAAAATAAGAAAATACATTTTGGCTTTTAATTAGATAACTGTACCTGTTAAATAGTTTCTTATTTATCCAAACCTATATTTAATACACAACTTTGTTGTGACTCAACAGAGGATCCTAGAAAACCTCCTGTTTCTTTTAGAATTTTCACAGCAGCTTTTGCCAGAGAAGGAAAAGATAGTAATACCTTACCAGATGTGCTGCTTATTAGCAACTTCGAAAGGTTTGTTATTGGGGGGCTGTTGAAATAAATGCTAACATTTAAAATTTTCTCTCTCTATAGCATTTGTAATATATAGTGAAATGATCAACAGCGTGGTTAGGAGATGTTTGGGAGTTCAACATCAGGTCTACCCCTGACTTGCCCACTTGATTCCTGGCTGTGTGACTTTGGGCAAATTACTTTTTTGATTTCTCATCCTTATAATGGGGATGGTGATACTTTTCTCATATTAGTATTCTGATTAAACAAGATAATGTTTGAAAGCAGTTTGCATAGTTAACAGAAGCCTGGCACCTGGTGAAGTTTCAATAAACAGCTATTACTACTATCATCCATGATATTCCTGTTAACAAAACAATTCTTTAGTTATAAAGTTTGGCAAATGAGTCCTCCTGTCTATTCCTGGTATCCTAATTCTAAATGAGCATTCATCATTTCATGCAGAGATTATGTAATAACTTCCTAACTGGTCTTTATACCTCTAATTTTTTTCTATTCTAGTACATCCTGTATTCGTCTCACAGATTAATCTTTATAAAATGCCATTAATATTACCTCAGTGACATGCCCCAGTTACTTACCAGGTTAAGTTCAGATGCGTTAGCATGGATTCAGGTCTCTCCTTACCGCTCCTCCTGAGATGGGCAAACTGTGTTTATTACTCTACCTCTTTTTTGTTTAAAACTATTTCTACTTTGTGACTGTTTCCTTAAATTCTCTATGTCTTTAAGGTAGGGCAGTCTGCTGATTTCTCCTTTCTCTGAGCTCCTATTCTTACTTATTTTCTGTAATTTCAATATTATACTGAAGTGCTTCTGTATTTGCTACCTGATTCTTGAATCTCTCATTTCATCAAGTAAAATATAAACTTTTGGTAGGCAGGACCAGAGTTTAATCCTTTTATTTTTTCACTTCTTTTCTCCAAGTCCAACATAGTGTTTGTAAGCCTAGGTGCTTAGTACATATTTATTGGTCACAGAGTCACCCATGCTGTGTTTCAATCATAGGATATGAATATGATACTGTTGATGATGAATATCCACCCAGGTGATACTGTTTTGGAAGCTGGCTCGGGCTCTGGTGGAACGAGCTTGTTTTTATCCAAAGCAGGTAAGAGATTGGGATAAATGAGTTGAATTTAGATGACAAAGAAAACATTCAGTCTGTCCATAATAACGGGAAGTTAAATAGATACAGATGTTTCAGAAAATATTCACATAACTTTGTGATAGAGAGCATTCTTGAAATCAAATGTAAGCAACTGTTTTTCTTTCCATTTTGTGCATTTATTCAAGTCATTCTCTGTCTAACCCTCTCTCTGTTTGCTTTCTGTTGCTCCCTCCACGCTTTTTTTTAACTAAATTTTTTTTTAGAACATAACATAGCTACAGAAAAGTACACAGATCATAAGTGTATACCTCAGTGAATTTTTATATCGTGACCACACTCACGTAGTTATTACCCAGATCAAGACAGGGAATGTTATTGTACCACTGAAACCTCAAATCCCTTCTCAGTCCTTATCCTACCCAAAGGTAGAAGGTAGCCACCACTCTGACTTTTATCACCATTGATTAGTTTTGCCTGTTTTGAATCTTACGTAAAAGGAATCCTGTAGTATTGTACTCTTTCGAATCTGGTTGCTTTCATTCAACGTTCTGTTTGTGAGATTCAGCCACTGCATGTAGCGATGGTTATTTCATGTTAGTTGCCATTTTTGTAAGTAAAGCACAGTTTATCCATTCTGCTGTTGATGGGCATTTGAGTTGAATGTTGTGAATAGTGCTTCTCTGAACATTCTTGTACTTGTCTTTTGTGCACACATGTACATGTGTTTGTTGATAATAGTGCCAAGTGAATACTCAGTATGAGAGAATATAGAAGGAGGAGGGCTGTCAGCTGCTGGAGAAGAGTCATATACTATCAGGGGCAAAGAATTATTTTTGCTGTTCATGA
Source organism: Globicephala melas (assembly GCF_963455315.2). Taxonomy (NCBI): domain Eukaryota; kingdom Metazoa; phylum Chordata; class Mammalia; order Artiodactyla; family Delphinidae; genus Globicephala; species Globicephala melas. The sequence continues at coordinate 67,799,718 of NC_083325.1, forward strand.
ATAAATTAATACGTAATATAGAACTATTAAGCTAAAGCTAGATCACGAAGAATTTTCCTTTCTTTAAGTCTCTAAATATTGTCAGTCGGTAAAAGTACTGCTTGAAGGTAGCACCTAATCAAAACTCAAGAGGTATATAGTAAACATAAATATCTGTTCATGTTCCCACCACTTGATTTCTGGTTACTGTCATTGTAGTTGATTATTACTCCCTTTGACCACTTAATTCCTCTGATTGTCAGGATGGCTTTGGCTTTTGGCTGCCTCTGCAGTGTTCCCTTCCTCACCTAGTAATAGACAGCATTCTCTTTTGGTAGATTTTTTTTTTTAATCATTCATGTTGGTTTTATAACTGCATTCTTTTTTAGCTAATAAACATTGTTAGAGCAGTTGTAGGTGTATGTGGGTAGATTTTATAAAGATTACAGATAGACATATACTGAATTAAACTTAAACCTTTTGTTTTTTGACCTAATGTCATCACATACAAACATAATCCAACTTATACTGGGTCAGGAAATTCATTTTGGGCTCCTCACATCTTTTGTTGGACTCTTTTCTGTGCATAGTTAAAGGCAGCCATTTCTTCACAATCTGTGACAGATTCCTAAATGCATTTGACAAAGTGAATTTATAAAAAATTTGTGAAACAAGAGGAATGTTTGTATTTCTAATATCTATAGTGTTGGAGGAGTGTCATGGCATAAATAATCCCAAACTATGAGTGATCAAGAAATTATTGCTGTTTACTTTCAGGATGGATTTATTTTCACCATAATTTTCTAAGTGTTTAGCTTATGCTACTATTAACATTAACTTTTATCCCTTGAGAACATGATGACTTACAGCTGGACTTACATTTTAAAGAGACATGCTGCAATTTAAACTCTTCATTTTAACTGTAGACTGATTGATCTGGGACAGCCTCCAAATGGTATCAAATCACCTCATATAGAGGTGGGTAGAAAATTAATTGCTGTAAGTTAAAATGTAGTAGTTTTCTGTGAAACTGCAGCATTACTATGATAAATAGTTTGAAAGTTTTTCAGACACACACAAAAATACAAGTATTGGGGCTTTCCTGATGGCGCAGTGGCTGAGAATCCGCCTGCCAATGCAGGGGACATGGGTTCGAGTCCTGGTCTGGGAAGATCCCACATGCCACGGAGCAACTAAGTCTGTGCGCCACAACTACTGAGCCTGTGCTCTAGAGCCTGCGAGCCACAACTACTGAGCCCGCATGCCACAACTACTGAAGCCCATGCACCTAGAGCCCATGCTCTGGAACAAGAGAAGCCCGAGCACCACAACGAAGACCCAACACAGCCAAAAATAAATAAATTAAAAAAAACAAACAAACAAGTATCTTTTAAGTATCTGAAAGGCCTAACTTCATCCATATGACATCCAAAAGACATGCAAATTAAAACTACAATGATAAACTATATGCAATTTTTAGATTGACACAGGTAAAAAGTTTGATAACTCTTTGTTGGAGAGAATATGGAGAAATAGGCACTCTAATACATTGTTGGTCGAGTGTAAATTGGTATCATTGTTTTTTTGGAGGACAATTTGGTAATAATTTTCAAAATAAAAATATTCACATATCCCTTGAGTCAGCAATTCTATTTTTAGGACTTTATCCTATAGATATACTGGCTCATGTGTACAAAGACTTAGGCAAAATAATTTTTATTGCAATATTGTTTGTTATAGCATAAGACTAGAAACAAGCTAAATGTTCATCAGTAGGTGACTGGTTAAATACACTGTGACATTGTCATACAATGGAACATAATAGCTGTTTTAAAAAATGCAGTAGATCATTAATCACTGAAATGGCATTGGTAAATAAGAAGGAAGGTACAGGACAGTATATATGATAGATAACAACGTGTGTTAAAAACAGAGAAAGATACTTGTACACTTGTACTATAGGCAGCGACTTTCTCGGGAAGGGTAAATAACTATGGTGGAATGATTGTCTCTGATGAGGGAGATTGATTGGGTATTTGGGACAGGGTAGAGACTTTTGTAACCTTGAACTATTTGAATTATTTTTTCACATCCATGTAATGTCTTTGCAAAATAAAATTTTGATATTCTTTATGTACTGATTAATACTGTGTAATGTCGTGATTTTTTTTTAAATTAAGTTGGATCACAAGGACGAGTCATAAGTTTTGAAATTAGAAAAGACCACCATGAACTGGCTAAGAAGAATTACAAACACTGGCGTGATTCATGGAAAGTGAGTCATGTAGAAGAGTGGCCAGACAACGTGGATTTTATTCATAAGGATATTTTAGGAGCAACTGAAGACATAAAATCTTTAACATTTGATGCGGTAAGTTTTCTAAAGTAGCCCTATGATATTACCTAATACTGAGTACAAAGAAAACAGGGACCATGCTTCTTTTATATGGAAAAGGATCTTCCTTCATTATTTGCCCCATTTCTATCTCTAAGAGTGGGAGGAATATTTTCCTTTAATGTCATGGTGGGATTCAGAGCAGAGAGATATACTGAATTAGGTGCCAAAGTTGTTAATAAATGTGGGGTAATGATGAAATACTAGGAGGAGTAGTTGAGCATCATGAACTTCAACGTTTCTAGGATAAAGGAATAATAATTTGGAAGCAGCATTGGGAGCATACTGAGCCCCGCACCTGACCTCATATTGTGAGATTTGGGGGAATAAATAGCCTTCAGTTTTGAGGGAAGAGGCAAGAGGCATCTTTAGACAGTTAAAGTCAGGATGTAGAGGAGTGTCAATTAAAGATGTTGAGGATAGAGGCATATTTATTGTGAACAAAGCTCCAGAAAGTGGAGTGGAGGGATTTGGGAGGAGAGGGAGGAGTGGGAGGTTGAGTTAGGGGAGGAGAAGCAGAGTAGTATGAAGATAAAAGGATAGACGACGAGAGAATGCCATTTTAAGCTGTGAACAGTGATGATGGAGATATGGGCCATAGTGCTATTAGATGACCTCAGAGTTTCACAATTCTAGTTTAAGTTGCCTTACCCTTGATGATGCCATTATCAGTTCATGGCTTGACACTATGGACTGGGGTCTGGGTAAGAAGTCTTCTTCGCTTTTCTTTCTTTTTTTTTTTTTAATAACTTTATTTATTTATTTTTGGCTGTGTTGTGTCTTTGATGCTGCGCACGGGCTTTCTCTAGTTGCAGCGAGCAGGGGCTACTCTTCATTGCGTTGCACGTGCTTCTCATTGTGGTGGCTTCTCTTGTTGCGGAGCATGGGCTCTGGGTGCGTGGGCTTCAGTAGTTGTAGCACACGAGCTCATTAGTTGTGGCTCATGGGCTCTAGAGCGCAGGCTCAGTAGTTGTGGCTTATGGGCTTAGTTGCTCTGCAGCATGTGGGATCTTCTGGACTAGCGCTCGAACCCGTGTCCCCTACATTGGCAGGTGGATTCTTAACCACTGTGCCACCAGGGAAGTCCCTTCTTCACTTTTCTTAATTGGCTATTGGAAGCTTATTTTAGGAACTTTATAAGGGAAACTAGGTGAGAAATGAAGTAAAGTTCAAAGAGGTGATTTTTATCAGGACTGCTTCCTATCTCTGATATAACTAAAGCCAATAGCTACAGTGGCACAGCTTCCTGGACACAAGGACCACAGTTTGTGTTTTTTTTTTCCTCATCCTTGTTTGGCTTGCACATTATATAGCTCAATAAGGGCAGAAAGAGGACTTGTTCTATGTAGGCCATCCATAGGAACGTCACAGATACGTGGGAGTTTAATTGGTCATCAGAATTCTGCTTGATGAGCATGAAACACAACAAAGGATTTTAACAGTATTGTTACAGCCTTGTGGAAACCTGCTGAAACATCCATCCCTGTTCCAAAGGAAAGAATACTCCTTACTAGATTTTTTCAATTGAATCTCTCTTGAATAATAGTGACAGATGAATACTCAGAGCATATAGAAGGAGGAGAACTGTCAGCTTCTGGGGAAGAGTCATATACTATTGGGGCAAAGAATTATAGTTGGTGTTCATAAATAAATTACTCATAATATAGAATTATTAAGTTAAAGCTAGATCATGAAGAATTTTCCTTTCTTTAAGAAAGTCTCTAAAAATTGTCAGTTGGTGAAAGTCCTGCTTGAAGGTAGCACTTGACCAAAACTCAAGAGGCGTATAGTAAACATAAATATCTTTGGGGGAGAGGATGTTTATTTATTTATTTTATTGAAGTATAGTTGATTTACAATGTTGTGTTATTTTCTGGTGTACAGCAAAGTGATTCAGTTGTACATATATATACATATTCTTTTTCATATTCCTTTCCATTGTGGTTTATTACAGGATATTGAATATGGTTCATACAGTAGGACCTTATTCATCTATTGATATTTTATATATAGTAGTTTGTATCTGTTAATCCCAAATTCTTACTTCATCCCTCCCCCACCCCCTTTCCCCTTTGGTAAACAGAAGTTTGTTTTCTATGTCTATGAGTCTGTTTCTGTTTCATAAATAAGTTCATTTGTGCTGTATTTTAGATTCCACATATAAGTGATATCATACGGTATTTATCTTTCTCTTTCTGACTTACTTCACTTAGTTTGATAATCTCTAGGTCCATCCATGTTGCTGCAAATGGCATTATTTCATTCTTTTTTATGGCTGAGTAGTATTCCATTGTGTATATGTACCACATCTTCTTTATCCATTCATCTATCAGTGGACATTTAGGTTGCTTCCATATCTCGGCTGTTGTAAATAGTGCTGCTGTGAATATGGAGGTGCATGTATCTTTTTGAATGGCAACTCTACTTTTAGTTTTTTAAGGAACCTCCATACTAGTAAACATAAATTTCTATGCATGTTCCCACCACTTGATTTCTGGTTATTGTTATCCTAGTTGATTATTGCTTCCTTGACTACTTAATTCCTCTCCTAGCTGCCATCTCACCTCCTGGGCCTTCACACTTCCAATCCATTCTCCTCATCTTTAGACTAATCTAGTTCTCATACTGTCACTCTCCTGCTGAGAAACCAATTAGGAACTTTTCATTCAAAGATTTATGGTGTCCTTCAGAATCTGATCTCAACCTTCCTTTCTTTAGCTTTTTTATATAAGCTGCCTATACTCCTGCCATCTCAAATGAGGGTAGAGGAATAAAAAAAGGTGTTGAACCACAAAGACAAAGAGAACAGAACAAGAAAAAAATGGCTAATAAAAGATTTTAAACAAATTTTAATACATTTTGTAAACAACCTAACCATCAAAAGAGGAATGGACATGGTGGAATACTAACAATGGTATTATTTAACATAGTGAAATAAATGTACTGTATCTACATCAATAAATCTCCCTGAGAAAACCATAATTCAAAAAGACACATATGTCCCAATGTTCAATGAAGCACTATTTACAATAGCCAGGACATGGAAACAACCTAAATGTCCATTGACAGATGAATGGATAAAGACTATGTGGTACATATAGACAATGGAATATTACTCATCCATAAAAAGGAATGAAATTGGGTCACTTGTAGAGATGTGGATGGACCTAGAGTTTGTCACACAGAGTGAAGTAAGTCAGAAAGAGAAAAAAAAATATTGTATATTAATGCATATATGTGGAATCTAGAAAAATAGTACAGATGAACCTATTTCCAGGGCAGGAATAGAAATGCAGATGTAGAGAACAGACGTGTGGACATGGAGGGAAAGGGGAGGGTGGGATGAATTGGGAGATTAGATTTGACATAGATACACTACCATGTGTAAGATAGCTAGTTAGAACCTGCGGTATAGCACAGGGAGCTCAGCTCGGTGTTCTGTGATGACCTAGATGGGTGGGATGGGTGGGGGATGGGAGGGAGGTCCAAGAGGGAGGGGATATATGTATACATATAGCTGATTCACTTCACTGTACAGCAGAAACTAACACAACATTGTAAAGCAATTATACTCCAATAAAAAAAATCTCATAGAACTTAGTGAAAAACGAATTATTCAAGAATAAGTATGGAATGGCTACATATATGTAAAATTTTAAAAACAGTACCATGTATTGTTTGTAGCTATATACATATGTTGTAGAAGCATAAAATTATTTGGCAACATTCCCAACTTCAGGACAGTGATTATCTCTGAGGAGAGAAAAGGAGGGAGTGAATAGAGGGAAGTAAGTTTTGGAGTTTATTCATTCTGGTTCACTTAGGCTCCATAGTAGCCAATATGACCTTGGGTAAATTACTTAATCTTTCTGTGCCTCAGTCACCTCATGTATTAAACAGGAATAGTAATCAACAATAATACCTATTTCATAGTGTTGTTGAGGATTAAATGAGGTGTTTCTGTAAAGTGCATAGAACAGTACCTGATATATAGTAAGCATTAAATTAGTATTAGCTATGATTTTCATCATTATGAGTTTTCTCCTTTTCCCTTTTCTCTACCTGTTTATTTTATTTTTTAAAATAAATTTATTTATTTAATTTATTTATTTGGCTGCATTGGATCATTGCTGCGTGCAGGCTCTCTCTAGTTGCGGCGAGCGGGGGCTACTCTTCGTTGCAGTGTGCGGGCTTCTCACCGCAGTGGCTTCGCTTGTTGTGGAGTACCGGCTCTAGGCATGTGGGCTTCAGTAGTTGTGGCACACGGGCTTAGTAGTTGTGGCTTGCGGGCTCTAGAGTGCAGGCTCAGTAGTTGTGGCGCATGGGTGTAGTTGCTCCACGGCATGTGGGATCTTCCCGGACCAGGGCTCGAACCCATGTCCCCTGCATTGGCAGGCGGATTCTTAACCACTGCACCACCAGGGAAGTCCCTACCTGTTTAAATTCTACTCTTCCTTCAAAGCTTAGATAAAAGTTTGTCTCCTCCATGGAATATACCTTAATCATCTAAGTGGAGGATTATCATCTTTCTCTGAATTACTGAACCACTTTCTTGATTCAACAAATATGTATTAGAGACCTGCTGTGTGCCGTCTACTATGCTAAGACAAAAATGAATTATACATTTAAAGGAGGTTTCGATATAGAAGAAAAGGTAGACATATAAAGATTTATTAGAAAGACTCAGAAGCACGAAACATTATGGCTGTAGAATTGGGTCTAATGAGGAGATGAAGATGCAAATACAGTCATGAGGGACTAGATAGTGAAGAACACTTGTGTGTATATCAAGCTAGGACATGTGGACATTATCTTTTAGATAATGGAAAACTATTGATGAGTTCTTAAGTAGGGGAGTAGAATGTCCAGATTCCTGTTTCAGAATAATTCTGGTGAAAGAATGGAATTTACATAGTCTATGTAGAAAGCTATTGTAATGTTTCAACAAGGTATGATGAGGTCCTGACCTAAAGCATTAGCAGTAGGATGAATTTGAGAAATACTAAGAGGTAGATTTGTAGGACTGGATAATTTTAATCCAAATAAAAGCATCAAAACCCCACAGATTCTCAAAAAAGAATTCAAGGTAAAGAAATAGTGACTGTAATTTCCTGATTTGAGTGGCTAATGAATGGTAATGTTGTTAGCTGAGCCATGGAGCTTTGGAATGGCAGGCTTCTTGGTAGTCTTATTTTTGGTTCTTGTTGATAATATACTAAAACTACAGTCACAGAGACCAATATGTCCACACCGTTGGCCCTTTGATTAGTCATTGAGATCTTTACTTGGATATCTAATAGGCATCTTTTTTTTAAGTATTTATTTATTTATTCATTCATTTATTTATGGCTGCATTGGGTCCCTTTTGCTGCACGTGGACTTTTCCCAGCTGTGGCGAGTGGGGGCCACTCCTTGCTGTGGTGCGTGGGCCTCCCATCCCGGTGGCTTCTCCCATTACGGAGCACGGGCTCCAGGCGCGTGGGCCTCAGCAGCTGTGGAGAGCAGGCTTAGTTGCTCCCAGCAGCTGTGGTGCACGGGTTTCAGTAGTTGTGGCTCACGGGCTTAGTTGCTCTGCGGCATGTGGGATCCTCCCGGACCAGGGATTGAACCTGTGTCCCCTGCACTGGTAGGCGGATTCTCAACCACTGTGCCACCAGGGAAGCCCTAATAGGCATCTTAAACTTGTGTCCAAATCTTGAATTCTCGAATATTTCTCCCCAAGCTTATTCTTCCCATTGTCTAAAATTATTTTCCTCAATAGTAAATGACATCTCCATTCTTTCAGTAGCTTAGGATGAAAACACTGGATTCATTCTCACTTCTTTCTCTCACATCTGACAGCCAATTCTAATTCTAATTGGCTCTGTGTTCTCATCACATCCAATGCTATTTGCTATTGCAAGTCACCATCATCTTTCCTTGCCCAAGTCAGAATGTACTTAATGCCACTGAATTGTACACTTGAAATGGCAACTTTTATGTTATGTTTATCACATTCAAAAAAGTTTAAAAAGTCAGACCATGTCTCAAACTCTCCAGTGACTTTTCGCTTCCTGAGTAAAGTTAAAGTCTGTAAGATTCTGCATAATCTGTCCCTCCCCATCCCCACCACATCCCCACCATCTGAGAACTCTTCTCTTACAACTTTCCCCCTTTTGTCTCCACTGCAGCGACTGTGGCCTTCTCAGACTCACCAAGTATCCTACAGCCTCAGAGCATTTGTATTTGCTGTTCTCTGAATCTGGAGCACACTTCCCCCCTCAATTTCCACAGGGTAACCTTAATCATTTTCTTTAGGTATCGTCACTGACCAGCCTATGTATAAAATAGTACTTCCTTCCCCTGCCCTGTCATTCTTTCCTTCATGTCCTCCTTTATAATCCTGTAGTTCTTCATGTCACTCATTACCCTCTGAATTACATATTTATTAGATTTTTGTTTACTGCCTATTCCTTATTAGAATATAAGTTCCTATGAAACAAAATAGAATATAAGCTCCCATTATATTTTTACCACTTAGCAAAATACTTGGCACATGGTAGATGCTCAGTAAATATTTGGTGAATAAATTAATAATGAATGATGACCCATTATTACTGTTTTTTTTAAAACACATAAACAGAATAATTTCTAATTTAGTAAATATAATGATGTGCCAACTACATTAGATTTCTAGAGCTATCTATCAGTAAGTCACTTTATTTTCTATTTGACTGTATTTTTGTTTTCAGTGAATTTTTTTGTAATTTCATTTACTCTGCATTCATTCAACATCTTTTGAGTACAGCCCTGTATTCTGCAACTGAATGAAGAGTAAAGAAACAAGGGACATGATTCTTGAATTTTACAATCTCTAAAATTAATATTCAACACTTTTGAACATAAAAATACATATTTGAGATAATGTGAATTTCTATTGCGAAAAGCTGAACTAAAGCATTGAAACTTTACATATACAGTTGACCTTTGTTTTTTTTTTTCGCGGTACGCTGGCCTCTCACTGTTGTGGCCTCTCCTGTTGCGGAGCACAGGCTCCGGACGCGCAGGCTCAGCGGCCATGGCTCACGGACCCAGACACTCCGCGGCATGTGGGATCTTCCCGGACCAGGGCACGAACCCGTGTCCCCTGCATCGGCAGGCGGACTCTCAACCACTGCACCACTAGGGAAGCCCACAGTTGACCTTTGAACAACATGGGGTTTAGGGGCACCACTCCTGTGTGCAGTCAAAAATCTGAGTATAACTTATAGTTGGCCCTCCCTATCCATGGTTCCAACATATCCAGGGTTCCACATCTTCAGATTCAACCAACCGCAGATTGTGTAGTACTGTAGTGTTTACTATTGAAAAAAATCCTTGCATCAAGTGGACCCGCGCAGTTCAAACCCATGTTGTTCATGGGGCAACTGTGTGTGTGTGTGTGTGTGTATCTAGGTATGTGTATAAAATATAGCTAAAGATTCCTGTATTATCAATATTGCCAAGTACAAGACATGCCATTACGATTTTTATGTAGTCAAGTACTATGACAAATTGTATAATTATAAGTATGCCTTTTTGAGAGGGGTAAAATGACAGTCATTAGTATTACATTCTAAAAAATGAAATACTTTAACTGGGTAATTGCTTTCCCAAAGTGTATCATTTCACCTAAATAAGAAAAGAAAACACATGCTTTATTTAAACAAAACTCAGTCTGATTCTCTTTCCCCCACTACAGGTAGCTTTGGATATGTTGAATCCTCAAGTTGCTTTGCCTGTTTTATACCCAAATCTTAAACAGGGTGGTGTATGTGCTGTATATCTAGCAAAGTGAGTAATGTGACTTTTTGGTAATGTTATTTTAAACACAGTTTTGTTTTAAGTACTAGGCTAAAGTGTTCATTTTGTAACTGAGTTAAGTGTATATGTTATCTCGTAAAACTGTTATGAAGGGCTTCCCTGGTGGCACAGTGGTTAAAAATCTGCCTCCCAACACAAGGGACATGGGTTCAAGCCCTGGACTGGGAAGATCTCACATGCTGTGGAGCAACTAAGCCCATGTGCCACAACAAGAGAAGCCACCACAATGAGAAGCCCGCGCACTGCAACGAAGAGTAGCCCCCTCTCGCCACAACTAGAGGAAGCCTGCGCGCAGCAATGAACACCCAGTGCAGCCCAAAATAAATAAATAAATTTTTAAAAAAGTCAAAAAAAAACTGTTATGAAACAGCATATGTCCCAAATTCAGTTATATTGCTGTTTAAATCATCCTTTACATAAATGGTAATATAAGATGCATATTTCTTCTGACAATTTAGAAGAAAAGTTTTTAAAAGTGTAATGTGAACAATGATGTTATAGTCTCTTTATTGTTTTTACTTAGTATTCTCCTCTTATGTGCCCTAACTTGCATTTTTACATTTTTTCCCTTTTGATTTAAGCATAGCATTTAAATTGGCGTATAGTGAACTTAAATATAAAGTTATTGTTGTAGTAGAAATTTAAACTATATTTTTCACTTTTTTGAAAGCATCACACAGGTTATTGAACTTTTAGATGGAATTCGCATCTGTGAACTTGCCCTCTCATGTGAAAAGATAAGTGAAGTTATTGTCAGAGATTGGTTGGTTTGCCTTGCAAAACAGAAAAATGGAATTTTACCTCAAAAAGTGGAACCTAAAATCAACAGAGATTTACAATTATATTCTCAAAAGAAAATTAGAATTGAAGGTGAGATGTTTCAAGAAGATGACCATGGTGAGCTTCAGTTTTATTTTATGCATGTGTTTGCAATAATAAATGGAGAATACATTCCTGAATGTATTGGGCAATACATTATAAAAATATTTCTCAGGGATTTATTATGTTTTTCCTATAGAAATTGAAATGTGGTATTTATTCTGTTAAATTAAAATCTTTTAAGAGACAGAATCATGACTTTTCCTGCCTTTTATGTAAAACTCTGATACCTTTGAAGAACTGAACTTCTTATAATATTCATATTTTACTTGTGACAAGGGGATTGGCTTATGAAATACTTTAAATATACTAAAGAATGTTGTAAATTTAGATCAGTGATTATCACTGAAGGGAAAGAATTTAATAGGACCCGATATGCAAATAGCTAATATTCCAAAAAGCAACTTCTAGGAATTTTTCAAAGAACTAAATTTAGGTCCTTGTTGTATGTACACATTACTTAGGCCATAAACAAGTTTTCAGACATCCATTGATTTATGATATGAGCTTATCCATTTGGTTATAAAACCATATATAGGTTTATCATGTCATCCTTGACAAGTTGTTTCTGTAAGATAACTGTCAGAATAGCTCCAAGACAAAAGCTAAAAAAAAAAAAAGTCTGAGAGGAAAAAACTTACAGGAAAAGGACAGTAATTTGTTTTTTAACAGTTTTGTGAACAAATTATAAAATATTTTGTGTAGCTTACAATACATATTTTGTTCTATAACAGAAGAATCACATTCTGATTTTCCCTATGGATCATTTCCCTATATTGCTAGACCTATACACTGGCAAACTGGTCATACAGGTAAGTTTTTCAAGCTATATATTATATGGTGTTTTCTTCTCAAAATTGCAATGACCTTACCTTTTCCTCCCTTCAAATTAGCTTTTCTTGTCAAGTTGAGGAAGTGCAAACCACAACTTAACTGAGTACCTCAGATGACAACTGATTTGAAGATGCGAAGAAAAATATCAAAATAGAACTTTGTATTGCAAATCACTACTTTCATAGATTGGTATTCTTAGCTACTACTATGATTTGTATAACTTTTACATGTAATTTTGAAAAGTAACAAAAGCTAGAGAAAGATGTGTAACATTTCGAAACTGCTTAAATGTCCCATTTTGACACTTGTCTTGCAGTTAGTTTGACATTTTGTAGTTAATGATTCCAAGTTTGTTTAGTTGAGCCATCTCATTCTTCACTTCCTGTAAACCACTCCATAGATTTGTCTTCCTTCATGAAATTAGTTTTCTTTTCTTTGTTTGATTGATGGTCATTGGCTACCAAAATAAAATATGCATTTTGAGATAAATTTTAGGTATCTGTGTATTTTAAGTACATATTTTAATGGCTTGTATGTGTCTTAAAAAATAACAAATCTGGGCTATAGTAAATAATAGGGGGAAAACTGATAAGAATAACTATCTTAAAAATTGTAACAAAAGATGTAGCAATTCTTGAATCTCTTATCTTTCTCAGAATCATTTTAACAGTTTGAAAGAACATCAGAAGTATTCTGTTATATAAATCAAATGTTTGGGGAGTTCCCTGGTGGTCCAGTTGTTAGGACTCGGCGCTTTCACTGCTATGGCCCAGGTTCAATCCCTGGTCGGAGAACTAAGATCCTGCAAGCTGCACGGCGCAGCCAAAGATAATGTTTGGAGAGATACACTTTTTATACATATGAATTAATTAGGACTAGGGCTTATTATTATTCATAGGCACTATGAATAATGTTATTTACCATGTGCCTTACATTTACCATGTGCCTTACATTGTTTTAAGAGCGTTATAATATCTTTTCATTTAATATGTGTAGCTCATCCTTAAGATTATCCATATTTTACAGATAAACATAAGCTTATAGTTATTATTTAAATATAGATGTTTTATAGGTTTTGAAGTAGTAGTGCCTGGGAGGATATATGCTACTTATCCCTTAGGCTAGAACTACTTAAAATAATGTACATATTCTAAATAACATTTTACATATTTTTCGTTCTGTGGAAAAATTTAGTCTAAAATCTCAGCCTATAGTAGAGATAGACATTAAATAATCACACAAATATAAAACTAAAACTGTTATAAATACTTCAGAGAAGTACAGGATTTAGTAGAGGTTTTTCTCTGATCAGGTAATTACCTGTGCAAGTGTCAATTGAGCTGAGACCTGAAGGGCAGGTAAGAGTTAACTACAGCAGGGAAAATGAGAACAAAAAAGGCCAGTGATGGGGTTGACTGAAAGATAGGTAGGGGTCAGGCCATGGAGGATCTTATAGACCTGTTAAGGAGTTTGTCTATCCTAAGAAAAATGGGGTGCTATTGAAAGATTTCATGAAGTAAGTGGTAACATGCTTAGATCTGTGTTTTGGAAAAAAATCACTCTGGTTGCATCTGGAGAACTGATTGAATCATAAGCGGAGTAGTCTTCTGGTACCATTTCTAAATGGTAAGTATCCGAACACTCATACAATAATAATGGCTTTAAAGTTTTCATAACATTTCCAGATCTATAGACGCTCTGATGTATATTTTTAGATTCCATCATGGAATACTCCCCTTTCTTCTGCCTTTCTATTTAACTACTAGTGAAATTCTGTCCTTCATTTATTGTTTTGAATGCAGGCCCTAATTGTACTTCTTGGAGAAGGGGCTGACTTAAGAGCAAAGAAAAGTTGTGCCTTCTCCTATTTCATGTAGAACGGCTTCTGTTCAGTACACTATGCTCAGTAGATGCTGAACTGAACAAGAGCTAACAGTGTCCATTCTAATAATGAGTTGAAAACCAAACTATATAAGCAAATAAACATTTATTTATATAGTTAATCAAAGTCCAGCTTAAGCCCTTTATCCATCTCTCCATTGAACACTAAGCATGTTTATAATCTGGCTTGTGGGACAGGTGCCTTCTTCTAAAGTTAGCTTTCTATGTTCATGTCTGGTTCTCATTTACCATAATATAAACTCCTAGAGATTTGTGAGTGGTTCACAGCTGTCTTCCCAGTAACTTCCAAAGGCCCTGACTTTTCCACCCAGTAAATCAGTAAAAGTTTGCTGATGGCTTGAAGCTTACACTGGATCAGGTGTTATTTCATCTGCTGACTTGGTTGTTCTAGGGGGAAATTTAAGTATATAGCTCGCAGGTTGTGGAAGACTTTGAGTTTGAACTTTATACTTCAGAGTCAGTAGGGAACTTCTGAAGTTTACATGGTCATGTAAAAGCAGATACTTTTTAAAAGTTAGTCTGTTAGTGGTGTCTGAGTATTTAAAGGAAGGAAAATATTAAATCAGAAATGTCATAGTAATACATAGTATAAAACTATGAGGTGATCTGTATTAATATACAACTATGAGGGGTGGAAAAGGGGCAAGTGTAAAAAAATATTGTGAAGGAAGAACCAGATAAGCTGGTGGTTCATTGGATGTAGAGGGAGAGAAGCTATATATATTCAAACTTTCATCTACTGTTCAGGCAAACATCTACTGTTTGCCTTATTTCTCTGGGCAAACAGGATTCAGCCCAGCTCATAAATAACTTCCTTGGAACAGCCTTCACTATGTCTCTCACCCTACAGAATTGATTCTGAAATCTTTTGTGCTCATAAATGTTGACCATATAGTTAGCATTGCCCTTATCACATCATTAATTTATAAGCCCTGATTATGCCTTCGTTAAGGATTTTAAATTGGGATGACTAGAACACTGGTAATGACAAAAGTAAATAAGGAAGTTCAGAGAAGGATTTATTTCTGAGGAAAAATTCTTTGGTTTTAGATTGCATAATGGAATGTCTTGTGCCTGCCTACGTGACCCAGGACTAAGGTTTGGTATACTGCTTTTTTCCCTTGGCTTCACTCTAAAATCTGGGGAGTCCTCAGATAATACATAATAATATGTACCCATGTCTCAGATATACTAGCCTAGGTTAAGACAGCATAAGGTAAAGAGAAACAATATAGTTCAGTAAGTATAAAAATGTGCTGTCTATTCAGATAGAACTGGGTTCTCATCTTGCTGTTTTCATTGTTGCTGTTTTACTTTGCAGCTGTGACTTTTCTGAGTTTGTTTCTTCATCAGTAAAATGAATGTCATAGTGGCACTTCAGGATTTCTTGTGGGGGGTCAGGTGTTAAATGAGACTACCTTCATAAGGTGGCTAGCACGTGATTGGTGATTGTGATGCATGTAAGTTTGTAAAGAATGCCTCATCTATCTCATCTCTCTCATCTATCTCCCATCTATCTATCTCCCACAACCTTATCAAAATCAACTATTTTATTCTTAGTAAATGTCATAAACATGTTTATGTAAAACTTGTTCGTTGAACATGTTGTTTTGAGAAAAAATCTTAAGGCAGAAAAACATGTTTTTAACCTGAAAAGCAAGAAGTTGCTTGCGTTTGAAAGAAGGATGGAAGCATCGATACCAGCTATTGGTAAGTTTTATCATAAAAGCCTAAGCAGAGCATCAGCTCTTTGTGTCTCTCCTGGAGAATGAATTGAGTTGTCTGTAGCCACAAACCTTAGGTGATTCCAACCACCTTATATAGACTGGAGGAAGAAAGTTTTGCTGGTAGAGGCCATTTACTGAGCATCAAAACAGCTGCTGAGGCAGTAAGAGACCACTGTTCCTGATAATACCATGTTACCCTTAATCCTCTCCACCCCCCGTTAGCCCACTGACTTGTTAAGCCTACTGAGGGAAAATGAATGTAAACGTTTATTGGTCAAGTGTATGTATGACCAGTAATTTTTCTTTGTATTGCCTACCCTCTGTCATCCTGAAACAATAGGTTTTACATTTAACCTTGAATTCCCACTCAGAACAAAACACAGATGAGTAAATACTTATTTCTTCCTATAAAGGACCTATATATCCTAAACCAGGGTGTCAGGGCTTTCGTCCAGGGACAGGAAGAAAGCACAGTTCCATTTACAACTGCCCTAAGTCAAGTGCCCCACTTTTCATCCAAAATCCCTCAAAGACCTGCTTTCCTTTTTTTCCTCGAAGCAAGCTGACTAGCAGAGCCCCTTACACCCTGGGTGCACTCTGATTTCCCATTGAAATATCAAAACCTAAACATAGGGTGTGACTACTTTTGATATCTAAGGCATTAGTTTGAATAAAATATAAGTGCTTCTGTTCTGCTTTCGTTAAATATGTGTTCAAATTATGGTTGGAATTCTCTCCCAGTTCACTCCATACAACCTTTCATCAGGGACTTTGTTCTTTTTTTTTTTTGTTTAATCTAATTTATTTTTTTATACAGCAGGTTCTTATTAGTCATCAATTTTCTACACATAAGTGGATACATGTGAATCCCAATCGCCCAATTCATCCCACCACCACCACCACTTCCCTGCGGCTTTCCCTCCTTGGTGTCCATACGTTTGTTCTCTACATCTGTGTCTCAATTTGTGCCCTGCAAACCGGTTCATCTGTACCATTTTTCTAGGTTCCACATATATGCATTAATATACGATATTTGTTTTTTTCTTTCTTAGTTCACTTTGTATGACAGTCTCTAGATCCATCCACGTCTCAACAAATGACCCAATTTCATTCCTTTTTATGGCTGAGTAATATTCCATTGTATATATGTAGCACATCTTCTTTATCCATTCGTCTGTCAATGGGCATTTAGGTTGCTTCCATGACCTGGCTATTGTAAATAGTGCTGCAATGAACATTGGGGTGCATGTGTCTTTTTGAATTATGGTTTTCTCTGGGTATATGCCCAGTAGTGGGATTGCTGGATCATATGGTAATTCTACTTTTAGTTTTTTAAGGAACCTCCATACTGTTCTCCATAGTGGCTGTATCAATTTACATTCCCACCAACAGTGCAAGAAGGTTCCCTTTTCTCCACACCCTCTCCAGCATTTGTTGTTTGTAGATTTTCTGATGATGCCCATTCTAACTGGTGTGAGGTGATACCTCATTGTAGTTTTGATTTGCATTTCTGTAATAATTAGTGATCTTGAGCAGCTTTTCATGTGCTTCTTGGCCATCTGTATGTCTTCTTTGGAGAAATGTCTATTTAGGTCTTCTGCCCATTTTTGGGTTGGGTTGTTTGTTTAATATTGAGCTGCATGAGCTGTTTATATGTTTTGGAGATTAATCCTTTGTTGATTCGTTTGCAAATGTTTTCTCCCATTCTGAGGGTTGTCTTTTTGTCTTCTTTATGGTTTCCTTTGCTGTGCAAAAACTTTGAAGTTTCATTAGGTCCCATTTGTTTATTTTTGTTTTCATTTCCATTACTCTAGGAGGTGGGTCAAAAAGGATCTTGCTGTGATTTATGTCAAAGAGTGTTCTTCCTATGTTTTCCGCTAAGAGTTTTATAGTGTCTGGTCTTACATTTATAAGTCTTTAATTCATTTGGAGTTTATTTTTGTGTATGGTGTTAGGTAGTGTGCTAATTTCATTCTTTTACATATAGCTCTCCAGTTTTCCCCGCACGACTTATTGAAGAGGCTTTCTTTTCTCCATTGTATATCTTTGCCTCCTTTGTCATAGATTAGTTGACCATAGGTGCGTGGGTTTATCTCTGGGCTTTCTATCTTGTTCCATTGATCTGTGTTTCTGTTTTTGTGCCAGTACCATATTGTCTTGATTACTGTAGCTTTGTGGTATAGTCTGAAGTCAGGGAGTCTGATTCCTCCAGCTCCGTTTTTTTCCCTCAAGACTGCTTTGGCTATTCGGGGTCTTTTGTGTCTCCATACAAATTTTAAGATTTTTTTGTTCTAGTTCTGTAAAAAATGCCATTGGTAATTTGATAGGGATTGCATTGAATCTGTAGATTGCTTTGGATAGTATAGTCATTTTCACAATACTGATTCTTCCAATCCAAGAACATGGTATATCTCTCCATCTGTTGGTATCATCTTTAATTTCTTTTATCAGTGTCTTACAGTTTTCTGCATACAGGTCTTTTGTCTCTCTAGGTAGGTTTATTCCTAGGTATTTTATTCTTTTTGTTGCTATGGTAAATAGGAGTGTTCCCTTAATTTCTCTTTCAGATTTTTCATCATTAGTGTAGAGGAATGCAAGAGATTTCTGTGCATTAATTTTGTATGCTGCAACTTTACCAAATTCATTGATTAGTTCTAGTAGTTTTCTAGTGGCATCTTTAGGATTCTCTATGTATAGTATCATGTTATCTGCAAACAGTGTCAGTTTTACTTCTTTTTTTCCAATTTGTATTCCTTTTATTTCTTTTTCTTCTCTGATTGCCATGGCTAGGACTTCCAAAATTATGTTGAATAAGAGTGGCAAGAGTGGACATCCTTGTCTTGTTCCTGATTTAGAGGAAATGCTTTCAGTTTTTCACCATTGAGAATGACGTTTGCTGTGGGTTTGTCATAGATGGCCTTTATTATGTTGAGGTAGGTTCCCTCTATGCCCACTTTCTGGAGGGTTTTTATTATAAATGGGTGTTGAATTTCTCAAAAGCTTTTTCTGCATCTATTGAGATGATCCTATGGTTTTTATTCTTCAATTTGTTAATATGGTGTATCACATTGATTGATTAGCATATATTGAAGAATCCTTGCATCCTTGGGATAAATCCCACTTGATCATGGTGTATGATCCTTTTAATGTGTTGTTGGATTCTGCTTGCTAGTATTTTGTTGAGGATTTTTGCATCTATATTCATCAGTGATATTGGTCTATAATTTTCTTTTTTTGTAGTATCTGTTTCTGGTTTTGGTGTCAGGGTGATGGTGGCCTCATAGAATGAGTTTGGGAGTGTTCCTTCCTCCTCAGTTCTTTGGAAGAGTTTGAGAAGGATGTGTGTTAGCTCTTCTGTAAATGTTTCATAGAATTCACCTGTGAAGCCATCTGGTCCTAGACTTTTGTTTGTTGGAAGATTTTTAATCACAGTTTCAATTTCGTGACTTGTGATTGGTCTGTTCATATTTTCTATTTCTTCCTGGTTCAGTCTTGGGAAGTTATACCTTTCTAAGAATTTGTCCATTTCTTCCAGGTTGTCCATTTTATTGGCATAGAGTTGCTTGTAGTAGTCTCTTAGGATGCTTTGTATTTCTGCGGTGTCTGTTGTAACTTCTCCTTTTTCATTTCTAATTTTTTTTTTTTTTTTTTTTTTTTTGCGGTACGTGGGCCTCTCACTATTGTGGGCTCTCCCGTTGCGGAGCACAGGCTCCGGACGCGCAGGCTCAGCGGCCATGGCTCACGGGCCTAGCTGTTCCGCAGCATGTGGGATCTTCCTGGACCTGGGCACGAACCCGCATCCCCTGCATCGGCAGGCGGACTCTCAACCACTGCGCCACCAGGGAAGCCCATTTCTAATTTTATTGATTTGAGTCCTCTCCCTCTTTTTCTTGATGAGTCTGACTAATGGTTTATCAATTTTTTTTATCTTCTCAAAGAACCAGCTTTTAGTTTTATTGATCTTTGCTATTGTTTTCTTTGTTTCCATTTCATTTATTTCTGCTCTGATCTTTATGATTTCTTTCTTTCCGCTAACTTTGGGTTTTGTTTGTTCTTCTTTCTCTAGTTCCTTTAGGTGTAAGGTTAGATTGTTTGAGATTTTTCTTGTTTCTTGAGGTAGGCTTGTATAGCTATAAACTTCCCTCTTAGAACTGCTTTTGCTGCATCCCATAGGTTTTGGATTGTCGTGTTTTCATTGTCATTTGTCTCTAGGTATTTTTTGATTTCTTCTTTGATTTCTTCAGTGATCTCTTGGTTATTTAGTAACGTATTGTTTAGCCTCTACGTGTGTGTGTCTTTTTTACGGTTTTTTCCCTGTAATTCATTTCTAATCTCATAGCGTTGTGGTCAGAAAAGATGCTTGATATGATTTCAGTTTTCTTAAATTAACTGAGGCTTGATTTGTGACCCAAGATGTGATCTATCCTGGAGAATGTTTCGTGCACACTTGAGAAGAAAGTGTAATCTGCTGTTTTTGGATGGAATGTTCTATAAATATCAGTTAAATCTATCTGGTCTATTGTGTCATTTAAAGCTTGTGTTTCCTTATTTATTTTCATTTTGGATGATCTGTCCATTGGTGTAAGTGAGGTGTTACAGTCCCCCACTAGTACTGTGTTACTGTCGATTTCCTCTTTTATAGCTGCTAGCAGTTGCCTTATGTATTGAGGTGCTCCTATGTTGGGTGCATATACATTTATAATTGTTATATCTTCTTCTTTGATTGATCCTTTGATCATTATGTAGTGTCCTTCCTTGTCTCTTGTAACATTCTTTATTTTAAAGTCTATTTTTTCTGATATGAGTATTGCTACTTCAGCTTTCTTTTGATTTCCAGTTGCATGGACTATCTTTTTCCATCCCCTCACTTTCATTCGTATGTGTCCCTAGGTCTGAAGTGGGTATCTTGTGGACAGCATATATATGGGTCTTGTTTTTGTATCCATTCAGCCAGCCTGTGTCTTTTGATTGGAGCATTTAATCCATTTACATTTAAGGTAATTATCGATATGTATGTTCATATAACCATTTTCTTAATTGTTTTAGGCTTGTTTTTTAGGTCCTTTTCTTCTCTTGTGTTTTCCACTTAGAAAAGTTCCTTTAGCATTTGTTGTAGAGCTGGTTTGGTGGTGCTGAATTCTCTTAGCTTTTGCTTATCTGTAAAGCTTTTGATTTCTCCAAAGAATCTGAATGAGATCCTTGCCGGGTAGAGTAATCTTGGTTGTAGTTTCTTCCCTTTCATTACTCTAAGTATATCATGCCACTCCCTTCTGGCTTGTAGAGTTTCTGCTGAGAAATCAGCTGTTAACCTTATGGGAGTTCCTTTGTATGTTATTTGTCATTTTTCCCTTGCTGCTTTCAATACGTTTTCTTTGTCTTTAATTTTTGCCAATTTGATTACTATGTGTCTCGGTGTGTTCCTCCTTGAGTTTATCCTATATGGGACTCGCTGCACTTCCTGGACTTGGGTGGCTATTTCCTTTCCTGTGTTAGGGAAGTTTTCGACTATAATGTCTTCAAATATTTTCTCTGGTCTTTTTTCTCTCTCTTCTCCTTCTGGGACCCCTATAATGCAAATGTTGTTGTGTTTAATGTTGTTGCAGAGGTCTCTTAGGCTGTCTTCATTTCTTTTCATTCTTTTTTCTTTTTTCTGTTCCACAGCAGTGAATTCCACCATTCTGTCTTCCAGGTCAGTTATCCGTTCTTCTGCCTCAGTTATTCTGCTACTGATTCCTTCTAGTGTATTTTTCATTTCAGTTACTGTATTGTTCATCTCTGTTCTTTAATTCTTCTAGGTCTTTGTTAAACTTTTCTTGCATCTTCTCGATCTTTGCCTCCATTCTTTTTCTGAGGTCCTGGATCATCTTCACTATCATTATTCTGAATTCTTTTTCTGGAAGGTTGCTTATCTCCACTTCATTTAGTTGTTTTTCTGGGGTTTTATCTTGTTCCTTCATGTGGTACATAGCCCTCTGCCTTTTCATCTTGTCTGTCTCTCTCTGAATGTGATTTTTATTCCACAGGCTGCAGGATTGTAGTTCTTCTTGCTTCTGCTGTCTGCCCTCTAGTGGATGAGGCTATCTAAGAGGCTTGTGCAAGTTTCCTGATGGGAGGGACTGGTGGTGGGTAGAGCTGACTGTTGCTCTGGTGGGCAGAGCTCAGTAAAACTTTAATCTGTTTGACTGCTGATGGGTGGGGCTGGGTTCCCTCCCTGTTGGTTGTTTGGCCTGAGGCAACCCAACACTGGAGCCTACCTGGGCTCTTTGGTGGGGCTAATGGCAGACTCTGGGAGGGCTCACTCCAAGGAGTTCTTCCCAGAACTTATGCTGCCAGTGTCCTTGTCCCCATGGTGAGCCACAGCCACCCCCCACCTCTGCAGGAGACCCTCCAACACTAGCAGGTAGGTCTGGTTCAGTCTCCCCTGGGGTCACTGCTCCTTCCCCTGGGTCCCAATGTGCACACTACTTTGTGTGTGCCCTCCAAGAATGGAGTCTCTTTCTCCCCCAGTCCTGTTGAAGTCCTGCAATCAAATCCCGCTAGCCTTCAAAGTCTGATTCTCTAGGAATTCCTCCTCCCATTGCCCGACCCCCAGGTTGGGAAGCCTGACGTGGGGCTCAGAACCTTCACTCCAGTGGGTGGACTTCTGTAGTATAAGTGTTCTCCAGTTTGTGAGTCACCCACCCAGCAGTTATGGGGTTTGATTTTACTGTGATTGCGCCCCTCCTACTGTCTCATTGTGGGTTCTCCTTTGTCTTTAGATGTGGGGTATCTTTTTTGGTGAGTTCCAGTGTCTTCCTGTCGATGATTGTCCAGCAGCTAGTTGTGATTCTGGTGTTCTCACAAGAGGGAGTGAGAGCACGTCCTTCTACTCCGCCATCTTGGTTCAGGGCCAGGGACTTCGTTCTTAATGCTTTCACCAATTCTTTAGTCCTTAGCAATCTGCTAGAAGACTTCTGTGGCAGCTTATTTTCACTACTGAAGGCAGGATTTCATCAAAGGGGGTAGCAAAGCATCACAGGAATTCAGGTTGTAGTAGAGTCAAACCGGGGTTCAAGTGTCACTCTCTCAGTCATCTTGGGCAAATGATTTAACCTCTCTAAGCCTCTGTTTCCTTATGTACAAAGTGGAGATACTAGTATTTACCTTGGGGTTGGCTGTGAATATTAAGTGAGGTTATGAATGTAAAATCCTTAACACATTGCATGGAACATTTTAAATATCTAGTAAATCTTACCTGTTATGAGGATCAAAGACTGTAGGCAAAGGGGCTAGGAGAGAGGGGAAGGATGCTAAAAGGAAACTCTTATCATTTAGCCTATGATAGACCCTATTTACTTTCAAATATGAGTGAACAAATAAAAATGCTTGGAGGTGTTACAAGGGAAGAGACTATACTGTCAGTCAAATTTGTTCAGTGATTACTATGGCCAGGGAATGGAACAGAAATAGGCAAGACCCCTACCTTCAGGAGTCTTAAGAGTCTAGTTTCTCAGTAAAACTTCAGTAGCCACTGCTAATCTCATAAGAATGTGGTAAAAATAAATAGGTGAAACTCTGAAATAATGTGAGTCTCATTATAGAATTAGAGAGAACCATAAGAAATCTGCCAGTCCCATCTTCAGATGGGTGAAAATCTGGGACAAAGGCATTATAAGAAGTAAAAAGGATCACTGCTGGTAGAATGTCATTCTGGTTCTGTTTCAAATCGAGAAATGTCAGAGAAGTACTCAACCTTTATAAATAATAATTTAAATGAAAATTAGGGTGTGGTTGACAAAGTATTTCCAGTTCATGCGATTATTTTCAAATTAATATAAAATACCATTGTTCAAAACCACTTAAATCCCAACAAAACAGAAATATGCAAATAAATTGTGGTACTTATAGCATGTCATGACTAAAAATCAGGTTTTCAAAGACTAAATAATGACATCGGGAAATGCTTTATGGGAAGTGAAAAAAAAAGGAAGCATAGATACATTATGGTTCTATTTTTGAAAATAGAAATAGAAAAGTGTATAGTATTACAAAGCTATAGTAACCAAAACAGTATGGTATTGGCATAAAAACAGACACGTAGATCAGTGGAACAGAATGGAGAGCCCAGAGATAAATGCACACATATGGTTAATTTATGATAAAGAAGTCAAAAATATATTGGGAAAAGATAGTCTCTTCAATAAATGGGGTTGGAAAAACTGGACAGCCACATGTGAAAGAATGAAACTGGACCACTATCTTTCACCATGCACAAAAATTAATTCAAAATGGATTAAAGACTTGAATGTAAGACCTGAAACCACAAAACTCCTAGAAGAAACAGTGGGTAAGGTCCTTGACATTGGTCTTGGCAACTGTTGTTTGGATTTCACACCAAAAGCAAAGGCAACAAATGCAAAAATAAACAGTGGGACTACATCAAACTAAAAAGCTTCTGTACAGTATAGGAAACCATCAACAAAATGAAAAGGCAACCTACCAAATGGGAGAAAATATTTGCAAATCATGTATCTGACAAGGGGGTTAATATCCAAAATATATAAAGAACTCATACAACTCAACAGAAAAAAAAATCCAATTAAAAAATGGTCAGGGCTTCCCTGGTGGCTCAGTGGTTGAGAGTCTGCCTGATGCAGGGGACACGGGTTCGTGCCCTGGTCCAGGAAGATCCCACATGCCACGGAGCGGCTAGGCCCGTGAGCCATGGCTGCTGAGCCTGCGCGTCCGGAGCCTGTGCTCTGCAACGGGAGAGGCCACAACAGTGAGAGGCCCGCGTACCGCAAAAAAAAAAAATGGGCAGAGGAAATGAATAGACATTTTTCCAAAGAAGACATACAAGTGGCCAACAGGTACATGAAAAGGTGTTCAACATCACTAATTAGTAGGGAAATACAAATTAAAACCACAATGAGATATCATCTCCCACCTGTTAGAATGGCTGTTAAGAAATAACAAGTGTTGGTGAGGATGTGGAGAAAGGGAACACTTGTGCACTGCTGGATGCAGCCACCATGTACAACAGTATGGCGGTTCCTAAAAAAGTTAAAAATAGAACTACCATATGTTCCAGCAATTCCACTTCTGGGTATTATCTGAAGGAAACAAAATCACTATATTGAAAATATACCTGCACACTCACACCTATGTTCAGTGCAGCATTATTTGCAATAGTCAAGACATGAAACGGAAACAACTTAAGTGTCCATCAGTGGATGAATGGATAAAGAAAATGTGACTATCTTTTTATCTATCTATATATATCGATCTATATCTATCTATCTATATCTATATCTATCTATCTATCTATATATATATCTTAAAAAAGAAGGAAATCCTGCCATTTGTGACAACATGGATGGAACTTGAGGGCATTGTGCTAAGTGAAATAAGTGAGACAGAGAAAGGCAAATACTGTGTGATCTCACTTATAATATGTGAAATCTAAAAAAAGCTGAACTCAGGACTTTCCTGGTGGTCCAGTGGTTACAAATCCACTTTCCAATGCAGGGGACATGGGTTCGATCCCTGGTCAGGGAACTAAGATCCCACATGCCACGGGGCGACTGAGCCTGCGCACTCTGGAGCCTGTGCACCACAACTAGAGAGAAGCCTGCCCGCCGCAACGAAGAGCCCGCACGCTGCAACTAAGACCCGACACAGCCTAAATAAATAAATATTAAACAAAAATTAAAAATAAATTTAAAAACCTGAACTCATAGATACACCACCAAATGGTGGTTGCCAGAGGAGGCGGGGAGAGCGGGGGGAGTGGGTGAAGGTAGTGGAAAGTACAAATTTCCGGTAATAAGATAAATAAGTTCTGGGGATATAATCTACAGCATGGTGACTGTAGTTAACAAGATTGTATAAGTTAACAAGATTGTGTATTTGAGAGTTGCTAAGAGAGTGTATCTTAAAAGTTCTCATCACAAGAAAAAAAACCATAACTGTGTGGTGATGGATGTTAACTAAATTTATTGTGTTAATCATTATGTTATACACCTAAAACTAATACAGTGTTATATGTCAGTTTTATCCCAATTTTAAAAAGTGTGTAAAAGAAACCAATAGTTAATTACTGATAAAGCTGCATGGTGAGATTACAAGTAAATTTATTCTCTTCTTAAAACTTCTTTTGAATAAAATAAACATTTCAAAGAAAATGCTTCAGGCTCTTAAAATACTTGAGATCTATGGTGAATTAGGTTTCAGTTTAACAAAAGTCACATTAAAAATCTCTTAGTTTAGGTAAGCTACCACAAAACAATACCAAGACAAAAAGTAGTACTTGAAAAGGGGAAAACTTTCAATACTACTTTAACTCATATTGTTGTAGTATATAAATAATTATGTCCTCCTGCCTATAAGGACTACTGGTCAATAGATAACTTGGATTTATTAATAACATTCATAGATCTAATTCTGACATATCTCTTAAGTCATACCTTGAAAACAGCTATAAGCTTGAGAAGGATCAACTATTATGTCCATTGGGAATGAGTTGTGTGATTCCTGAGAATGTTTCTCCACCACCTCTACTGTATCACTGGATGAAGATGATGATGAAGACAATCCCAGTCTAACGTATCTTCCTTTTCTACCACAGAGTGAACAATCTACCGGTGTGGCACTAGGTCCCCGGGGCAGTTGAACTTCATCTCTGTGGTAGTTTCTAACAGCTCCACTGTGATGCACAGAGCGTTCTCGTTGCCATATATAATGGGTTGGAGCAATGGCCATAACCTATGGTGGAAAGCTTTCTTTTAGAATTTTAATAAGATTTTAAAATTTAGTAAAATTAAGAACAAAAATTATAAATCAAGAACAAGCTACCTGTAAAACTAGATCTAAAAATCTGTCACCGATTTTTTTTTTTTTTTTTTTTAGAAAAAAAGCATTTCCAGATAAGGCAATATTACCTATAAAGTGATTCATTGCTTGGATCCGTAAGATAATAATTGACAAAGTATTTAAATTATTTCAAACAGGAAATAGAACTGAAGCAACCTTCCAGGTTGTTCAATTCTGGATATTATAGGTTTGGGAAAAATAATACAGTTAGTCCAAAACAATACATAATTCTCTGGAATGTACTGGGTTGAAAACAATATTTTTAATTGAGGTTTCCAGCTATGTATGTTAGGCTAATCTTAACATGTTTGCAATCACAGCAAGAGATATGGTGAATGAAAACACAGGTAAGGTGCTTAACCTCTCGGTTCCTATTCTCTTGTCTGTGGTATGGAGAGAATAATGGTGTCTATTGCAGAGGGTTGTTGCAAGGATTAGATGAGGGATTATTCAGAAAGTACTCAAGATTCCACACTACCTCTCAGGCATTGTTCTCTAAGGTCGGTTAGAGAACACACTGCCTTTAGAGTCAGGATAGACTTAGTTTCTTATTCTGGCTCTGCCACTTCCTAGTTGTATGATACTTTGCAAGTTACTTAACCTTTCTGAGCCTCAATATCTTCATATGGAAAACTGGGGATACCATCTGCCTCATAGGATTGTCCTGAAGGTTAAATATGTGTAAAATCCTTATCACATAGTAAACATCTGGCGAATGATAGCCATTTAAGACAAGCTAGCGAAGTGTACCTACCTGCTGACCTCATGGTGTCTAAAACTTCTAAACAGAATGTTAGAATGTTACTTCTAAGCAAAAATGTTTAGTTGCAGTTATCAGTGACCCAAGGTAAATGAGAATTGTAGAATTTGAGAGCTAGACAGTGCTTTTAAAAAAATTATTTTATTCAAGTATCTAGACAAAATTATTATTCAAAAAAGACAGACAGTGCTTTATTAATTGCCTAGACGAGTGATTTTCAAACTGGTTTGAGGAGCCCTAGGCTTCACAGACAACATTAGGGGTCGCAGGAGGGGCTAAGGGAAGACACAGCAGGTGGAGGACCTCAATTTGGGGGATTGTGTGTAAAATTTTGTTTGGAAAGAAGCCTTCTGCTGTTAAGAATGACAACCTTAAAACCCCCAGATTAAAGCTGATTCCCTCAGAAAATAGGGTTATTGTGCCTCCCCCAAGACAATGCATAAAGAATACTAGCAACCCTAATTTTTAAAGTGTACTTTAGGATTGGATTTATTTTATAATCTACTTCTTAAATCCTTCAAAACAGTTTTCAACCAAAGACATGTAATAAAGTTATATATCTTTTAAAAGGTAGAAGTAAATAAAGATATTAACTCTAAATATACACATTTCTATGCCAATGTAAAACTGGGTGCAGAGATACCCAAGGTGAGGAAGTCGAATATCAAATTTTCTTATTCCTTCCATATTTATCTACTATTTTTCTCAATATTTCTGTTTTTATTGCTCATGTCTGGAATGTCCTTTCCCTTTATTTGTCTTAGTATTTCTTTTCCTTCAATGCCCAACATAAGTCCCACCTTTCTAGAAACTCCAGCTTTCAGATTTTCTTGTTTTATTATTAATGCTATATTAGGACTCAGCATGTAAATGTTAGCACTCAGATGTACCTTTTTTTTTTTTTTTTTGCGGTACGCGGGCCTCTCACTGTTGTGGCCTCTCCCATTGCGGAGCACAGGCTCCGGACGCACAGGTTCAGCGTCCATGGCTCACAGGCCCAGCTGCTCCACGGCATGTGGGATCTTCCCGGACCGGGGCATGAACCCGTGTCCCCTGCATCGGCAGGCGGACTCTCAACCACTGCGCCACCCGGGAAGCCCCAGATGTACCTTTTTATGCATGTAACCTATTCTGCCGAAAGCCCCCTCTGGACAGGAATAGTTTCTCATACACCGCTTTCAAATGCCTTCTCCACAATATTATGCAGTCATTAAATATTTTTTAATGATAGATGAAAATATTTAAGAATTAGAGGCCACTAACATTAGGAGCCTTCAGCAATATGATTTTTGTAGGAATCCTATATAGCAAAGTCTAGTGAAAAGAGCAGAGGGAAATATGAAGTAAAGGGCACAATATAGAAGATTTGGTACTGTTCTTTCTGCAATAAGCTAGACATCGTAGTCTCTCCACATGTTAACCCACCTAGAAAAATGCATGCACGCTTACCTATTATGCTATTTAATTCCTGAGATAGCATAATAGATATAAGTGCACTTTCTAAACTAACCAACATAAGAGATGGAGGCTAGATGTCAGAGAAAACAGAACACTGGGAAGCCATTAGATGTGAAGTCAAGTTCTGGCTCTGCCACTTAACTGATATATGATCTTGAGTAAATCTCAACCTCCTTGGTCCTCACAAGTATTTTTGTAAGGATAAGAAGATAATTTATATGAAAATATAAATTTGTAAAGCACAATGCAAGTGTATAGTATAATTACTGTAAGCCAGTTTGTGGCTACTATCATAACTTGAGTTTATTTTAGGATATGTGACTAAAAAATGGGTTGACAGTATGCCAGTACTGGACTCTTAATAACAAATGCATAGAAAACTAAATTTCTAACAGCATGTCTTGCTACTATAATGCAGCAAACTTCAGGGCAAGGATGATGTAATACTTCTTTATAATAAACCTCCACAACACTGAACTTAGTGTCTTACTCATAAATTAGCTGTTAAATGAATACTTAAGAGAACAGGATAAAATCTACTAGGTAATTTCTTTTTCTGTACACCAATATGATTCAAATGTACCTGGTTGGAACAATCAAAAAAAAAAGATCTTATCTTTATCTAGCTTATCTATCTGGATAAGGGTCAGTGCTAGGTGAGCTCGGTAAAGAATTATTTTTTGGAGGGCTTCCTTGGTGGCGCAGTGGTTGAGAATCTGCCTGCTAATGCAGGGGACACGGGTTCGAGCCCTGGTCTGGGAGGATCCCACATGCCGCGGAGCAACTAGGCCTATGAGCCACAAGTACTGAGCCTGCGCGTCTGGAGCCTGTGCTCCACAAGAGAGGCCGCGATAGTGAGAGGCCCGTGCACCACGATGAAGAGTGGCCCCCGCTTGCCACAACTAGAGGAAGCCTTCGCACAGAAACGAAGACCTAACACAGCAAAAATAAATAAATTAATAAATTCCTACCCCCAACATCCAAAAAATAAAAGAATTGTTTTTTTAAATTTTATTGATTTTTGGCTGCATTGTTGCTGCACACGGGCTTTCTCTAGTTGCGGCGAGTGGGGGCTACTCTTCGTTGTGGTGCACAGGCTTCTCATTGCGGTGGCTTCTCTTTGCTGCAGAGCACGGGCTCTAGGCATGCGGGCTTCAGTAGTTGTGGCACATGGGCTTAGTTGCTCCGCGGCATGTGGGATCTTCCCAGACTAGGGCTCGAACCCATGTCCCCCACATTGGCAGGCGGATTCTTAACCACTGCACCACCAGGGAAGCCCAAGAATTGTTTTATACTTTGTTTATTTAAAAAAAGTTTTTAATCAAGTATAGTTGATATACAATGTTTCAGGTGTACAGCAAAGTGATTCAGTTATATATTTTTTCAGATTCTCTTCCATTATTGGTTACTACAAGATATTGAATATAGTTCCCTGTGCTATACATTAGGTCCTTGTTGTTGTTTGTCTTCACAGATAAGAAGGTATGAAAAAGAATCAGAAGCTTTAAGTTCCATTCATTCTGTCAGTCAGCTATATTTACTGAGCGCCTACAAGTCAGGCACTGTTACTGCATTCCTCTCTCCCTTCATCCCTAGGCAACCACTTTGTCACTTTGGATTATATATTCTTTACAGTTGATATAAATGAAACCATACAATATGTGGTCCTTTGGGGACTGGCTTCTTTCATTTAGCATAATGTTTTCAGGGTTCATCCACTTTGTAACATGTATCAGTACTTTATTCCTTTTAATTGTCAAGTAATATATCATTGTATAGATATTTTGTCGATCCATTAATTAGCTGCTGGACATTTCGACTGTTTTCACAACTATTGACTATTATGAATAAGGCTGCTTGCTATGAACATTCATGCACAAGTTTTTGTGTGGACATAGTTTTCATTTCTGTTGAGTATAAAACTAGGAGTGGAATTGCTGGGTCACATGGTAACTCTGTTTAGCATTTTGAGGAAATGCCAGACTGTTTTCCAAAGCAACTACATGATTTTACAATCCCACCAGAAGTGTATAAGGATTCCAATTTCTCCACATCCTTACCAATACTTGTTATTGTCTGTCTTTTTTAAAAAAAAATTATAGTCATCCTAGTGGGTATAAAGTGATATCTCCTTGTGTTTTTGAGTTTGCCATTTTTCTGATGGCTAATGATGTTGAGCATCTTTTCATGTGCTTTTATGCCCATCTGAATATCTTTTTTGAAGAAATACATATTCAGATCCTTTGCCCTTTAAAAAATTGGGTTGTCTCTTTAATACTGAGTTGTAAGAGCTGTTTATATATTTTAGATATAAGTGCCTTATAAAACAGATGATTTGCAAAATTTTTCTTCCAGTTTGTGGGTTGTCTCTTCACTTTCTTAATGGTGTCCTTTGAAGAACAAAAGTTTAAAATTTTGATGATGTCCATTTTATCTATATTTCCTATTCTTGCTTGTGCTTCTGGTATTATATCTAAGAAACCTAATCCAAGGTCATGAAGATGTAACCCCTATGTTTTAAGATTTTTATAGTTTTTAGCTCTGAAGTCTCCCCTCAGGTCTGACACTAATCCATTAATTGGTTCCTTTGGCCTGTAGTCATTAAACTAGATATGACTTCATTTTTTTTTTTTTTTTTGGCTGCGTTGGGTCTTCGTTGCTGCACGCGGGCTTTCTCTAGTTGCAGCGAGTGGGGACTACTCTTCTTTGCGGTGCGCGGGCTTCTCATTGCGGTGGCTTCTCTTGTTGCGGAGCACGGGCTCTAGGTGCGCAGGCTTCAATAGTTGCAGCATGCAGGCTCGGTAGTTGTGGCTACATGGGCCCTAGAGCACGCAGACTTCAGTAGTTGTAGCGTGTGGGCTCGGTAGTTGTGGCTCGTGGGCTCTAGAGCAGAGGTCCCCAACCTTTTTGGCACCAGGCACTGGTTTCATGGAAGACGATTTTTCCACTGGTGGGGGTGGATGGTTCAGGTGGTAATGCGAGCAATGGGGAGCGGCAGACAAAGCTTCGCTCACTCCCCCACTGCTCACTTACTGCTGTGTTGCTCAGTTCCTAACATGCTGTGGACCAGTACCAGGGGTTGGCGACCCCTGCTCTAGAGCGCAGGCTCAGTAGTTGTGGCGCATGGGCTTAGTTGCTCCACAGCATGTGGGTTCTTCCCGGACCAGGTATTGAACCTGTGTCCCCTGCATTGGCAGGCGGATTCTTAACCACTGCGCCACCAGGGAAGTCCCATATGACTTCATTTAATTACAGCATTATCTAGCCCACATTTACCAAACTTCTTTGAACTAGTACTGGCTTATAGTGATCATTGCCTTCCATTTAATTTTCTACTCCAAATTTTTTTAGTTTGAAACATTAACTTTCTTTACTGAAAACCAGAACATTAGATAAAATAATCTTTTAACTTTTAGTGTCTTTCTGCTTTATATTAATAGAATCTGGCATCAAGGAAACTTTATGTATGCTTTATGAAAAGAGGTATAGTTTTTAAACTTATTTTATACCATGTAGTTCACATTTAACCTTGGGAACTTGAAATTTTGATACTTCAACAGAAATTATTTAATGGAAATTATTATTCAGCTCCAATGTTATTACCATGATGTATTTTGGAATGTGCATGCTATTCTTTCCCAATATACTGGTGATCTTTTTAGAGAAACACTCTAAAATAAAAATACTTTCTACAGAACTAGGCTGCTCTGAAAAACAGAAATGACAATTTTTAATTATTGTGGTATAAAATTAAAACATCAACATTGTAATATAAAAGTTGTACTCATGTTAATCATCAAGGTTAATGGTTTACACTTCATATACAAAAAAAAAGTGAAACATTAGAAGCACATTAAAAAACATAAAAGGAAAACTACATAAAGAGAAGACAGAGATTATATATATAAAACGCATGTAAAAATCTTACCTCCTCACAGCATCGCCGGCTTACAATAGCCCTATAGTCAATTCTATCCCAGAGTTTGTCCCTTAACTTTAAGAAATCAGGGAATAATTTTCTCCAGTTTTTCCCTAAAGCCCATGGAAAAATTTCATATTTGGATTCTTCTTCATCTTCTTCAACTGTATTGGCCAGATACCTAGCAAAGAAGACCAACAACTCAAAAAAGAAATGGGTAAAGGACAGGAACAGACAGTTCACACACACACACACACACCCCAACTTGTTTATAAACACATAAAAGATGTTCAACCTTATGCATGATTAAAGAAAGGTAGGTCAAAAATAGAGATACAGTGAATTTTACCTTGTTGAGTTCTGGATACTTTTATATTCCTATCAATCTTGAGCTTTGCTCTGGGATGCAGTTATATGGAAACGGTCTGATCCTTTCAAGTCTTGCTTTCATGATTTGTTAGGTGGATCTGGAGCAATGTTCAGTCTAGGGCTAATTTCTCCCCACTAAGGCAAGACGTTCCTGAGTACTGTACTCAGTACTGAATTACTCAGTGTGAATTATAAGTTTTTTCAGTCTGGCTGGTGGGAACAGGCACTATTTCCAGCCCTGGGTGGATGTTAGTCACTGTGTTCCCTCTATTCTTACGGTCTTTCCCTACACTCAAATACCTGAGGGGGAATCAGGCATGCATAAAAGCAGGAAAACCGGACAGATGAGAAGAATCATCAGTCAATCAAAACTGACCCACATGATAGAAGTAACAGACAAGGATACTAAAACAGTTATAATTATTCCAAATGTTCAAAAAGATTAGACACATTGAAAGTATACCTCTAGAGATGAAAACTATGTGTACAATGAAAACTACATTGAGTGGGGTTAACAGCAGATTAAATTTTGCAGAGGAAAAGAATTGTGCATTGAAGACATAGCAATATAAACTATCTAAAATGAAACACAGAAAAAAGGAAACAAAAATAATGAACAGAGCATCAATAAGCTGCGAGACAACTTTAAGCAGCCTAATAAAGGTGAAATTGCAATCCCTAAAGGGTGGTGGCTGGACAGAAAAAACATTTGAAGAAATAATGACTGAAAATTTTCAAAATTTGATGAAAACTATAAACCCACAAAGAATCTCAGTGAACTCCAAAGCACAAAACATGAAGAAAATTATACTAAGGCATATCATAATTAATTACTTAGGACCAGTAATAAAGAGAAAATCTTAAAAGCAGTCAGAGAAAAAAAATAAGACATGTTAGATAACACAGGAACAGAGATAAGGATGGAGCAGATTTCCCACTGGAAACAATGCAAGCTCCATAGATGACTTTCTAAGAAAAACAGGCGACTCACAATAAAAAAAAATTACAAAACATACAAGGGAACAAGGCACCATGAACAGAAACAGTCCCTGAAGTGTGAAGATACTGGAATTAAGAGACAAACACCCAAGAAAAGGGGGTCTTAAAAGCAATCAGAAAGGAAGGCAAATGATCCCAAGTGGAAGGTTTGAGATGCAAGAAGGAATAGTAATCAAAGATATATAGATATATGGGCAAATCTAAACAAATGTTGAATTTATAAAACAACAATAATAATGTCTAACATTTTGGAGGGCATCAGGTAGAACAAATAGAATTGCAAAACAAGAGAATAGAAGTTGGGAAGAGTGATTAGAGTTAAAATGCTTAAGGGTCTTGTAATTAAAAATAACTAGGGCAATTGCTAAAAGAATATAGAATGTAAGATTTCCAAACATGTAGAGGAAAAAAAGGTGTCAAAAGTAAAAATATTAAAATCTCAATCAAAAATAAGATTAAAATGGAGGGGAAAGAAGAAAGAAAAAAATGGGACATACACAAAATACACAACAAGATGGTAGGAAAAAATGCAAATATATAAGAAACAATAGAATATTATTCTGCAGTGAAAATGAAATGAACTATAGCTACATGTATCAATAGAAATGAATCTCAAAATAATATTATAAAGCAAAAGAAGAAAGTTACAGAAGAATGATAATGGTAATTATGGTGTATAATTATTTTATTATATAGCCCCCAAATAGGAATAACCAAATAATATATTATTTAGAGGTATATACATAGAATAAAGAAAAGTAAGAAAATGATTACTTGTGGAAGGGAGGGGGCTCTAATTGGGAAACTGTGTGCTGTGAGTTTCTAAGATTTTGGCAATGTTCTATTCTTGAGTCATGGGTACATGAGTATTTGTTTTGCTTCTATTCTTTTACACACACATACGTATACATTCCATATACTCTTTTGTAAATATTTCACATTAAAAAAATTTTAAAGGCACAGAAGTGTATAGTACATCTCTATTCATGTAATATACACACTGGTTCATATATAGAAAATTATTCTAGACACATACATATGAAACTGTTAACTGTCCTTGAGGAGGGAGGTCAAGGTCTTGAGATATGAGGAAGACTTACTTTTTTTTTTTTTTTTTTTTTTTTTTTTTGCGGTAGGCAGACCTTTCACTGTTGTGGCCTCTCCCGTTGCGGAGCACAGGCTCCGGACGCGCAGGCTCAGCGGCCATGGCTCACGGGCCCAGCCACTCCGCAGCATGTGGGATCCTCCCGGACTGGGGCACGAACCCACGCCCCCTGCATCGGCAGGCGGACTTTCAACCACCGCGCCACCAGGGAAGCCCCCAAGACTTACTTTTAATTGTATACCCTCCTATATATATTTTTTAACCATGTGCATATTCATATTTAGTTACATTAATATAAAATGAGTACGTACATATTTTTATCCTCCCTTAAAATAACTATTTTAATATTACCTTATATTACATTATATATATATATATTACCTTATTATAAAGCACCTCATTGTTAAACCCATTCAGTTATATGAGTCAAATCATGTCCTTTGTGAAATTACATAAAGTAATTTCTCACTTAAGTATCCCTGAGAGTTCTTAGTAAACTGTAGATAGAGCTGGAGGTTGGCCCCTTTCATGCTTGCAGATTAATGAAAAATCTATAATGGACTATGGTACTCCAGTATCAGGACCACATTATTATTCTATTCTATATTAACAATTTTTCAGCCTCAA
This sequence comes from Globicephala melas, assembly GCF_963455315.2. Lineage (NCBI taxonomy): Eukaryota > Metazoa > Chordata > Mammalia > Artiodactyla > Delphinidae > Globicephala > Globicephala melas. The sequence goes on from NC_083325.1 coordinate 67,835,364, forward strand.
GGTAATGAAATATCTGTCTCTTACACATGTAAGTTGTCTTCTAATTTGAAATAGATTTTTCTTGGAGCAGAGTCCATTTCTTTTGCATAGGGTTAATTATATTTATTCAAATAAAGAATTAAGAACCTCCTATGTCAGCCACTGAAGTATGCAAAAAAAGTAAGATACACATTCCTTGCCCTTAAGGAGTCTACAGTCAAGTAGAAAAGGCAATCAAGTATGAAATAAATACATAACTGAAAGAGGATATAGGAAAATGATAATAGAAATTCAGAGTGTTATAAGAATATATAGAAAGGAAAAGGAGTTGAGTTAGAACTGTGGCTGAGAAAATATTTAATGAGAACTATTGAGTGAGGTTATATCAAAAGAATGATTAGATATAAAAATGTAAATTATAATTCATGTTACTTTTCATATGGAGCTTATAATACAACATGCAACGCAACCTGACATGCTACTACACAGTGTAAGCTAACACAGTGCTTTGCTGGTAATAACATTACAAAACTTGTCAAATCCAATTTGGGGCATCTGGTAAGATTTAAATAAAGTTTCTTTTGGTTTGTTTTCAATTTTCACGTGAGAAAAAAAACTATAAAATAGATATTGCATCAACATACAGATATAATACTAAGAGACACGTAAACAGCAGCTTAGTGTTAAATGGCTGAATTTGGCCATTGGCAAGTCACACCTGAATTTGCTGATTAACTTTTGTGACCTTGGAAAGTACTTAATCTTCCTCAGTTTCAATTTCCCCATCTGTAAAATGGAGATAATTAAAAAAATGTATCTTATAGGGAAGATTAGATGAGTTTATAGAAAACATTTTTGTGGTACCTTGCACATATCAATATTAGCTAATACTATTATATTCCCCCCATTTAGCAATCATCAACTCAAATTTTATATTGAGTTCATATTTTCCTATGCATGGGGAAATGTGTCTGCTGAAAACATGCAGAGATAATTTCTTCTAGTCCTATTTCTTGAATCACTCTTTGATTCTGAATTAAACAGACTTTAAATAAATTCTTCAGTGCTAACGGTTGTTGTGGTATTCAATTTAAATATTTTTATATGTAGTTCCCTAGTTAGGTACTTAAAATTATATTCATATATTCCAAACTGCAGCATTATATCCAGGTACTAGGTAGAAAAGGTTTTGATATTGAGATGTCTAGAGCATTTTCCACAAGCTGTTCAGTGTAAAAGGGCAATAATGATAATTTTTACTATACATTACATTTCAAAGAGAATATTCTGGCTTTTAAAAAAACCTCTAAGTCCAAAAGAGGAAAATTTGGGATAATTTATGTGGAACACTATATAAATTATGGAAATGTGAAAGGTACAATACAAACTCAAGTGGAATACTGAATAATAAATGTTAGGCATATGGCAGGATAAGACCAGTGAAAAGAACATAAGAATATCCTATTAAAGTAAAAAAACATATAGCTTTTAAACAGGAAGGCCTATTCAAAGATATACATCAGGTTTTAAACAGCCTCTATTTTAAATAAGGTATTGTATATATTATAAATAATTAGCACAAAAATCACTTAGTAGAAAGCATACTTACAGAGCAATAAAGAAATTTATCCTGGTATGCTCATTTATAGTAAATTTAGCTCTCTTGAAATAAACAAAGGTCATAGCCAAAAGATACTATAGGGAAAAAAGTTAAAAGTTAATATTAATGTTTTGCTTTCATAGTAAAACTGCTTTAAAATAGTTATGTTTATAAGCTAAAATAAAGCATTATTTATCCTTATTATAGAATTAGCTATTTATTTGAGTCCTTATTTTTTGGCTTTCTTTAATCCATATGAACAGTGAGAAATAGTTCTGGGTCATTTATGATTAAATTATAATTTTATAATTATAATTTTAACCTCTAAATTTTATTATTGCCATCTATTCAGACGTATAGAGAAGCTGAAATAATAATCAAGTGAATAACCACACATCCTTCACCTAGATTCACCAATTGTTTTTCTGTTGCCACACTGGCTTGATGTATGTGTATATGCAAAAATTTTTCCCCTCAACCCTTTGAGTTAGTTGCAGACATCCATACTCACTTTTGAAAATAATTTTTGAAAAATAACTTCTAACCAGAAATTAGAACAACATGGCTCTATTTTCACTGGAATAAAAGTGTTTTAAATGTACTATTAGGAAGACATATGTCTAGCCTGCTATTAGGACCCATGCCAGGTTCTGCCTGTTCTGCAAGTTAAAAACAAGTTATGATACTGATATATTGATAATAGACTCCCTTTCATAAAATGCCTAATTCATGCTACCTTCACAGGTTTGGCCACAAAGGTGATTCCAAATTTTCAAGGTAACTTTCAGTAGAGGATTCTTGATATATTGAGTGTTAAGATACAGTACTCCTGGCTACTTTAAAGGCACTGCCCCCTGCTGTCCAACAACTTTAATTACTGTAAGGTGCTTAAATTTGTAAAATTTAAAACTTTAGAACTCCACATGAACTGGATATTTTACATTAAGGCATTACTGTCAATTTTTAAAAGCATCAGTGACACTGATTATGTTTAAAAAGATCTCACCTTTTAGAAGTACATCTTTAAATATTTATGGATAAAATGTTAGGATGTCTGGGATTTGCTTCAAAATAATCCACGTTTGGGGAGAGAGATTAGAAGAAATAAGAATGGCCATGAGTTGATCATTGTTTTAGCTGGATGACAGGCACATGGAGGGTCTTTGTTCTATTCTCTCTACTATAAGTTGTATGTTTGAAATTTTCTAAAAATTTTCAAAATTAAAAAAACCCTCTGATTTTATTTTTATCTTAAGCTTAAAATAAGAGTTCACATCAATATGAAATTAGTGGGTATTTAATCATGAGCTAGTCTTCTGTTCATTCCCTTTTCTGTTGGTTGGCACATTATTTATTTATTTATTTATTTTTGGTTGCTTTGGGTCTTCGTTGCTGCATGCCGGCTTTCTCTAGTTGCAGCGTGGGGGGGCTACTCCTCGTTGTGGTGCGCGGGCCTCTCACTGCGGTGGCCCCTCCCGTTGCAGAGCACGGGCTCCAGGCATGCAGGCCTCAGCAGTTGCAGCATGCAGGCTCAGTAGTTGTGTCTCGCGGGCTCCAGAGCGCAGGCCCAGCAGTTGTGGCACATGGGCGCAGATGCTCCACAGCATGTGGGATCTTCCCGGACCAGGGATCAAACCCATGTCTCCTGCATTGGCAGGCGATTCTTAACCACTGTGGCACCAGGGAAGTCCCATAGCATGTTATTTTAAATGTAATACGAAGTCATGCTGAATTTTCTGATATGACTAACTGGTCTAAGATGACATTTATAAAGCTGAAATTCTAACTGATCAGCTAAACCTAAATAGTATAGAAACATCACAATCCCTAGTATATAAGTCAGCATCATGATGTTCTTTTATGAAACACTGATTCCTAAATAAAGAACATGATAAACTAATTTTACTCTACAAGATTATTGGGATTTGTTTTATCTAAATTATCTACAAAATATTAAAATGTGTAACAGACTGCCTTAGTGGAATGAATCTCAGATATTATTACCTGATAAAAAGTAATAATTCTGATCAAAACATATTAAGCCTAATATAGCCAATATTTTATAACTATAAATGGAGTATAACCTTTAAAAATTTTGAATCATTATAGTGTACACCTATAACTGATATACATCAACTAAATTTCAATTAAAAAAAAACCCAAAACAGAACAAAAAAACCCCCAACCACCCAAACAAAGAACATATTAAGTCTATATTGATTCTTGTTTTAAATCAAACAGATATGGGTTTAAGGTCATTTAATCAATAATATTTCACAATGCCTCAAGTATAGATAGAATGAATCTATGTTGTATGCTAATGGATTCCACTTTGAAGGAGCAATGTAGGCTAGTTCTTTTCCTAACCTTAATTAATAAGATAGAAAATCCTAATAAGGTTCATTAAAGTCCTGATAGCCTAGTAACATAATAATGCTGGTTAATGATTATACTGTTAACAAATTTACCTTGTCTGCAATTTTACAGCAGCAGTCCATCCACAAGAAATCTTGAATTAAGTCGTCATCTACAACAAAAGATAGCTATGACTTGTCTTTTGAAAACAGGTGGTTTCCTTTTGAAGAATTAACTTTTACATAAGACGATGACAAATGATGCTTAGAAATCAAACAAAAATGGCAGGACCAGGGTTGTCCAAGGTGTAGTTTTCAGTTCTTTAGCGTGTTTGCCATTGCAAGCGCTGTACAAAAAGCTACTGCTTTATTCTTTGGCTTCCCATCTGATTTGCCTTAATATATAGCCCAGACTGCAGGAAGAATGATAGAACTGTTTGATTTATTGAATATTTCTATAGCTCTTTTAGAAATATGTCTTGGGTAGCTCTAGATGAGCCTTTGTTGTTTTCCAAAATCAATCTTTAACAGGTGGAAATGGAATCTGATAAAAGATAAGTCTTTAAGACATAATGACTCAATGAATACTCTGTTTTCTAAATATGTTTTACTTTTTTTTTTTTTAACTACTTTCTCCTTTTAGGTACGGGGTATTTTTAGTTTTGAGTTTTCTCTTCTCCTACTTATCTCTGTCCAATTATCTATTATCCAAATACACATGAAAATATCTATGTAAAGGAGATTCATAATTCATTAGTTATTTATAACTAACATTTAATTTTGGAAAAAACTGAGTATGACAAAAAGATCAACAAACATACTGTTAAAAAATGAATAACATCCAAAAAATAGGTCAGAAACACTCATTTCAATTTTAAAAGGCTAAAATATATAATCCCAAAATATATGGGTAGCTGTCAGAATATAATTTGAGAAAGATCTACTTTTTTCCATTTCCCCCTGCATTTTAAGTTAAATAAGCATAACTTCTTGTTATATCCTAGAAATATCATCAATGTAGTCAAATAAATGGAAAGTTCCAAGTATAAGTACTGCTTTTTTAAGAATAATTAATTTCTGCCTTGTTAATTCCATTTCTATTTCTTAAATTACCTAAAATGGTAAAGCCATGTATTTTCTCCTATTTCTCACATTCAGTTACAAATAATAATAAAGTTTGTGGGTAATAACTTCACTCTACTCTTAATAAAGAGAGAGGGAAACTTTTATTAACAGCATTCTAGATCCTGACAAGGAACATCTTTATAGTTCAACATTTTCTACCTGTATTATTTACATTTTGTCTTCTATTATCTTATTTTGCTTTTCTTTAAATCTTAACCAGCTTGCCCTCCTTTTTTTTTAAAGATTTCTGTCCTCTCAGCAGGGCAAACACTCTTGTCCCCAACTCTCTCCTCCTTTATGCACATGCTTTCCTCTATAAGCAAGGAAGGCTGTTACCTGGATCTACCAGACAGTGATAGCTACTTGATTTGATTCAGTCCCGCAGATACTTACCAGAATCCATCTATCCAACCCTTTATTCCGTCTACCTTACTGCCTTACCTCAAAAAACAAAAACCAATCCTCTTTCTTGGCCAGTAGAAGTACTATAAAGAAGTTTCTTTTTGGCTATGTTTAAGAGGCTTATTAGCAAAGTAGCACTGTTTCATGATCTGAACAAATTCAAACTCAATTTCATTACATGAGCATGATGATAAAGCATAGTTAATTTTTAATAACATTCCCCAGATATAATACTGAAACTGCTCTAGGTTGACTAACCTTGCCAGTTTGCTCAGTTTCAGCACTGAAAGTCCTGGGAAACCCCTCAGGCCCAGTGACACTGGGTCAGTTGGCTCACCTGAGACTTTATGTAGTATTTATACTTTAGGTCAAACAAAACTCATGCTATGACCTTGAACTGCCCAGAATTTACATTTGACACTTGAATTTAAGTAGTCTAAAAGCTAGATGATGAATTTCTACTCTAAAAGTAATCAAAACAAACAAAAACCCAGCATTGAGGGGGAAAAAAAAAAAGGACTAAGGAAAACAAAAGGCAAATTTGGTTGGAGATAGAAAATCTGACATAGAAAATAACAGTATCCTCTTTATTATAAAAATGATAAAATAGATCTTATATTCTTATTTTTAAGTACTCTATAATTACCCCATTACAATATTTTAAACCTACCAAATAATTTAAAGAAAGCAGTCATTTCCTGACGCTGTATAACTAGACAGGGTCCTTTGGGGCGTTTAGACTTGTCGCTATTATGTGCATTTTTTTCAGATGCTGGCCAACTATCTTTAAAAATAGGACGCTTCAGGTTAATGGGTTTTTTAGGCTGATGTGATCTATTTGACTCTGATTTTACATGTACAGTGACAGTAGGTGGTGTCTCACAACATAGCTGATTGTGCCTCATTTTGGTTTCCCACAATTCCTGTAAAAATAAAACACACAGTTATTTATCACACTCTTGTTCACTTCTATATAAAAACAACAGATTGGATGACACTATCAGATGCAGTCATAGGAAATGTTACTGAACTTGCTACTAAAATGTTAGTTATGACAATGACTCACATGAGAAACTGCTTTTAGAATTTAGTACCAAGAAAAGCTATGCTTCCTTTGGGTAACTGATATGCCTTCTCTTCCCAAATAATAAGATCCTGCATACTATTTTGCTTTGACTACTAGGGAACTCAAAAACAAATTTTAAATTATAGAAACTATGCTGAGTTTATAATCTATTTGTGGTATTCCTTTTTCCTGATAATTTTTATTCTGCTTGTATTGACAATTTTATCATATTATTATGTCAGTCAAAGTTTTTATACAATAAGGCAAACTACTTCCAGAACTAAATTATTATCAACATCAATTATTATATTAAAAAGCAATCTCACACACAAAAAAGCATATTTTCTAACTGGTTAATTCCTTGATATGTTATAAAACTCACTGATTCAACAAGCATTGATTGTTATTTATTGAAAAGTTAAATACAATTCTAGCAAAGAAATGCATGGTATAAAGTGCATTGAGGGATTCTCATAAATTGGTCACTTTAATATCTTCTTTTTTTACCATCTTTATTGGAGTATAATTGCCTTACAGTGGTGTGTTAGTTTCTGCTTTATAACAAAGTGAATCAGTTATACATATACATATATCCCCATATCTCCTCCCTCTTGCGTCTCCCTCCCACCCTCCCTATCCCACCCCTCTAGGTGGTCACAAAGCACCGAGCTGATCTCCCTGTGCTATGTGGCTGCTTCCCACTAGCTATCTATTTTACATTTGGTAGGGTCACTTTAATTTCTAAAGTTGTGAGTGTATGACTATGCTATTTGAGTGGCCAATTACCAGTGTGAATGAATGTAAACTGTTATAGACTAATAAAAATTGAAACAAAGTTAATCCATCAATATGTAACAATATGCATAATCATTACCATGTTTGGTGGTAATTAGTTCACGTGATTACTAGTTAGCATTACTTTTACGGTCAAAGTACTTATAGGGTAATAGGAAATGTAGTTATGAATAGCCAAAGCAGGAAACTACTCTAAGACCCTAATGAGAACCTCTGAATCCATAACTCACAGTGACCCAGGCAGCCATGCCTCCCTTGATGTTCAAGGAGTCAGGTACAGATTCTCCTTCCTGACCCTCAGCAACTTCCCTGCTGAAGGAAGGAATGGAAAATAAGATTGGATATAGTGGGGCTAGATCAGCACTGTCCAATATAATGTGAGTCACTTTATATTTCTAAAGCCACATTTAAAAAGTACAAATAAGCAAGTGAATTTAATTTTAGGAATGTATTTTATGTAACCTAGTATATCCAAAATATCATTTTAACATGTAATCAATATAAAAACTAATGAGATACTTTACATTCTTTTTTTCATACTAAGTCTTTGAAATCTGGTGTTTACACTTACAGTGTATCTCAATTTTGGATGCTAAATTTCTAACAGTTAAAGTGAAATGTAGTCTTACCAAAACAATGATGTGGTACATAAGGGAAAAATATTTTACACTCCTTCAGTATTTAATTTTAAATTAAATAAAAGTAAAAATTCAATTCTTCAGTTGCAGTAAAAATTCTTCAGTTGCACCAGCCACATTTCAACTGCTCAACAACCACATATTAGACAGTACAGGGCTAGATTATGAAGAACTAGGCAGAGTAAATTATATTAAATTAATTCTATAATCGCTTCTCCTCCCTCTATTTTGCTTCCCTCCTCTCCTCTCATCTTTCTTCCTAGATCCTAAGGTCCAAGCAAATCGAAGGCAATTATGGAGTTGAGGGTGGGGGAGTGCTACAAACTCCATAGAAAAAGGAATGGGTGATTAATTGTGCCTTGAGACTTGTGTTAAGAACGTTTTGCTACTTCCTGCCCGCCTCATCTGGGAGACAGCTGGAGGTCTCATCTGCATCTTTTTTTTTTTTCCCCCTCAAAGAAAGAGCAACCTTACAAATCTAGATGGAAAAAACTAAATAGTCAGGATTCTCACATTGGGGTGTGGGGGCAGGCTTGGGGGAGTGCGGGACAGATGTGCCAGAATATAGAATGGTTGTGGCATATCTCCCAGGATGTCAGTTTTACTTAACGTTACTTAATATTAAGTAACTTAAAAGCGTTGCTTTGTTAAAACAACCTTGGATATATCATGAAATAGAATGCAAATGTTCTATCAATCAAAAAAATAAATATGTTTTACACTATTCTGCTTCATATAAAATTTGAGAAAACAGAAAGAGGAGGAAATTCCTCAAATAGAGATTCACTGAGATTAATAACCAAACACTGGCAGGAGGGTTATGGAGAAGGACCTTAAGGAGAGAAGCTATCAATGCAACATTTTGGTCAAATTCCAACTTGAGGTAACTTCTATTTTTGCTCTTCATTTAGACATACTAAAAGAATGACAACAGTCAAATTATTAGTAGTATTTTTTAAGTTTGGCCGGCCGCACGGCTTGCCGATCCTATTTCCCCCACCAGGGATCCAACACGGGCCCTGGCAGTGAAAGCAACGATTCCTAACCACTGCACCGCAGGAGAATTCCCAAGAATTTTTTTTTTTTTTTTTTTTAAGACAGAGGATTTTTCAGCACGACAGAAGGCAGAGGGACAGAGCCACCTGAGAATATACGTTAAAATACTGGAGAATAGACCTGGATTAAGACCTGATTCTCACTAGCGATTGGGTCTTAGGCTATTTAACTTCTGGGAGCCTCCATTTTCTCACTTGTGATACTGAGATAATAAAAGCAGCTATTTTTTTTTAGAACCTGGTACATAGTAAGTATTCAATTAAAGTTACTTACTAGGCATTGTTAATAATACATATTTTGTAGGCTTAGTGAGGAAAGGAACTATATGGATAATGCACAGTGCTGAATGCTTAGCAAAATCTCAATACATGGCAGCACTATTATTGTATCTTTTTTACAGGAAGGGTGTCTTCGAAAGAAAGAAGAGTCCCAATGTGACAGAAAACCAAATTTCACCTCAACTAGTACATGTAATTTAAATGTTAAAATTTTATTGGTAACAGAGACCATAGGTATTTTTTTAATGTGCTCGTGATAAAGAATAAAATTTGTAGAGACAGGATCTCAATTTTAACATAGCATGGGTTTATCAGTCTTTAAATGTTAAATTACTTCTAAAGTTTATTTATTTTTTAATAGAAGCTAGTTGGCCTCCAGTCGTACTGGAAATGTAAGAAAGGGACATTAGTAAATTTTGATAAATGGGCCAAGGGAAAAGGCAGGTGGGCGGGCGTGCTGCGGGAAGGCACGAGCTCTTTCCTAAGGGCCTTCCTTCCCGAGGAGGGGAGCGCCCGCTGAGGAGAGGGCACGGCTAGCACTTGGGGACGCATCTCCCCCCAACCCCTTTGTCCCCTCCCCTCCCCCGCCCACTAGGGAGCACGACCAGCTGAGCCAAAGAGCACTGTGCCGGCGAAGCCCGACAAACCCGGCCGAGGGGGGCGCCCCGCCTCCCTCTTTCTACTTCGCCGCCGTCCCCGGCCCCGCGGCCCTGCGCCGGCAGGCGCCGTACGACCGCGACGCCCCTCCTCCCCGCCGGCACCTGAGGCGGGGAACTCACGGGCGGAAGGGGCCAAGACGCCGCCGCTACCTCACACACTGAGGGTGGCGTCGTTGGGGGAGAGAGGGGACGGAGGAACCAGGCACAACCAAAACTGGAGAGTTGCCGGCGAGGCCCGAAGCCAGGGCGCGAGCGGAGAGTACCTGCGGAAAACCGAGGCTAGTGAGCGGGGGCCGGGCCGGCGGGCAGCCTTCCCCAGACGCCCCAGGCCTCAGACGGTTGCTCTCAGGTTACTCCACCGCGGCACGGCGGGCTCGGAGACCTCCCGCCAACCCGGAGCGAGGCCGGCGCGGGCCAATCAGCGCGCAAAGCCTGTCTCCGGGGGGCGGGGCCAGCCCAAGGCACGCGCGCCTCCCCTCCCACCTCGCGCTGCACTCGCAGCCTCAGCCGCCTGCCCACCTTGTCACGTTACCCGGCCTTGCTTTCCCTCCCGGCAAGGTCCTGGTAAAACGCCTCGACACTCCCAGACCAATTCTTGCCTTCTAATGTAACGCCTTACCCTTGGACACTTACCAAAGTCAGGCTTGGATTAGAGCCATTTATCTTCCCTGCTGCGAGATGGAGAGGCCCTGCCGGGCTGGGACGTCGGGTCTTAACTTACCCCTCCTCCACCGCACCGGGCACACACACTGGCAGGAACGCGGTAAACGGAGACGTCAACAGCAGGAGGACGAAGAATCAGAGGTGAACTTCGCAGCAGCAATTGTAAATTACTGCTACGTTAAAATAACTGTAGAAACAGAGGAAGAGACAACCTAAACCAAAAAAGAAAGGTGTGAGCACCGTGGCTCTTTGTGAGAAGGGGTAATGTTATTCTATCCTGTTAAATCTATTGTTCCAAACTAATTTCTTCTACAGGAACCTTTTCTTTTTGACCTGGTGCCTGGGATGTAAGGTGCTTAATAAATGTTTGTTCAATGAATAAGTAAAAGGATTCTTCATAGCTTTTAAATTTTGTACGTGACATCTTTTACTCTTCGCTTCCCTTCTGTCTAATGTATAACCTGCTTTTTTCCCCCTGTTAACGTATCATGGCCTTTTTTCATGTTGCTACAGTCTTTCTGAGTATTCTTAACGACTGCATAATAGTCCAGAGTGGATGGACCAAATGTAAATCATTTTGATATTTGCATTGCTTCTAGATTTTTCAGTTACCACAACTATCACACTTAAAAAGCAATTTGGCCTTGCGTATTTGTGGCACTTCCTAGCAATTAGTTCCTCAGTCAGCAACTCTGAAGAATGAATATTTAGTTCCCTTCTTTCTCGGGCTCTCACACAGCTAGATGATGGCAAAAAATCACCTACATGAAAGAGGACACAATCTGCAAACTCATTTTTCCTTATAAGCATTTTGGAATTTTCCCCATGGCCCTTAAATGGGGGAATGAACCAAGAAGCATAAACTGGTTGTGAAAACCTTAAATACTGATTCTCCTAGGAAAACACTGCTTTGAGCCTCATTCTCTCTTTCCCTGGTGGTTCTCTTTTCCACAAGGTATCAGGGTTTATTGTGATTACTAATTTCCAGCCTTGAGTACACAGAATGTTTACTGAACAATGAACGACTACTACAGGCATACTGCTTTGTTTTATTGTGCTTTGCAGATACTACATTTTTTACAAATTGAAGGTTTATGGCAATCCTGCGTAGAGCAAGTCTATTAGCGCCACTTTTCCAGCAGCATTTTCTCACTTCATGTCTGTCACATTTGGCTAATTCTTGCAACATTACACACATTTTCATTATTATTATATTTGTTATGGTGATCCATGATCAGTGATCTTTGATGTTACTATTGTCATTATTTTGGGGTACCACAAACGGAGGCCATAAAAGCAAACTTAATGCATCTACAAATGTGTGTTTTGATTGCTCCATTAACTGGCCATTCTCTTGTCTCACTCCCTTTCCTCAGGCCTATTCCCTGAGACACAATGAAATTGAAATCAGGCCAATTAGTAACCTTACAGTGGCTCCTAAGGGTTCAAGTGAAAGGAAGAGTTGCATGTCTCTCACTTTAAATCAAAAGTTAGGCCTCGGGCTTCCCTGGTAGCGCAGTGGTTGAGAGTCCGCCTGCCGATGCAGGGGACACAGGTTCGTGCCCCGGTCCGGGAAGATCCCACATGCCGCAGAGCGGCTGGGTCCGTGAGCCACGGCCGCTGGGCCTGCGCGTCCGGAGCCTGTGCTCCGCAACGGGAGAGACCACAACAGTGAGAGGTCCGCGTACCGCAAAAAAAAAAAAAAAAAAAAAAAAAAGCTAGGCCTCTTTTCCATAAATGGGATTGCATATAAATTTATAAAAAATGAAATATTTGATATGTACAAAAGAATATTAGTAACATATATGCAAGCTTAGCATAAAACAAAACCTCAAGAAGCCACTGCCCACCCAAAAAGCATGAACCTAAGATCCAAGGAATAGAACATTAAACAATACTGTTGAGATTCTGTATGCTCCTCCTCCTCTCCTTACTTCCCAGCAGAGGTGACTTTTGCTTTTCCCATCCCCCCCTCCCCAACTTACAGGATCTTAGTTCCCCCACCAGGGATTGAAAGTGCCGAGTCCTAGTCACTGGACCGCCAGGGAATTAATTCCCCCATTCCATTTTCTTTTTAGATTTACCGTATTCTTAAACACAAATCTTGTTTGAAAATTTAATACTCTTTGTATTCTTCATAGTTTCAAGATTTAGACACACTAATGAATGACAGTAAATCATTTTCATTCCTGTGTAGGATTATTCTGTAAATATACCATAATGAATCAATGCTTCTGTCAAGTCACTTGTGTTATTTTTTGCTATGAATGCTCTGAGTATTCCCATGCACAGACCTGGTTATCAGCTGCTATGCCTCTGTAAAGCCAAATTAGTTATTTATAGCTTGCACAGGCTCTGATGAGTTGGTGTCTGGTCAGTGCCTGTGTATTAAAGTCAAATATTTTGAATACTACAATACTTCTGTTTATATATGTATGCCCCATGGTGCACTCGTGGTTTTTCCATAAATGCTTTAAAGTGAAACTGATGGGTTTTAGAGTATGCACAGTTTCAACTATACAAGATTATCAATGCTAAATTCATTTCCCAGGTAGTTTTACCAGTTTTAAGTAAGAGTTTCCATTAGTCGACATCTTGCCAATGTCATATTTTCAGTCTTTTTGTGACTAGATTATCTTTTAAGGTGTATTGTAGAGGACAGCTTTATTTTCAGCACCCCTTTTCTAGGAAATGTTCTACTGAACCTCCCAAACCACTTGGGTGTAGAGATAGCAGCTAGATTCATGCAATATCATCTCTCTCCTTCCTCACTCACTGGAGTCATAAGGGCCGGCCCTTGATTCAAGCTGGGCAAAATTCCCTTCCTGGAATTTTGCACTATGACCAAGAATGCAGCCTGGCTGACTGCTCTTTTATATGGTAGAGATAAAGTCTTCAGAAGTATTAGGATAGAACAATAGTTAGATAGAAGGACTTTATAAAATTTCTCTCTAGAATAGTTTTCTCCACTGTACCTCACTTTTTTGCTCATTAATGAAAATATCTTTCTTGATTTCTCCCCATTCTTGCTTCTGCCTATGACATAATCCTTATTTGTTAAAATGAGGCAATAGCCTCTCCACTTTGATTCCTGGTTTTAAGTGTTCATATTTACTAGGTGACTTCTGAAACACAAAATGTTACACAAAACGATATCACTTTCCTAAAAATATTCGAAGTGGCTCACAGCAAAGATGACTTTAAGGTCAATAAAACAGAACCTAAATAAACTATAGCAAAGGGGAGGCAAGAAAGTACCCATAAGGATCTTGGAAAGTTCGATTCTGAACAAGAGGCAACTTCCCCAGTGTGCCTGTCAGCAGCTAGCTGAGAAACGTTCCTTCAACTAACTGAACACTGACTTCTCATACTTACTAATATTTTACCAAATAAGGATTACAGGTTTGACAACAAAGTATTTTTGCCATATAGACCCAGATCAATTTTCTCCTGAGACTATTCCAGCATTCTTGTACGAGACAAAAAGCAGTTAGATGAAGATAAATAAAAACTGCAACTATATTATTTTTTGCTAATTTCTCCAAAAGGTCACAGTGTCAAAATAGTGGTAGTAATAGTGATTTTTGAAACTCATTTGCCATTCATTAAACCAACATTTGCATACGTACTATGTGCTAGGCACTACTCTAGAAGCTGGAGACACATCAGCGAACAAAAGAGACAAAAAATCTCTGTCCATACATTCTAGTCAAAATTAGACTTATCTAGACCCAAAGGCTTCTAAGGACCAAATGGAACAACTTTTTGAAGGAACGCCCAACATATTAAAGGATCTGTACAGCAAATAATTGATTTTCTTTCAAAAATGGAATAGATCACAATTTGTGTTAACCTGTCAGTGAGGATACCCAAATAGTTTAGGATACTCACTTAATAAAAGATTAGGGTACTCCACGAAAAACAGGCTGTACAGTACAGTAATAGAAAGCTGTTTTTTTTTAAACATATTTATTGAGTATATATGGTGTACTGCTATAAAGTGGTGTTTTCTTTTTTAAATTTATTTATTTAATTTATTTTTGGCTGCGTTTGGTCTTTGTTGCTACTTGTGGGCTTTCTCTAGTTGCCGCGAGCACGGGCTACTCTTCGTTGCGGTGTGCGGGCTTCTCATTACAATGGCTTCTCTTGTTGCGGAGCACGGGCTCTAGGCGCATGGGCTTCAGTAGTTGCAGCTCGTGGGCTCTAGATCATAGGCTCAGTAGTTGTGGCACACGAGATTAGTTGTTCCACAGCATGTGGGATCTTCCCGGACCAGGGCTCAAACCCGTGTCCCCTGCATTGGCAGGCAGATTCTTAACCACTGCGCCACCAGGGAAGCCCTATTAAATAGAAAGCTTTTAACCTAGATTTTTGATATTATCAAATTAATTTCAGTGGTGTTACCAGGCCCCAGCTAGAGATGGGCTACAAAAACCTGGGGCAATTATCCCAGGAGACAGGGATTTGTTTCTAAAACTTAAGGCATATACTGCATCACAGATGTGTAACAGAGAATGGGACCCTCGGCCTCACATAAGTTCTTCTGAGGTATTGAAGTAGGTTATTAATTTTTAATTTGGTAAGTTGAGTAGTTTCCTGAGTTCGACCGGAATACGATTTTTCAAGTGATTCCACCCCTTATGCCTGCATTCTCAGGAATCCTTATTACACTAAGAGAGCTAGAGACAGAGCTCATGTTTACCCCAAGAATGGTGGGGTAGGTGTCAGTCTGTTAATCTGTTGGTGACAGCATTTTCAGAAACTATGCCAATATCAGTTTTTTAAAAAATATTGTATTCAATTTTTTTTTAATTAATTAATTTATTTATGGCTGTGTTGGGTCTTCGTTTCTGTGGGAGGGCTTTCTCTAGTTGCGGCAAGCGGGGCCACTCCCCATTGCGGTGCGCGGGCCTCTCACTATCGCGGCCTCTCTTGTTGCGGAGCACAGGCTCCAGACGCGCAGGTTCAGCGGTTATGGCTCACGGGCCTAGCCGCTCCGCGGCATGTGGGATCTTCCCAGACCAGGGCTCGAACCCGTGTCCCCTGCATTGGCAGGCAGATTCTCAACCGCTACGCCACCAGGGAAGCCCCCAGTATCAGTTTGAGAATCACATATTGGAGGCAGTCGGATAAAAAAAGTTTCATCACGCCGGTTTTGTTTCCTCGGCTCTTTTTTCCTAAGAAATACACTAGGAGATTTAAGACTTAAGTTATTCCAGTTAAATGTATTACATACATTAAGGACTCCTCTGGACTACTTCTTTCCTGTTGTACTGTATTCTGTCTTTGTGACTTTGTCAATAATCATGTTTATACATGATAGACTATAAATTAGTGTGCTAAAAGGCACACTATTGTAATAATAGTGAGAGGCCCTCTCACTATTAAGAGGACTTCACTATTAAGAGGACTTCTTAAATACTCAGATTTAAGAAGCTGCAAAAATTAAAACACATCTTACTTGGTGAGCCCAGGCCAGGCTTGACTGAAAACCTCCAGGGATAGATCTTAGGTTCCCACCTTTTTGCACGCAGTACCAAAGAAATGCTGATTTTCTTTCTGACTTACTTCACTCTGTATGACAGACTCTAGGTCCATCCATGTCACTACAAATAACTCCATTTCGTTTCTTTTTATGGCTGAGTAATATTCCAGTGTATATGCATGCTAACGCATATATATGGAATCTAAGGGGAAAAAAAAAGGTCATGAAGAACCTAGGGGCAAGATGGGAATAAAGACACAGACCTACTAGAGAATGGACTTCAGGATATGGGGAGGGCGAAGGGTAAGCTGTGACAAAGTGAGAGAGTGGCATGGACATATATACACTACCAAATGTAAAATAGATGGCTAGTGGGAAGCAGCCGCATAGCACAGGGAGATCAACTGGGTGCTTTGTGACCACCTAGAGGGGTGGGATAGGGAGGGTGGGAGGGAGGGAGATGCAAGAGGGAAGAGATGGGAACATATGTATATGTATAACTGATTCACTTTGTTATAAAGCAGAAACTAACACACCATTGTAAAGCAATTATACTCGAATAAAGATGTTAAAAAAAAGATTCGAAGGCAAAATACAAATTACCATGAATGCTAAAAGTTTGAGTCAAAATTATTTAAATAACATCATTTTAGAAAAATTAAAAAAATAAAAAAAAATGCCGAATCTGTGAGCTTTCAGGCAGTTTGTTCTCGCTCCCTTTCACATACATACAACACACACCTCATAACACATTTGTAATCTTCCATTCTATTGATACCCAGAACAATCTGGGTTACAAGTAAGATTTTGTAACCACATTAGCTGGCAAAGATCCCTAAGAGGAAAAAAGATTTACAGCCACTTTTGTAAAAATAAGGTTTAATAAAAACACTGGCAATCTGTACAAGAAAGAAAATAATAAGAAATTAAATAAGTTTATGATTTAATGTCAGCCAATGTAAGAGGTGGTAGCCGAAGGAAGTTTTTACTTTAAAAATCTTCTAGGCGGCCGCTGAGGTCTCGGGCTGCTGCCGCCGGGCTGCTGGCGAGGCAGCGCTCGGGCCTGGCCGGGCAGCTCCGGAGCGGCGGGGTAGGGGGGCTGGGAGGCGGGGCTGGGACCTCGCCGGGACCCGATGCGGTTAGGTTCTAGGAGCTCCCAGCATTTCTGCCTTGGGACAGCCACGCATCTAATTCTGCAAAGTACTTTTATATGTAAAACTTGTAAAGGATCAGAACAATGCCTCCAAGACCATCATCAGGTGAACTGTGGGGCATCCACTTGATGCCAAGACTCCTAGTAGAATGTTTACTACCAAATGGGATGATAGTAACTTCAGAATACCTCCGTGAGGCTACACTAATAACTATAAAACATGAACTATTTAAAGAAGTGAGAAAATACCCTCGCCATCAACTTCAAGATGAATGTTCTTACCTTTTGTGTTACCCAAGAAGCAGAAAGGGAAGAATTTTTTCATGAAACAAGACGACTTTGTGACCTTATGCTTTTTCAACCCTTTAAAAAAGTAACTGAACCATCAGGCAACCATGAAGAAAAGATCCTCAACCGAGAAACTGGTTTTGCCGTTGGCATGCCAGTGTGTGAATTCGATATGGTTAAAGATCCAGAAGTACAGGACTTCGAAGAAATATTCTCAATGTTTGTAAAGCTGTGGATCTTACGGATCTCAATTCACCTCATGGTAGAGCAATGTATGTCTATCCCCCAAATGTAGAATCTTCACGAGAACTGCCGAAGCGCATACATAATAAATTGGATAAAGGGCAAATAATAGTGGTGATTTGGGTAATAGTTTCTCCAAATGACAAGAAGTATACTCTGAAAATCAAACCATGACTATGTGCCAGAACAAGTAATTGCTGAAGTGATCAGGAAAAAAATTCAAAGTATGTTGCTATCATCTGAACAACTGAAACTCTGTGTTTTAGAATATCAGGGCAAGTATATTTTAAAAGTGTGTGGGGCTTCCCTGGTGGCGCAGTGGTTGAAAGTCCGCCTGCCGATGCAGGGGACACGGGTTCGTGCCCTGGTCCAGGAGGATCCCACATGCCGCAGAGCGGCTGGGCCCGTGAGCCATGGCCGCTGAGCCTGCGCGTCTGGAGCCTGTGATCCGCAACGGGAGAGACCACGACAGTGAGAGGCCTGCGTACCGCAAAAAAAAAAAAAAAAAAAAGTGTGCGGATGTGACAAATACTTTCTAGAAAAATATCCTTAGTGTAAGTATATAAGAAGCTGTATAATGCTTGGGAGGGTGCCTAGTTTGATGCTGATGGCTAAAGAAAGGCTCTACTCTCAACTGCCAATGGATTTTTACAATGCCATCTTATTCCAGATGCATCTCCACAGCTACACCATATACGAATGGAGAAACATCTACAAAATCCCTTTGGGTTATAAATAGCGCACTCAGAATAAAAATTCTTTGTGCAACCTATGTGAATGTAAATATTCGAGACACTGACAAGATCTATGTTAGAACAGGTATCTACCATGGAGGAGAACGCTTATGTGATAATGTGAACACTCAAAGAGTACCGTGTTCCAATCCCAGGTGGAATGAATGGCTGAATTAAGATATATACATTCCTGATCTTCCTCATGCTGCTCAACTTTGCCTTTCCATTTGTTCTGTTAAAGGCTGAAAGGGTGCTAAGGAGGAACACTGTCCATTGGGCTGGGGAAATATAAACTTGTTTGATTACACAGATACTCTAGTATCTGGAAAAATGGCTTTGAATCTTTCGCCAGTACCTCATGAACCTGAAGATCTGCTGAATTCTATTGGTGTTACTGGATCAAATCCAAATAAAGAAACTCCATGTTTAGAGTTGGAGTTTGACTGGTTCGGTAGTGTGGTGAAGTTTCCAGATATGTCAGTGATTGAAGAGCATGCCAATTGGTCTGTATCCCGAGAAGCACGATTTAGTTATTCCCATGCAGGACTGAGTAACAGACTAGCTAGAGACAATGAATTGAGAAAATGCTAACAGCTCCAAGCAATTTGTACATGAGATCCTCTATCTGAAATCACTAAGAGATTTTCTGTGGAGCCACAGACACTTGTGTAACTATCCCTGAAATTCTACCCAAATTAACTCTGTCTGTTAAATGGAATTCTAGAGATGAAGTAGCTCAGATGTACTGCTTGGTAAACGATTGGCCTCCAATCAAACCTCAACAGGCTATGGAGCTTCTGGACTGCAATTACCCAGATCCCATGGTTCAAGGTTTTGCTGTTCAATGCTTAGAAAAATATTTAACAGATGACAAACTTTCTCAGTACCTAATTCTGCTAGTACAGGTCCTAAACTATGAACAGTATTTGGATAACCTACTTGTGAGATTTTTACTCAAAAAAGCATTGACTAATCAAAGGATTAGGCACTTTTTCTCTTGGCATTTAAAATCTGACATGCACCATAAAACAGGTTTGGCCTGCTTTTGGAGTCCTATTGCTGTGCATGTGGCGTGTATTTGAAACACCTGAACAGGCAGGTTGAAGCTATGGGAAGAGCTCATTAACTTAACTGACATTCTCAAACAAGAGAAGAAGGATGAAACACAGCAGGTGCAGATGAAGTTTTTAGTTGAGCAAATGCGGCTACCAGATTTCATGGATGCTCTTCAGGGCTTTCTATTGCCTCTAAACCCTGCTCATCAGCTGGGAAATCTCAGGCTTGAAGAGTGTCGAATTATGTCCTCTGCAAAAAGGCCACCGTGGTTGAATTGGGAGAACCCAGACATCACATCAGAATTACTCTTTCAGAACGAGATTTTTTAAAATGGTGATGATTTATGGCAAGATATGCTAACACTTCAAATTATTTGCATTATGGAAAATATCTGACAAAATCAAGGTTTTGATTTTCAAATGTTACCTTATGGTTGTCAATTGGTGACTGTGTGGGACTTATTGAGGTGGTGAGAAATTCACACTATTATGCAAATGCAGTCTAAAGGAGGCCTGAAAGGTGCCCTGCAGTTCAACAGCCACACACTACATCAGTGGCTCAAAGACAAGAACAAGGGAGAAATATGCAGCCATCGATCTGTTTACATGTTCATGTGCTGGGTATTGTGTTGCTATCTTCATTTTGGGAATTGGAGATGGTCACAATAGTAACATCATGGTTAAAGATGATGAACAACTGTTTCATAAAGATTTTGGACACTTTTTTGATCACAAGAAGAAAAAATTTGGTTATAAACGAGAGCGTGTACCATTTGATTTGACCCAACATTTCTTAATAGTGATTAGTAAAGGAGCCCAAGAATGCACAAAGATAAGAGAATCTGAGAGGTTTCAGGAGATGTGTTACAAGGCTTATCTAGCTATTCGGCAGCATGTCAATCTCTTCATAAATCTTTTCTCAATGATGCTTGGCTCTGGAATGCCAGAACTACAATCTTTTCATGATACTGCATACATTCGAAAGACCCTAGCTTTAGATAAAACTGAGCAAGAGGCTTTGGAATATTTCATAAAACCAATGATGCACACTATGGTGGCTGGACAACAAAAATGGACTGGATCTTCCACACAATTAAGCAGCATACTTTGAACTGAAATGATAACTAAGAAACTGAAAGCTCAGTATCTGGATTCTATCCTGCACTGTTAATAACTGTCAACAGGCAAAGACTGCACAGGAAATGCACAATCCATGAACAGCATTAGAATTTACAGCAAGAATAGAAATAAAATACTATATAATTTAAATAATGTAAACGCAAACAGGGTTTGATAGAACTAATTCATTTCAAAATTAAGCTTTAGAATAATGTGCAATTTCATGTTATGCCTTAAGTCCAAAAAGGTAAACTTCATGATTGTTTGTATCTTTTTTTAAAAAACAAAAAATCCCCCAAAATATATAGAAATGATGAAGAAGGAAAAAGAATGATTTTTTTGTCTTGCAAATGTTTCATGTTTTGGAATGTGGACACAACAAAGTCTATTATTGCATTAGGTCCATGTAAACTGGAGTTTGATGTTAAATTACACTAAGATTGGAAAATAATGAAATTTTCTTATTAAAAATTTTTTTTCTAATCAGGGGATTTATTTAGAAATTCTGGCATTCAAAAGTACAGGTAAAACTGAACAAGAGATCAAACTTTCTACACTGTATCTAAATTTCACTTTTGTTGAAACATTATAAAGAGAATAAAGATAATAAAACTTTCATCATATACTTATAGGGAATCAATTTATGTTTTATTGAACTGCTGTTGATTTTGCAAGGTACCCTGTCACTTTAAACTCTCTTTAACCACTTTTTAGCTGTTTAAGGAAATTATAAAACACTGAAATCTACTAGCAAAAAAGGGATAGAGTATTTCTACGTGAGGGCACTGGTATAGTCAGGCTATTAAGTGTTTTCTCAGGCACAGCTTTTATTCAAGGATGGATTTACAAGGAAGAGAAGAGGTGGATTGAGTCAGGGCAGCAAGAGTAAAGTAAGCCTATTTTCCTTCTCTAAACACATTTTTAAAGTAAAGATGTGAAAGAAAAAAATTTGTTCTTTTGGTTCAGAAGTTAACAGTTGCCAAGTAGACACAGGAATGTACGTGAACTTATATATGGAGATATACTTAAGTTCCTTGGCTCGATATAACACACTTTTATATACTCTTAAGGGACACATCTCAAGATGCTCCTGGTTTTCCCTTAGACAAATTTTTTTTTTTTTAAGGCCTATTATAACCTCTTCCACTTCCAACCAGCCACATTTTAAACTTTAAAATTCTGCTTGCAGGTATTTTGACTCAACATTTTGAACAAACCTGTCCTGCTGATCATGATTAAAATTGGTCCCTGGGCAAAATTAAAATAATGAATGGTAAAGCTTCAAATGCAATTTGTAGTTGATTCTTTCCATTCAAGAACAGAAATGGACCATAATAATCCATGTGATCATCACATTATCACAGTTATCTAGTGTGTTTAATGACTCTGAATGTCATGACGTTTAGAATAAATATGAATATAGAAAATTATTAAAAATCAGAGGAAAAATGATATAAATTAGCAACAGGGAAGAACAAATTAGTGACACTAGAATTATAGGATATTTTTCTGCTAAGAAAGTTTTATTTATTTCAAGTAGCAGAGTTACCAAGCAAATAATATTTGTAATGAACACATTATAGGAATAGAAGCTGTTAAAGTATTTTAAGACTGCTTGAATAATTTTAAAACATGATAAATTTCTATTCTTCAAATTCAGCGACCAATATTAATTTGCTTAATTAGTGACTATTTTTTTCATATTCAGTACTGACCTGGCTAAATTACTACAAAAACCCAGTATGTAGGATCCAAATTAATGTGTTTTGACTATTACTAAGATTAATAAAAGACTGCCCTGTCTCCTGCCAAAGGTTTATTTTCTAGACCCCCTTCACACTACGCTGATAAGAATACATCTAAAATTCTATTAAAAATTGCTCAACTTACTCTTCAGCTAGGAAGATATTTAAATCACATTAGATAAAAAGCCTGTGTGACCTAACCTAATACATCATATGCAGTACATGGACAATTTTAAAAAAGAACCAATTCAGTATGCGTTAAAAACATTAAAATATTTGAATAAAATGTGTTTAAATGTCTCATTGTAAAGGAAAAAAAAAAGGAATAAAATAACCAGTCAGGCTTCATATCAATTAGACAACTTTTACTAAATGAGAAAACTACATTTAAAATGTGCTTTAAAACAAAATGGAATTAGAAAAAAAAGACATATGCATTTGAAAGAACGTTGCACTGTGCTGAAAATCAAATCTCTTGCAGTAATACAATACGCCAATTCTTAAAACGTAAGTTAACAGAATTCTCAATTTAACAATTTCAAAGACGATATTAAGGTCAAGAATTTCACATCTATGGTAGCACTTATAGAAGGGCATTTATAAATATGATGTCCATCCCTATGAAGCTTACAAATTTGACAACGCTCAATAAAAGCTTTGAGAATCACATCCAAAAGTGTTGCATCCAAAGCATCACAAATCTGTGTCCTGTAAGTTCTCCTTCTAAAATCTTTATGTTGACTTTTCTATTCCTGTCATTTGTTAATACTACCCTTAAAAAAAAAAAGAGAACAGGAAAAGAAATGCTGCAATAAACCCTTGATCATGTACAGAAATTATTGCTACTATAGTTCACTACAAAGCATGTCTATACAATATCATATGAACTTTGATCATGAAAAATCAGAATAAAAATCTTTAGTGACATAAGCCTTACAATCGTATACAACATTCACATGGCAATATTAGACAGTCAAGCACCCAATACCCATAGTTGACAAATGTCCCACTGACCAGCATTCATTTAAATACATCCTTCGTACAGAGGGAGGAAAAAAGAGATAATGTCAGCTTTCCAAGGCTTGTCAAAAAAGGATTCTCATGTTCTGTGGATCTAAAAACAAACAACAACAACAACAACAAAAACCAAAAAACAAAACCAATGCAGGTGAGGGTGTTACCAGAAAGTTAAGCATGCCAAAAAGGTGTTTCGTGCGAATTAAAACCTAAAGCCAAGGTACCACATAATCACATTACCAACTAGTTGGGTATACTAAATGAGCCTTATCTTAAAGTTAAATGAAAATGCTACTGCACAATAGAGCATCAATAAGTTAAAATTAGAGTGCACAAATCCAAATCAGTGGCAATTTCTGTATAAAGCAAAATATTCACTATCAGCTGTAATGTTTGCCCAAACTGATTAAATCACTCGATTGGACAGTTTGCATATTTTTAAAAAATATCTCTAAAATTCCTTTTTACTGTAATGAGGCGTAAGTTTTCTTAGTAAGATCAAACAGGTACATAAGTAAATATGCAATGGAAAATTAAGGTCGATGAATGTCTTTAAAGCTCTTCCCACATTTCACTTTTTAAAATGTCTGGGAAAAAATTTAAAGAATTTACATTATTTTAGCAAAAACAAACAAAACAAAACAAAAACAAGCCCCAAATAATTAAACAACCAAGCAACACTAAAACCACATTACACAGATGGATCATCATGCTTTCATCTGGTTTAACTATCACATCTAGTTTAACTGGGATGCTTTTCAACTTTAAAAACTGTGATACGTGAAGATGTAAATTTAATGGGCAATTCTGAATTTGGATTTAACTTTGTTGAATATTATAACAGAGTATACTTATTACAATACAGTGTAGCACATCTTTCTATTAGAAAAAAATTTAAGATCCTTTACCCGTCTCCTTAAGTTAAAGGTGTGACATCATAAAGGGTGTCAAATGGCTGGATGGTTTTACAGTGCACACTTATATATTATGAAGTATGTCCTTAACAAATCTGATGGTTTCTTTACAGAGTTCCTTTCTTCACCTTTTCTTCGGTGGATTAGCTGTTCGAGGTGGAGTGACGGGACGTCCTGAATTCAGTCCACCATATTGGTACTTAGCTTTCTTTTCAGATGGTTTCAATATCTTAAAGTAAATAATTTAGTAACAATGTTATTTTTTCAAGTACAATAAGTTTAAGGAAATTACTGTTACAATAGTGGGCCTTTCAATAAATGACATCAATTACAAAACTGTAGAAGAAAACAGCAAAGTTCCACAAACATTTCTCACATTTAAAGAGTACAGGAAATGTCTGAATATTGCTATTACTGGTCATTCCATTGATAATTTTAAAATTTTATTTATTTTATTTTTTATTGGCGTATAGTTGCTTTACAAGGTTGTGTTATTTTCTGCTGTACAAAAGCTCAAGTACACAAATCCCTTCAACTACCCAATCCTTAGACTTAAGTATCAAAAAAATTTTCAAATTAGCGTATCTCTATGACGAAGAAAGAATACTAGTTTAAGAGTCAAAACACCTAGGTTCTCATCATAATTCTTCTACTATTTAGAGGGTAATTAGTCACAAACTCTTCAGATCTTAATTTATTATGTGTACACAGATCTTTTATTTTAAAAAAGCTATATTAGATACCATAAAGTTCACCCATTAAAATGTAACAAGTCAACAATTTTTTATATACTTGCAGCTATACAACCACTGCTATAATCTAACATTAGAACATTTTTGTCACCTCAGGAAGAAACCTTGTTCCCATAAGCAATCACTCCCTCCCTATTTCCATTCTCCACTCCCCTAAAACTCCCTTCAACTCCAAGCAATCACTACTTTACCTTCTCTATTGATTTGTCTTTTCTGGCTATTTTAAATAAATGAAACCACACAATGCGTGGTCTTTTGTGACTGGCTTCTTTCACTAAGATAATGATTTTGACGTTGTAGCATATATTAGTCCTTCATTACTTTTTTTTTTTGGCCATGCCATGCGGCTTATGGGATTTTAGTTCCCCAACCAGGGATCAAACCAAGGCCCTTGGCAGTGAGAGTGCAGAGTCCTAACCATTGGACCCACCAGGAAATTCCCAGTACTTCACTACTTTTAATTGCCAAACAATACGCCATTTTATGGATATTCCACATTTTGTTTATTCACTCTTTAGCTAGTGGCCATCTGGGTTATTTCTACCTTTGGCTGTTATAAATAATGCTCCTATGAATATGCATATACATGTATTTGAGTACCTGTTTTCAATTCTTTCAGGTATATACCTAGGAGTGGAATTGCTGGGTCATATAGAAATTCTATGTTTAACTTTTTGAGGAACTGCCAAACTGTTTTGCGAAGCAGCCACACCATTTTCCATTCCCACTATCAATGCATAAGGTTCCAACTTCTCCACATCCTCACCAATACTTGTTACTTTCTGACATTTAAAAATTATGTTTATTCTTCTGGGTGTAAACACAGCTTTAATCTACATTTCAGGTAGAGAATTTCAGTATTTACATAAAAAACGTGTAGAAAAGATTCATAAGCATTTTTATTCACAGTGTCATAGTGCCCCGGTGGGGCGGGGGCGGGATATATTAATACAACTCCATTATGGCAACTGTTGAAGGATAAGGCCTGGTTACTATGTTTAAACTGAAAATGAGAAATCAAACATTTAGCATTCAAGTCTACTAACTGATAGAAACAAACCCCTTCTACATTTAAAAAGAGAAATACAGTGTGTGATATTAAGGACATAAAATAACCTTTGCAAAAAGCTAAGTATTAAAGTGACTTAAGTCCATGAACAAGAATGATTTTAAGGAGCACACTAAAGTTAAAGCTGGTCTCTCTCTCTTTTTTTTTGCGGTACGTGGGCCTCTCACTGTTGTGGCCTCTCCCATTGCGGAGCACAGGCTCCGAACGCGCAGGCTCAGCGGCCATGGCTCACGGGCCTAGCCGCTCCGCGGCATGCGGGATCTTCCCGGACCGGGGCACGAACCCGTGTCCCCTGCATCGGCAGGTGGACTCTCAGCCACTGCGCCACCAGGGAAGCCCTGGTCTCTTTTTAAAATGTAAATGTCTCTATGTTCACTAAATTGATACTTTAAGATTATTTGGAAAATTTTTCTTAGGTAAATATTCTACATTATTTTAATCGAAGTTCATAATATAACTCTCTCCACTCAACGCCTGTCCTACCTATTCATCTTGCAGAAGAAAACAAAATCTAAATTATTCACTGAATTTACATTCTTTTAGTAGGTAAGCCACTATCTAAGGATTCATACAGGAATTTAACAATTTAAACATCTGCATCAAGAATGACTGACACGACTCAGGTTTCCTAAAACTCTAATTATGGGTTATATACCAAAAAGACTGGAGCGTTTGTGAATGAAAATAGAAATCTCTAAAGGAGTCTATGAGTGATTTTACTTCTGAACAAAACTGATTTTCTATACTAACTGAAGGGAAGAACACAATCTGAAAGAAAATTCTTCTGACAATAGTTTAAATTAGATTTCTAGTTGTTAAAACCTTTTGGTTACCAAAGGGGAAAAGGGGTGGCGGAGGGATAAATTAGGAGTTTGGCATTAGCGGATTCAAACTACTATATATAAATTAGATAAACAACAAGGTTCTACTGTATAACACAGGGAACTATATTCAATATCCTGTAATAAATCACAATGGAAAAGAATATGAAAAAGAATACATATATATGTATAACTTAATCACTGCTTTACACCAGAAACTAACACAACATTGTAAATCAACTATACTTCAATTAAAAACAAAAGAGGGGCTTCCCTGGTGGCGCAGTGGTTGAGAGTCCGCCTGCCAATGCAGGGGACACGGGTTCGTGCCCCGGTCCGAGAAGGTCCCACATGCCGCGGAGCAGCTGGGCCCATGAGCCATGGCCGCTGAGCCTGTGCGTCCGGAGCCTGTGCTCCGCAACAGGAGAGGCCACAACAGTGAGAGGTCCGTGTACCGCAAAAAACAAAACACACAAAAAAACAAACAAAAAAAGAGATTTCTAGTTGTTCAAAGTTTATATATTATATCATACCTGAAATGAACACATCAAAGTTTCATCCACACTCATCATTCCACCAGCATTATCAAACTCGCCACAGTAATTTGGGGCTGAAAATAGGGTTACCAATTGTCGCTTAGCAAAGAATTCATATCCATCTTCCACCACCTGGCAAAGAAAAAGTCAAAAGAAAAAACACACTTATTTATGTGTTCTTTGAAATTCTCAACCATTAATACTAATTAAGATTAATGTGACAAATACCTGAAAAACAAAACAAAACCCTGTTTTGTTTTGGAAGCTTGATTTTTGTTCCACTTTCTAATTTCCTATTAGTATTACATAGCCACACACTGAAAACTTTTACTAAGTTGAGCTTACTGTACACAGATCACGCTACAAAAAATTAGCTGCCTATAGATTACACTTCTTTGTGTGTAACTCTTTTCCTTAATGATTTAACATGACTTCTAGAATCTGTTGTCAATTCCTGAGTGAACTAAACAATTTGTGTTTCCCAGTCTACAGATTTGAGAGGTATGCAATGACATGTAAATATTTTCTATTTATTTTTAGTAGGCAAGAATACTTTCTAAAGTCTTCTAGGTATTCTGATTAAGCAAAATTATCCTACAATACTTGGAGAAAGCACTTCCACAATTATTTACATTTTTATATAATTCCTACTTTAGTATCAGGTACATGTGCCGGTTGTTATTACCTCATGGTAAAATTTAGATATTAACCTTTTCTGTTAAGCCTCTGTCCACCTTATCTACTCCAGCTCAGCATACTGCTTGGCACTCAGTATGTCCTTTTAGTTCTTAGTTTGCTCGTTCACTTGTTTATTTATTCACGTATTTACTAAAAGAACAGGGTTTTAAAAAAAGGAAATATCTGTAGTTTGTGTTGTTTCCCATCATAAATCTCTTAATTTTAGAAACAGTAAGTTTGAAAATAAGCAGAACAGGATTTTGGAGGTGTCTAGAAAAAGATCATGCAAACTAAGGTAGTTCAGTAACCTGACTTTTAAAAATCATCACTATTTCTGAAAAGACAAATGAATAGAGACCTATAGCTGAAAAAACTGATTATCAGTGGATATTTCATTAGGAAACTCAGCAACTCTGCCCTGTTATCTTGTGGAAGACTTATTTTAATTTACCTAAACTATAAATACAATGTTCACTGATTAAAAAATATGCCAAAAGCAAAGGATTTGGGGACATAACTTCACTTAATTGAACTAGGAAATTTTAATAGAAAAAAAGGCATTTGATATACAACATGTGCAGAAAATGAGAGGCCTGTCATCTTTGTTATCACATAGGATCACATAAAGAAGGCAGAAGTAGTCAAGGGTTATGGGGAGCAAGACCACAGAAAAAAGGGGAGTACTGTAGAATAGCATATAATTAACAAATTTTGCCTTAACGAAGAAATAACAAGGAATCTTTAAGTATTATACTTACAAATTTCAAATAATTAAAAAAGTAGCAAAAAAAGATTTTAAAAAATGCTTTTCAATGTATTTTAAATTAGTTATGTTCTAGAGAGCATGAGGACTTGATATATTGTTAAAATAAGCTTTTGTTAACAAACACTAATTACATGTTACAATATGTCAGTAAATTCACAAGGCAGTGGATATTCAAAGGCCAACAAGTCACAATTCTCTCCTTAAAGAGTATATAATCTGGGCTTCCCTGGTGGCGCAGTGGTTGAGAGTCCACCTGCCGATGCAGGGGACACGGGTTCGTGCCCTGGTCCAGGAAGATCCCACATGCCGCGGAGCGGCTGGGCCCGTGAGCCATGGTCGCTGAGCCTGTGCTCCGCAATGGGAGAGGCCACAACAGTGAGAGGCCCGCGGAGTATATAATCTATCGGTGAAGGACAAAAAACCCCCAAATACGCCTAAATTGTACATGTATTTTTTTTCAATGAAAATTCAAATATACACAAAACTAGAGAGAGTTCAATAAACTCCCATTTACTCACCAACCTGATTCAATAATTATCAAGACTTTGCTACATTTATTTCATTTATCCACCCCCGCTTTTCTCTGCTGATGTATTTTATTTTTTTAACATCTTTACTGGAGTATAACTGCTTCACAATGGTGTGTTAACTTCTGCTTTAAAACAAAGTGAATCAGCTACACATATACATATATCCCCCTATCTCCTCCCACCCTCCTTATCCCACCCCTCTACATGGACACAAAGAACTGAGCTGATCTCCCTGTGCTATGTGGCTGCTTCCCACTAGCTATCTATTTTACATTTGGTAGTGTATATATGTCCATGCCACTCTCTCATTGCTTCCCAGCTTACCCTTCCCTCTCCCCGTGTCCTCAAGTCCATTCTCTATGTCTGCATCTTACTTTTGTTATTTTAAAACAAACCTTAGATACATCATCTTACCCTATATACTTGAGGAGGCATTTTGAAAAATATGGACATCCTTCTTACATAGCAATATGTATCATCACAGAGCTAAAACAATTAACAACAACTCCTTGATATCTAATACCTAGCCTATAATCGAATTTCCCCAATTGTCTCTTTACAGTGTGGTTTGTTCTTATCAAAATCCACACAGTTCATTTGATTTTTATCTATAATATGTAACTATCATATTAAAATGGGGTCAAATATTTCTAGAAAGCTTCAGACAAGAACTGAAAAATTTGTTAGTATTGCAGTACACTACAAAAATATATTCCTTTGAAACCTTTCCCCTTAGAGGGTGAGAAAGGGTTAACTAATCATTAGATTGTTAATTGTGAGATCAAGGTATAGGCTTTACCTCTTCTACTGCTTTCCTTGTATAATTAGCTTTCTTGGACCTCAATTTCCTCAAAAATAAAAGGAGTACACCTGGGTGAAGTTAATAAATATCAAAACATCCAAGTTTTATTATTTCATACCTGATGAGCTCGACAAATCAAGTCTAAATCATGACGATTCAGAAATTTACTGACTACATCAGCTCCAAAAGTGAAGGAAACACCACGATCATTTTCTCCCCAACCTTGCACATCCTTATCTGGGTCAGACCACAGCAAATCACAGAGCAACCCTTTAAAGAATAAAAACACAGCAATGAAAAAACAAAACAAAATTTATAAAATAAAGTATATCTACATCACATTTGTTCTCCTGTCCTCTTACCCTTTAATAATAGTAATAATCACTTGCCCCCTAGTATCCCAGCCTATCAAACTTAGCCATTTTTTGTTAAAGTAACCATGCAAATACAACTGTGCCCGACTTAAAGCAGTACTCGCCAACCCTTTCCACAGATAAGACATGTGTGCATGGCTCACTCTAAAGCATATATTGGAAAAGGTTGTCCGTCTTTTGTCTATAGTTTCTCTGTACGGATAACCAATTGAGCCAGTAGCATTTCCTGAATAGTTCATCCTTTCCTTACAGAGCTAACTATCCTGTTTCTGGTGCTGTAGTCTATTCCATTAATCTACTTTATTTAACACTGAGCCAATAACACACTAGAGCTTTTAAATAAATCTTCCTATTTGGTAGGCCTACCCCCTGCTTAATATTTTTCTTCAGGATTGTCTTGGTTACTTTTAATCCTTTGTTCTTCCACATATAA
Source organism: Globicephala melas (assembly GCF_963455315.2). NCBI lineage: Eukaryota > Metazoa > Chordata > Mammalia > Artiodactyla > Delphinidae > Globicephala > Globicephala melas. The sequence goes on from NC_083325.1 coordinate 67,866,493, forward strand.
ACCTCTGAATCAGTCTGTCAAATTCTGTAGACCTAATCAAGATTTCATTGGAACTAATTTGATCTATAGATCAATCTGATGGAAGAAAACATTTTCTACAAAGGCCTGGAGGATTTAAATAAAGTATATGGAGGAACAAAATCAGATCCTTGACTTTAGAATGTTTTGGGCTTAAAAAAAAGAGGTCAGAGCTAAAAATATTTATCTAAGTATCTTCATCTTACTAATAGTAGTGTAAATCTTAGAAGGGACTGAGACCATCTTGGGAATGTAAAGTAAGAAGACCAGTAAATGAACAGGAATCAAACACTTAATAAGCAGGCAGAGAAGGAATGAGCAAAAAGTATTGGGAAGGAATAGTCAAAACAAAAGGAAGAGATTAGAATAGTAGGATCTCCTGAAAGGGTAAGAATTATCTAGAAGTAGGAAATGGTTAAGTGTCAAGTACAATGAACAAGTGGATTAGGACAAAAACCTATGCTATTTACAATTAGATTACTAGACCATAATGAAAGCAATATCTTGATGGTTGAGGGGAAGAGAGAGGGTAAAGTCAAGTTGTAGTGAGATTAAGAAAGGGTGGATTTTGAGATGGTAATATTTAGTTTTCTAAGAACTATGGTACTAAGGGAAGACTGTTTTAGAATGAGTCAGCTTTAAAGTTTTTTTTGATAATCCATATACCTCATAATATAGCTTATCACGAAAGGAGATCTTCATTTTGAGTCACAGTACAGCTTATCTTGATAGGGGAAGTATCTAAAACACCCTGTAGAAATCGTGGCAATGCACGCTTAATTTCTATCATTATTTCCTAAACTCCTGTCATGATGTTTTAAGAAATCCACCAGCATACAAAATCCATTGGGATGGTCTCAGTTTAAAAGCTCTTTCTGGTCTCTAAAGAATCAGAAGCTGATTCTTTAAATACACACACACACTGCTCTATAATGCTCATACTTTCCAGTCCGTTTCCACAGAAGAAGCAGTGAGGTCAAAATATTATTCTATAATTTTAATGTGACAATAAAACTAGAATGTAGTTGCTTTTGGAATTATCTGGAAAATGCAACAGCCTAGATGCGTACAAAATCAAATAACTGTAGCAGTAACAATGTGGCGTTCCTTAATCTTAATGGATTGAGACAAGAATCTCAGAGTCAAGGTTCAATGTTTATAATCCAATCCCTAATGAATAAGCAATATAATCATTAGGCTATTGTCTCAAAAAACATAATTTATAAATTAAATTTCTAAAGATTACAGAGAATATGAAAGCTCAAAATGACTGTTTTTAGCATCTCGGAAACTTCCCATTAAAATATGATAAAAAGAGAAACCTAACGTGCCATCCTTGAAACTGATTTATGTCTGAACTATACCAACAACAGAAACTCTGAAGATGGTATCACTTGATATTTATATTGTATCTTATTTTAAATAAATACCCTATTATTTAAATACTAGTTTCTATTAGGTTTGGTCAAATATATTCTATAATTATAATCAAAATCTGGAAAAATGCATGTTTTCTTTTTATAATCAATACAAAAACATCGTGTCACTCAAGTAAGTTATGAGACAACTTACTGCAATATGCAGTATGTTGGTGGCTTATTGATAATAGAGGACCTATACAACTGTTTATAACGGTTGCTTTATAGTCATGAGTAGCATTCTGAGTGGTATCATTACACTTGCAGTATACTTTAGTACACTGAGTAAAACAGTACAATCACACTTGAAAACAAGCAACCAGATGCATGTTATTAACAATCCAATTTAGAGGTTTAGCCATGATTTACTCAGGCACTGGTTCACAAATATTTTTTAATGCTTACTTTTCTATAGTCTTTGGATCTTAAGAGTGGGAAATGAAGTTAGTACCATCCAGCCCAACCCTATTTGATGAATAATCAATTCTCCTTTACAAAATTACCAATAAATAATTCTCTTATCAGTAAGCTAAAAGACCTTTCCCCTCCATATATATATAATGTTCCTAATGTATAATAGGATTTCTAGACCCTATGGCGCTCTAGGCGATCCTCATTTTAGATATTAGTTTGTTGAGAACTGATGAATACAATAGGTATACGGTGGGTCTGACTACACAGATAACGGGACAATTAATTCAATAATGTAAGTTTTTTTTTAAAGCCTGGTAGAAACTGAGCGAAAGGGCAATTTTGCTTTTGTTAATGCTTTTAATAGTATGACAGTGTGACATAAAAAAATACTTTTGGTCTTTGTTCCCATTCCTGGCACAAAGCTAAAACCCTTGGAATTTCCTGATAGAAATGTCTTGTTGTTCATAAGGAGCCTCCTTTTCATCACACCTGAGTTTAGGCTAATGAGGGGACCTAGGTGGATTGGGAGGGACCCAGAAACTTCACCATGGGACCCAGTCAGCACAAAGACCAAACACATGGTTAGAGAGTTAGAACTTTCAGCCCTCCCACTCCGTACCCGCCACCTCTGGGGAGGGGTGAGAGTGGAGGGCTAGAAACGAAGTTCTATAAAAACCCCTGAACAACTAGATTTGGGTAGCTTCCAGGTTGGTGAACACGCTGATGCCAAAGGGTGTGGAAGCTGTTCACCTACCAACACGGGGCTCTCCCCATACCTTTGCCCTGTGTATCTCTTCCATGTGGCTGTTCCTGAATTTGTATCCTTTATAATAAACTGGTACATGTCTAAGTAAAGCATCTGAGGAAGTGGTTGTGGGAACCTCTGAATTTGTAGTCTGCCAGGCAGAAGTGTGGTTCTCCTGGAGACCCCACTTGAGGCTGGCATCTGAAGTGGGAGCAGAATTGTGGAATGGAGCCCTTAACCTGTGGGGTCTGGGCTAACTTCAGGGGTTAGTGTCAGAATTGAAATGAACTGCCAGATACCCACATGGTTTTGGAGAATAGGCTGTGGTATGGAAAAACTGCACACACTGGTTGTCAGAAAATGTCACACAGAAAGGTACTGATGTTTTAAGCAAAAGTTGAACTGAGGAAACAACACACTAACTGCATTCAATTCACAGGTCTTCATGGTATTTTATGATATGAACACCGTAATCAGTACATATACCAGTACTCAAATATGAATAATTATCCTTTAAAAGCCAACAGAAAAGTCAGGGTAAGTGGCAACTGTACCTAACATTTATTTATAAAATTACATTAGGCTTATTTGTTAATCAACACAGCAATTTATCCTCAGTTGGAACTTATTTGCTTCTGTTTTATTTGCTTTACTGAAAATCTGAAAGTTATTCTCAATATCTGCATAGTCAATTTGCATATTTTTTTCACATAAATGTTCACAATTTTCATAACATTAACCACACATCTCTAGAGCCTTCTGTCTCACGAGCCTTAAGAGCTCTAAAACTTTGAAATATGGATGATACAGAAAATAACAGAAAACTACTAGATAAAGTAAAAGAAGGTAATTGTAACCTTGGTTAAGAAAGACTATTTTAATTTAAAAACTTTCGACTAATTTTTAACAACTGTTTGAAGAACATAACCAATGTTGATATGAATAAAGGAATTTAGAAAGACTGGAAGGTAAGGGGACTCAATAGCAGAACTTTTGTGAAAAGTAAGTTTGACAGAACCATATTATGGTTATATATAAAATTTAAAACTTCTGTACTTTGGAGTATTAGTGGAAAGTGAAATATTTTGTATTATTCCAAGTAATCTGTAGTTAGTTTATTGACTATAAAAAAAGCTCTATTATTTATTACACAATACAATCCTACTTCCATTAAATATAATTAAGTTCAAATATGCCAACATTTTACATTAAATATTGATTAAACTTCTCTATATACTTAACCTGTATCAGGGACATCAGTGGGTCTCATAATTCTCCGAATCTGCTCCATGGATTGCAAGTCTGGTGACAGTCCTATAAATGAAAAGATGACTCAGAGTACTGACATTGGAAAAATTTTCACTCAAATAAAAAGCATTTAATCAAAGTAGATTTACTATGTGAAATTAAAGATACTTCAAGTGTTCCTTTCAATGTTATCTTTAATATATTGGGTTATTAAATAGAATCCCACTTTGATACAACAGAACATTACCATTAGGTCTTCTCCATTTTTCCCTACCAGAGGAATAAAACTTTTCATTTCAAAAGATTTTTCAAGGGGAAAAAAATCCTACCACTCTTCTTTCTTTCCAATCATTCCCTGCTCTTCATAGGTACGCACTCAATTCCAATCCTTCCTACTAAGAAGTTTTGCCACTTCTTACCACTTAAACATGTTTACTTAAAGTGCTCACCATGTCCCATTAAGACCTTCCTACATCCCACTCCAACATGCTCAATTTCTTACATAAAAGCATAACTGTTGATCAGAAAGATAAACAAAAAGCACATGAAAATACTTAGAAATCTTTTAAGTAACCTAGTATTTCTCTTTGGTAGACAATTCAAGTCTCACATTCCATATTCAATATTCATATTGCTACATGTCTATTCTTTTTTTTAAAAAAATTTTTATTGGAGTATACTTGATTTACAATGTTGTGTTAGTTTCAGGTGTAGAGCAAAGTGAATCTGTTATACATATATCTCTTTTTTTTTTTTTTTTTTTTTTGGTACGCGGGCCTCTCACTGTTGTGGCCTCTCCCGTTGCGGAGCACAGGCTCCGGACGCGCAGGCTCAGCGGCCATGGCTCACGGGCCTAACCGCTCCACGGCATGTGGGATCTTCCCAGACCGGGGCACGAACCCATGTCCCCTGCATCGGCAGGCTGACTCTCAACCACCGTGCCACCAGGGAAGCCCCAACTACATTTCTATTCTTAACTATACTAATGTGCAAGAGCTATAATTTCTTCCATGTTTAGTATCTACTGTAAAATGTTTCAATTAACATAGTAAATTATGTCCTATCAGAAAATAAACAATTATTACCTCAAGCGTAGATAAGTTCATCAATCTGTCTTTTAGCATTTTTCTACCTTAATTCTTCCTGCACACAGATGAAAAACTAATTTTCTTATAGTATTTTCATTAAACTATCTCCCTGTACAAAAACCCAATATGGCTATTAAACCATTCAAAAAACTCCTTTGCTCAGTGTTCAAACCTCCATAATCTGATCCCATCATTCCCCATATATATTTGACATTCTAGTTAGGCCAGTCCTCACACATTCCTTCAACTAGAAAGACTGTCTCAAGTCCTTTTCACCTCCAAAACCCATGCCTCCATAAATGTTTGCCCAACAATTCTCTACCTTTCCTGACTTTTCACTATAATTACTGTCTCAACAAATACACATAATTAAATTCCTTTCATTACTCAATTATCTGTTTTGAAAATGTTTTATCAATAGGTTTTAAATGCCTCAAGATAGCCAGATCATACACTATCTATATATTTGCACGGCATCTAGCCAAGTGCTAGACACATGTTAGTTTTTCAAATGAACTTTCATATATTCAAGGTTATTTAACACGTCATACAGAATAATTTATCATAGTACTAAAAAATTATTTTTAGGACTAAAGCAGACATATTACATAAAACCTAGAACTCTTGGCATGTGAGAACATTAAACATTGAGTTTAATATTATATATATGTTATATTTATATATTTATTTATATAACATAAATATATTTAGTATTATATTTGGATTCTGATGAAAAGTATTTAATAAAGATGGGAAAATGGTCATGATCCTCTCATTTTTACTGATAGTAGAGGTATCCTTCTGTCAAAACTGAGGCAAAGGAAAGACATTTTTTCAAGCAAAACTCTGGTTTATCCTCATATGTGAAATTCTTTAAAGACAAGTACTAAATTTGCATTTTCATTATGTAAATAACCACAAATTTCTAGTTATTAAAAGACATTTTAGCCATGTTTCAAACAGTTTTAATCACTTGAGTTTTCAAATAAGCACTGCTTTGTTTTTCCACAGCATCTCAATTATTATAGGCCTTTTCTAAATAATGGAAGAAAAAGAAGAAAAACCCATAAGGTGAATTTATTAGTCTACCTCCATGACAACAGAAGATCTTCTCATCCACAATGGCAGCTATAGGCAGACAGTTGAAACAATCAGTGAAGGTCTTCCACAATTTAATATTAAACCTTCGTTTGCCTATAAAAAGGACAAGGAATAGAATAAATCTAAAACTGTTCTCATTAGTTATCTAACAGCAACAGACTTATGAATGATTCCAATTTTATGTTTATTTAGCACTTGTTTTTTCTATAATGAGTGTGACTTGTATACTTTTAAAAAGGTAATAAATATAATAAACATTCAGCACCTTCAGTAAAATTACAAAGACTACAAATATAGTGCCAGGTGTTTTATGAAACACTTTTGCCTTTTAAGGTCACTATAATATAGCAACTTTGAAACAATCTAATCGACTATTAGTTTAATTTTCCGTTCAAAATGTTAAATACCTAGCCAAGTAAGTAAGCAGAAATGAAAAGGGTGCCTCTGGAGACTGTCCGCTTTAACTCTAGTGCACTGGTAACACGGCATAAACTTACTGCCAAGAAAGGAGAATTTCCAGGTGCTTAACTGGCATTCACTTCTGAGTAAATTTTTACTTGGCACCATAGTAAGTATAAGTAGAGACACAAAGGCTATAATTTTCCTGGAGTCTAGCATAAAGAGCTACAACAAGCACAATCTCAAGTGCACGTTCACCTTTTTGGAGTTACTTGATTTTTCTGAATTTGGCAGTAACTTGCAACAACTAACCCAACGGAGGGATAAAAAGACACAAAGCACTAATTTCCTATGCTTTTATGCCATAACCTGCCCCTCAATGAACAAGTATAACTCAAAGTGTTTACAAGCTGCTCTCAACATACATTTCATTTGATGTCACTTCTATCCTTGAGGATATTCAAGTCCATATTTTATCCTTTAATAATATACCTCTATTTCTAATGTAGCTTTAGAAAAGTGGTTGCAGCTTGATGTACTACAATCCACTTCCTGTCTACTGGTCTGATTTAAACAACTGAAACCGTTAACAGTACACGTTAGAAATAAAAATGCAATATGTAAAATCAAATACAAAATCACTCCCACTAGAATGTAAACTCCATAAGAATAGAGATCATCTCTCTTGAGCACTGCTGCATTCCCAGTATTTAGAATAGTACCTGGCATATAATACATCCTCAAACATTTGTCAAATAAACGATTACATGAATCAAGAAGATAGGGGTTCTAAAAGAACTCTACCATAATTAAGGATGGAAAAAAGCAAAAAGCGATTCTAATGGAGAATTCAGCATTAAAAAACAAAATTCAATTTGAAAATCATTGTTAATTGGTTCCAAATTTAATTAACCAAACATGTTCATTCACTCCCACACTCTAACAAAACCAAAACACCAAAGTCAAATGTAGTAGGGTAATTCAGTAATTAACACTTGGAAACACTACCACACAACAGCGAATCAGTGATTTCTTACTGATGAAAAAGAGTACAACAAAATAAGGACATCCAGAGTATTCAATATCCTTATCTCTCTAGTTTTACAGGCACAGATTAAAATTCCAATAAACTTCAACTTTTAAATAATTTTATAGAACTTCTCAATATTCTTTGTGACACAGGGTCAATAAGAGTTTCTGTCATATCACAAGAAAGTTGAGAGTTAAAACCTTAATGGAGACTAGAAAACCACAGGCTACTGTCTATAGTGACCTCTGTTCCACTTGGATATTTTTACTATACAAACTAATTATAAGAGGGCCTTTCAGCTGAGTAAGCTGCAATTAACCTGAAACAACATGACCAAGGAGATCCCCAGGAACCAATTTAATTAATAACATGTTTCCCAGTTTTAGGTTCCTCTTTTATGTAAGGCTCTCTTCTTGGGCTTCTGTTTGACAGACCACATTTTTAAAAACTCTGAATTGAAGGAACTCTTTTGAAATGGAAAACTATTAAGGAATTTTTCCTTTAATAAGAAATAAGCTTTTATTTTTACTTACATTCATCATAGAATCCATAAATGCGATTGATGCTAGCACACTCATGGTTTCCTCTTAAGAGAAAGAAGTTCTCGGGATATTTGATTTTATAGGCCAACAGCAAACAAATGGTTTCCAAAGACTGCTTTCCTCTGTCCACATAATCTCCTAAGAAAAGATAGTTGGCTTCTGGGGGGAAACCTCCATATTCAAATAATCGCAGTAAATCTGTATACTGTCCATGAATATCTCCTAAAAATAGAAAAAAACAGTTTTAGAAAATTTATGGTTACTGTGGTACACAGACAGCTTCTATGAAATGATTCTCAATGTTTATACCCTTATGTAATCCTCTTCTCTTGAATGTGGGCCGTAGCTAGTGACTTACTTCTAACAAAGAGGATACAGCAAAAGTGAGATGGGCTTTCACTTCTGAGATAAAGTTACAAAAAATTGTAACTTCCCATCTTGCTTGCACTCTCTCTTGCCTTCTCTCATGCTGGATGATGAAGCCACCTAATGGAGAAGCACATCTGGTAAAGAACTAAAGGAGGCCTTTGGTCAACAACTCATTAGGAACTGAGGTCCTCAGTCCATTGGCCCATAAGGAACTGAATCCTTTCACAATTGAGCCCTGAGATGACTGCAGGCACAGATGACACCTTAACAGGCTGTGAGAGACTCAGACCCAAAGGACCCAGCTAAGCTGTGCCTGAATTCTTAACCCACAGAAACTATGAGATGATAAATTAATGTTGTTAAGCCACAAAGTTTTGGGATAATTTGTTATGCTAATACAGTTACACTATCTGGTAGTTTAACTTAGGTTCACTTTTTTATACCTAGTAGTGAGCAAACAGCAAAAACTTAGAAATATTTAGTATAAATAACTTCTACTACCTTCAAATTATTCCTGTATTAAAGCATTTGAGTATCTTGTTGAGAATATGACTCACTTTAATTTTAAGATGACATAATTTGCTTCATTTCCACAAAATTTCAACTACCACCTCTTACAGGTGATACTCTAAGCTAATTAATTTATTCAACATTTACTTAGTTAGTATCTCTTAATGGCTACGCACTGTATAAAGGAACACCAAGTACATGACTTAATAAGCCACATAAGAGGAAAAAAGTATTTAAAGAGCACACTATGCATCTGCAGGTTACATGGTGTGAATGTGGATCACTAAAAAACATGCAGGGGAATGAAAAGGTCTGCATATAGCAAATAATCCTTGATTGAACAAAAGCTGATGGTTAAGTTCATAAAAGCTAAGTGACAAATACTAACAGTTACTAGAAGAAAAACTGCACTATCAAACCAAAAGTCAGTGTAATACAGCATTTATACCACTTCCCACGTTATGTGAACTACAGAAAAATGCTTTCTGTGCCAACAGTTTTTCTAGCTTTAACAATGCAATCAAACTGGGACGAAGTGAGAGAGTGGCATGGACTTATATCTACTACCAAATGTAAAACAGATAGCTAGTGGGAAGCAGCCGCACAGCACAGAGAGATCAGCTCGGTGCTTTGTGACCAGCTACAGGGGTGGGATAGGAAGGGTGGGAGGCAGATGCAAGAGGGAGGAGATATGGGGATATACATATATGTATAACTGATTCACTTTGTTATAAAGCAGAAACTAACACACCATTGTAAAGCAATTATACTCCAATAAAGATGTTTAAAAAAAATGCAATCACTCAACTAATTTTTTTTTTGGCAGTACACAGGTCTCTCACTGCTGTGGCCTCTCCCGTTGCGGAGCACAGGCTCCAGATGCACAGGCTCAGCAGCCATGGCTCACGGGCCCAGCAACTCCGCGGCATGTGGGATCCTCCCGGACCGGGGCACGAACCCATGTCCCCTGCATCGGCAGGTGGACGCTCAACCACTGCGCCACCAGGGAAGCCCCAGGTTAACTTTAACTAAGGTTAAAGTTTTAGTTTTTGGCCAAAAGCCACTGTAAGATTTGAAAGATCAAATACAAATTGTATAAAGTTATATAATCTTCAAAATAAATTAAAATGATCACATCTAAGTTAGAAAACCACGGATATTGCCATACTGACCTCCGAAATTCTATACCTGTTTTTTCTAACCAGTGTACTGGCATGCCCTTTCTCCAGATCCTAGACAACAATGGATATCAATTTTTGACATTTTTTTTTCAATCTGATCAGAGTTCCAGATTTATTTTTAAATTGCATTTCACTGATTACTGGTGAGGCTGAGGATCTTATGTTTACTGGCCACTTGAATTTCTTCTACAATCTGCCTCCACCCCTTAAATTTTATCGTATTACCTTTTTCTTGTTTCTAAGAACGCTTTATATAGTGTGAACAGCAATCTCTTAATCTGTTGTATATACAGCAAACATGTTCTTCTTGTCTCTAACTTGTCATTTTATAAAAGTCTCAATTTCTATAATTTAATGTAATAAAACCTAGCAATCCTTTTTTTAACAAAAATTTTTAGGTGTTTCCTCAATCATCTTCAATGTAAATATAGGATTCAAGAGACTGTTTCCTACTTTACCCATTTACATACCACAAATTTTCAGTGGCGCTTCCAATTCCAAAAGAATAGGCTGGCTGAGAAAGATCTCCCGAGACTTGATACATAAGCCCCGAACTTCTGCTTCAGTCATCTGCACAATCTTTCCTGGACGACATCCTCGTACTGGTAAACAATAAACAAAATGGTCAGTTTTCTAAAATTTATCCATAAAATAATAATTCTTAAAAAGGAGTCATGCCCATATTTTGAAGATCAGAAGAGTCACGTAGGCAGCAAACTACCAGATATCCTGTTGTGTCCTATGGCTGACAGTAAGGCTGACAGTAAGGTTATTCCATGACCTCTGGCTCTTCTCTATCTCCACTGTTGTGGTTTCTGAGGCTCCTCAAAGCTGCTGCCATGGAAATGCGGTCTTCTTTGTTCTCCAGTGGCCAACTTAAAGCCTCACAGCCCAAGTGACTAAGACTCATTAATTAATATGGTTCTCAGTAACTTCTGGGATGGAGTGGGGAGGAATGGTCCATGGGTAGTTCCTTATTTGCCCTACTGAACTCAACAATCATTTCCTCTCATCATTACCTTCTCCACTGGCTCTTTCTCTTTAGATACACTGCTAGCTCCCATTCTATCTCATTTTAAAAAGGAAACAGAGACTATACTTCTATATACTCCTATCATTTCCCATTTACAATTAAGTCCATGAATTTCTTGCTAAAAATTGCTGATTCCTTTGTCAGGCTGAGAGAGGCTTAAAAAAAAAAGTCGTCCCCCCCCCCCGTCAAAGCCTATTCGTGTATATATTCCATAAGCATAGTAATATATAAGTAACAAGGAGGAAACAGAGCCAATGTTGAAATGTGTTTTAAGCAAATATGACAGTTAATAAGATCATCTCTGAAATTCAAAACAATTATCAGCAGAACTGCCTTTATTATAAGAACTTAGCATAACTTCTACATTAGTACTAGTTCTCAAACATCAATTACCTACTTCCCATAAACATCTGAATTTTTTTAAGATGAAAAAAACACATCTAACTTTGTATCTTCCACTAAGTATCTAGAATACTAGCTTAGATTCAATGCTCTGCAATAGGAATAATTCTTAATCTTGGTATGAAATTTTTAAAAATTTATTTATTTATTTGGCTGCATTGGGTCTCAGTTTATCAGTCAACTGATAAAAAGGAATAAATCAAGGCCGCCCGTTGAGCATCTTTTCACGTGCCCGTTGGCCATCTGTATATCGTCTTTGGAAAAATGTCTATTCAGGTCCTCTGCTCATATTTTAATTAGGTTTTTTTTTCATGTTAAGTTGTATGAGTTCACTTTTATCCATAAAGATATCCAACTGATTTAGCACCATTTATTGTAAAGATCATCCTTTCTCCACTGAATTGCACGGCTAACTTGGTAGAAAAATTAGGTGACCATACATGAATGGGTCTGTTTCTAAACACTCTACATAGTCCGTTAACCTTTTTATTTTTACATCAGTATTACGCTATTTTTTTTTTTTTTTTTTTTAGTTGTGGCATGTGGGATCTAGTTTCCTGACTAGGGATCGAACCCAGGCCCCCGGCTTTGGGAGTGCGGAGTCTTAGCCACTGACCACCAGGAAGTCCCAGTACTATGCTATCTTAATTACTATAGTTTTTAATAAAGTCTTGGTATCAGGTAATATAATCATTCTCATTTTGTTAAGATTTCCTGGGCTAATCTAGGTCCTTTTGCATTTTCAAATATGTTTTAAAACTGGCTTGTCCCTTTCAACCCTAACTTGTTTTAACTGGGAATGAATATGTAAGTCTAGGGAGAATTGATACCTTAACAATACCGAGTCTTCCAATCCACGAACATAATATTTCTCCTTTATTTAGGTTGTCATGTTTGTCTCAGCACTGTTTTACAGTTTTTAGTGTGGCAGTCTTGCAAATTTTTCATTAAATTGATGGGAGGTGAGGGGCACTGATACTGTAAATGTGTTTTCTTATTTCATTTTCCAATTGTTTAATATTAGCATATAGAAATAACGGATTTTTGAAAACCGACTTTACTTCCTATTCTAACAGTTTATACATTCCTTTGTAGTTTCCAAATATATACAATCATGTCAGCTGTGAAAAGCCAGTTCTACCTCTTTTCCAATCTTTACATCTTTTATTTTCCTTCCTCACTGAATTGACTAGGACCTCCAGGACAATGTTGAATAGAAGTGGTGCTAATGGTCTTCCCTGTCTGGTTCCTGAACTTGGAGGGAAAAACATTCTATTATTTCACCATTAAGTATGATAGCTATAATTTTGTACATACTCGACTAGTTTGCTAAGAACTTTTATCATGAAGAGTCTTTAAACTTTGTCAAATACACTATCTCATTGAGATAATCATAATTTCATCCCCTTTATTCTGTTAATACGACTTATACTGATTGTGCTGAACTTGGATTCCTAGAATAAGCCCCACCAAATCATGACATTATCTTTCTTGTATATTGCAAGATTCAATTTGCTAATATTTTGCCCAGGATTTTTGTGGCTATATTCCTGAGAGATAATGGCCAGTAATTTCCTTTCCTTGTTATTTATCAGATTTTGGTATTAAGGTTGTGCTAGCTTAAGAAATCAAGTTGGGAAGTGTTACCTTTTTTTTTATTTTCTGTATGAGACTTTATACAATTGGTAAAATTTCTTCTTTAAATGTTTAGGCCACCAGTGAAACCATCTGGGTCTGGAATTTTCTTTTTGAAAAGTATTCTAAGTACAAATTCATTTTCTTTAACAGATACTAGACTATTCGGGTTTTCTATTCCTTGTGTCAGTTTGCCAAGGTTAGTTTTTCATCTAAATTATCAAATTTATTAGCATTAAGTTATTTAGAATCTTATTATGCTTAAAATACATATATTTAAAACTTTTCTCTGAACCATCTGAGAATAGACTGCATACATCATGCTCTTTTACCCCTTAATACATCAGTATTATTCCCTGATAGTATCTCTTACACAGCCACAATACAAGTTATCAGATTCAGGGAATTTAATATTTATACAAATCTTTAATCTGAAGAATGTACTAAAGGGACTTCCCTGGTTGCGCAAATCTGCCTGCCAATGGAGGGGACACGAGTTCAAGCCCTGGTCTGGAAAGATCCCACATGCTGCAGAGCAACTAAGCCCTTGCGCCACAACTACTGAGCGTGCGGTCTAGAGTCTGATAGCCAGAACTACTGAGCCCACGTGCTGCAACTACTAAAGCCCATGCACCTAGAGCCTGTGCTCCGCAGCAAGAGAAGCCACCGCAATGAAGCCAGGCAATGAGAAGCATGTGCACTGCAACGAAGACCCAACGCAGCCAAAAATAAATAAATATATAAAAAAGTTAAAAAAGTTGAAAAAAAATAAAGAATGTACTACAATTTTAGTAACTGTCTCCATCATGTCTTTTACAGCATATTCTTCCCTAGTACAGAATTCAATCCAGGATTACATTATTGCATTATTTGTTCAATCTTTTTAGTCTCCTTTAATAGTGGTATCTCCTATATCTTTTTCTTTTTTTTTTTTTTGCGGTACGCAGGCCTCTCTCTTCTGTGGCCTCTCCCGTTGCGGAGCACAGGCTCCGGACGCGCAGGCTCAGCAGCCATGGCTCACGGGCCCAGCCACTCCGCGGTATGTGGGATCTTCCCGGATCGGGGCACGAACCCGTGTCCCGTGTATCAGCAGGCAGACTCTCAACCACTGCGCCACCAGGGAAGCCCTCCTATATCTTTCTTGATACTGGTAAATTTAAAAAAAATTTTTACATTATCAGTCTTTCTAAGTGGTTATCAATTTACCAATCTTTTCAAGGATTTCATTTTTAAAAAAAATCATACATCTTTTTATTTGATTTCTGCTCTTATTTTTATTATATCTTTCCTTCTACCTTTTTTGGTTATAATTTATTCTTCTGTTGTCTTGAAATAGTTTAATGTTCAGCCTTTTTTTCTAATATATACATTTAAAGCTATATGTATCCCTCTAAGCACTGCTTTTAGCTGTAACTGTAAAAGTTTTAACACATATTTTCACTATTATTTAGATCAATGTATTTTGTAACTTTCACTGTTATTTCTTCTTTAGCCAATAAGACATGTGAAAGTATTTACATTACTTAATTTCTAAATACCTGAGGATTTTCCAATTATATGCTATTGATTTCTAGCTTATTACCAATGAATTCAGAGAACATATCTGAGATCTCTCCTTTCTTTCAAATTTAGAGATTTGCTCTATGGTACAGTATATTTTATTAAGTGTCCATACATACTTGAAAAGTATGTAATATCCTACAGTTGCTGGGTAAAGCATTCCATGTGTATCAATTTTACTGTGTTGTTTAAATCTTCTAGATCCTTGCTGATTTTTTTTCTTGTTTATTAGTTACTGAGAAAGGTGCATTAATCTACTATGGTTGTAGTTTTGTCTATTTCAAACTTTTCGTTCTATCAACTTTTCCTTTTTGTGTTTGTGACCTATATTATTACATACCTAAAAAATTTAAGATTGTTATATCATCCTGTTGAATTTATTCCTTTAAATTGTGCAATGCTCTTCTTTCCCTCTAGCGATTCTTCTTACCTTACAGTCTTTTTCTGGCATAAATATATAGCCGACTCAGTTTTCTTTCGGTTAGTATGTGCATAATGTAGTTTCCTCATTCTTTTACTTACCCATCTGTGCCCTTAAATTTAAAATATGTCCCTTGTAAACAGTATATGGTTATGTCTTCTGAGCTTTGTCTGGAGTGTTTGCTCCTCTCACATTTACCATAATCACTGGGAAAACTGAGTTGAAGTACACCATCCTGTCGTTTGTTTTGTCTCATCTGTTTTTTATTCCTTTCTCTTTTCTTACATTTCTTTGGAGTAATTGCTTATCTTTTATTATTCCATTTTCTCCTCTATTAGCTCTTTAGTTATATATTCTTTTTCTTTTGGCGCTTACTCTAGAGATAACATATGCACTTGTGACTGATTTACCACTCTCCAGACTTTTGCTCTACAGCTGTCATATACTGCTCCCATATATTTTAAACCCCACAAGTCACAATTATTTTAAACAGTCCTAATTTATATTTATACACATTTATTCTTATTGCTATCTTTCATTTCTTTCTGCAGTTCTGTGCTTTTATGTGTGATCATTTTCTTTCAACATGAACTTTCTTTAGCATTTTTTAGTGCCATCTATTATCAATAAATTTTCTTAGTTTTAGTCTATCTTTATTTTGCCTTCACTTTTGAAGCATATGCTCACTACATTTAGAATTGTAGGTTAGCATTCTTTTTTTTTCTTTTAGCACTTTAAGAGGTCATTCTATTGATTTCTGGCTTCTGTAGTTTCAGGTGATATATCAACCATCTCTCTTATTATTGTCCTGAAAGTAATGACTTCTTTCCTTTGGGAGCTTTAAAAAATTTTTTTCTTTGATTTTGGGAGTTAAGTCCATGATGGGTCTCAATATGACTTTATTTACATTATTCCCACTTGGAAGTCACAGACCTTCTTTAATCTTGTTTTGGTATCTTTCTCAATTTTGGAAAATTCTTGGTTAATATATCCTCTATTCCACATCTCTTGTCCTTCTGGGAATCCCATTACACATGTTAAACCCTTCCATTGTCTTCTGTTGCTTTCTTTCTGTACTTCCCCTCTATTTTTTCTCTCTCAGCACTGCATAATTTCTACTCAACTCTTTTTTTCCCCTAGTTTACTACTACTCTATTTTGCTGTTTCTAATTTGCTAGTAAATGCACTACCAAATTCTTAAATTTAGTTAATATATTTTTTTAGTTGTACAGTTTCCAGGTCTGATAAAATTTTTCTTTTTCTCTTTACCTTGAGCATATTAAATCAGTTATCTTCAAGTCTGTGTGATAACTCTAATATGTGAATTCTGTGGATTTATACCTTTTTCTCCTCTTGATATTTTGGTCCATTAATCCTGTTAGCATTCCTGTAGTATTTCACTGAATGAAATATTTGATTATGGATGAAAAACTGTACAATTTCTATATGACATCTTCCTCCATGGAGGGCTGTTTCCTTTAGCAGCAGAGTACCAAGGACTCACCCACATTTTCTTTTTTCTTTTTTTGACTGTGTTGGGTCTTCATTGCTGCACACAGGCTTTCTCTAGTTGCGGTGAGCAGTGGCTACTCTTTGTTGCGGTGCGCGGGCTTCTCATTGCGGTGGCTTCTCTTGTTGCAGAGCATGGGCTTTAGGCACGTGGGCTTCAGTAGTTGTGGCACACAGTCTTAGTTGCTCCATGGCACGTGGGATCTTCCCGGACCAGGACTCGAACCTGTGTCCCCTGCATTGGCAGGCAGATTCTTAACCACTGTGCCACCAGGGAAGCCCCTCACCCACATCTTCTTGAGGGCTGGTCTACTTCATTTTGCCCTCAATCTTGGAGAGTGGCCATGATGGGGGTCTCAATGAAAAACTCAGGGTATAATATGGCCTCTCTCACTTCATAAAGACTGAACTTCAACTTGTGCCATGCTGGTACTGTGGGGGATGCTGGAATCTCTGCTCATATCCTTAGCTTCCCAGACACTGTTTTCTTCTGGTTTACTTAGAATCTTCCCTTGCACGTGTGTATCTTAAAAATCAATGAGCTTAGGGGGACCTGACTGCAGATTTTGAGGTTAGAGTCTATGTGATTCTCTCCTCTTTTAGACTTAAGTTTCAACTGCTTTAGTTGCCCCAGACTTCCACCTCTCCTCTTTAGTCCAGTAAGACTGCCACTTTTTATTTGGAGTCTATTCCCCTATGCCTCCAGGAGTGACTGTTGAACACACTGGTGCTTTCCTTTTCTTAAAGATCAAAACCCTCAAAAATTTCCTGTGTTGGTTGCTCTTCAACAGTGGAGTGGCTGCTCAAGTGAAAACAGAGAAGTACACAAAATATGATCATTGGGCACGCACTAGAAATTCAGACGCTTACGTGAAGAATTTTGAGGAACACCTTGCCAAGGACTAGACACTACTGGCCTTAACCCCGTATGTTATCTCAGCAAATGAGTCATTCAACTTAGGTAGAAGCATCAAGGTCTCCTGGTTCCTGATAAAATAATCTTTCTGCACAACCATGTTTACACCAGAAAAGGGGGAAAACACTAAGGCCTGAGGGTCAAATTTGGTCCAATCCCTGTTTCTGTGTGACCTGTGAGTTAAGAGTAACTTTCATACTTTTAAAAATAGTTGGAGGGGGAGGCAGGGGAAGAACAATACTCTGTGACACATAAAAATTATATCAAATTCAAATGTCAGCGTCCATAAGTAAAGCTTTACTGGAACAAAACCACTCTCATTCATTTACGTATTACCTATGGGTACTTTCACGATACCATGGCAGAGTTGAGTAGTTGCCATAGAGACCACATGGGGCACCCTCATGGTTTCGCACTGCTTCCCAGGGTACTAGAAATTGCAGAGATGCAGTTATAACTCAACAGTGTCTTCAGCATCTACTTACTGCTGTGCTGCAACATTTTATTTTACTTTTATTACCAGTGCATACTCATCATGTCAAAGGAAGAAAACTGAAATATGAATGTCTAAGGCCCAGTGGAGTGTGGATTATTTTGTTACTGAATTAGATGACTAGGCATTGTATTTATGACATTATAGCTGTGCTAAAAGAATAAAATATATGTTCACATTAGGAAACTAAGCACTTCTTCACAACATTCCTATCTCATAGGAAAGTAACAATCAAAAAAATTTTTTTAAATTGTAAATGGAATCTCATCACAGCAGAATTTCTTCACAAAAATAAAATGAGGCTGCAATGAAAGTAAGCTTCCAACTGGTTCATGTATTAGAAAGTGAGGAAAGCCATTTACTAATGGTGAGTTAATTAAATCATATTTGTTTGGAAAAGCCAAAGAAGTATGTCCTGAGACTGTAAACTTGTTTAAGACTATATATTTATTAGTCCTTCCGTAAAGACAGTTCTTGAAGGGTTGAGGACACTGAAAGCAACGTCGATAATCAGTTAAAAAAACAAAAATGATTTTGAGTGGTTTCCTTGGCTCTTGATGAGTTCACAGATATTGCCAATACTTAGCTTTTGCTCACTTGAGGAGCCAATGCTGAATTTGAAATGACTGAAAAGTTAGCCTCTATGAATAGTCTGTGTGGGACAACCACAGGCAAGAATACTTCCGAAGGGACTTCCTTGGTGGCACAGTGGTTAAGAATCCGCCTGCCAATGCAGGAGACACGGGTTCGAGCCCTGGTCTGGGAAGACCCCACAGGCCGCGGAGCAACTAAGCCCGTGCGCCACAGCTACTGAGCCCGCGCTCTAGAGCCCGCGAGCCACAACTACTGAAGCCCGCGCACCACAGTGAAGAGTAGCCCCCGCTCTCTGCAACTAGAGAAAGCCCGTGCGCAGCAACGAAGACCCAACGCAGCCAAAAATAAATAAAATAAATAAAAAGAATACTTTCAAAGAAGCTAAAGAAACAAACCCAAAACATGATGGAGGTAAAAATACTCATGGAGCAGGAAAAGACTTAGTTGGACAATTTAATAAAGCTTGTGAAAACTGAAGGTGTTTAAAGCTTATGGTGCAATCACTCAGTGGAAAAATATTGAACCAGTGGTATCAATGGTGTATTTCATTAGCTCTCATAAACTTAACCATTGTCAGTTACACAAATGTTTGTCAGAAACAAAAGCTGAATATCCTGACTTGCCCTACCACACAGCAGTTCAGTGGTTTAATAGTGATAAAGTTTTATTGTGACTTTTTTGAGCTGAGGGCCAATATTGACATTTTTCTGAATGAGAATCACCCTCAATCACTACTATCGAGCACTGAGTAGGTTTTATAAATTAGATCTTGCTGCAAACCTGATAATGTTTCTTAATAATTCAACCTAAAATTAAAATGTGAAAAAATACTTATGTGTGAAACATACACTATGCTAAGTCACTCTGACAACTAATGTTGCTTGTAATCACAAGCAAATGTCAGGTTGCTTTACACAGTTCCAGGGCTGTCAAATGTTAAAACAAGTGAGATCTTCATTCCCTCACAGATTTGCACTGGACACTATTTTCTAAGCTCAAACCACAGTTCTTACAGCATTCTTTAGACCTCAGTGTTAGTGCAAAATAAGTCAAAATCCATTTAATTGTGCAGGTGAGGAGCTTCCACCTAACCTCTCACTGGAATTGACTAATGTGCAATGTTATCACATGATAAAAGGCAAATATTAAGAGAGAACTAATAAAATTCTATAAATACCTTCCAAGTGATGACTAAAATCACTTAAGTAAAACCACATGCTTTTGGATTGATAATAGTTTCAGTAGTACCTACCTATCTGTGTTAAGACACCTTCCAAGATGAAATACATAAAATCTCATTATAGATCAGCATTAACAGATGAACACTTCCAGTTGATTTTGATGATACAGAACACTAACTTTGAACCTCAATGAAGCAAAATGTTCTCTTCCCCCAAAAGAAGTCCCTTCTTCTCATGATTACAAAAATTTATACTCCATCATTATTTTTCAAATTTCATATTCATGTAAAAACCTTTTCAATGCAGGTTTGTTTTTTAAATTACAAATGGTGTGTGTCATATATGTCTGTGTTGTGTATACACTAAATTTTATCTTTCAATAACCATCTGCTATTTTCTCCAGCAAGTTCTTACTAATAACTGTCTTCTCTAAAACAGAAAGAATGACAAGGAGAAAAAAACACCTAATTCCACTATTACATCTGCCACATGAAATCTTAGTAATCTTCATTAACCTTTAACATTTTAACCTCTACCCTACCAAAAAGATTCACTCAAGGTTACATACTAATCAACAGCAAAGTTAACATAAATCCAGATTTCCTAAATTTTTTTTCTAAGATGAAACAGCAATTTCTCCATATTTAGTATGAGTCTACTTTAAGCCACAAAGAAGAAAAAAAAGTAAAATTTTTACAGTTGGCTAGAATGGGGAATTTTGGTTTTAAATGAAAGAATTAAGCCACTGTCATAATTTCAATTTATCTTAAGTTTGCCTGCTTAATGTGATTTGAGCCTACAGATGGCCTTCAGGAGCTCTGTATAAAAACCCAAACTGTAATACTGTGTATGCACATACACATGTATACTTTTCTGAGAAGTCCGGGGCTTTCATGATTTCTCAGAGGGGTCTGTGTATTGCCGTAAGTTAAAAAAATCATTCCAGGTAAACTAGTAAACAAATAGATAATGAAAAAAGAGTGAAGAAGAAAATTAAGATACAGGGGAGGACTAGACATTTCAGGAACAGAAGAAGGGAGCACCCTAGTCCTGTGGTTCTCACGAGTGTGATCCCCTTTTTCACTGTGTTGACATCTGCATGGTGCAAAAGCAATGGTGATTAAAACACCGACACCTCAGCAGAAACCAAATCAGAGGCACTAAATTGCCACACACAGCGAAACAAAAAAGGTCCAGTTTCAATTAAAAATGCCCTTGCCCTTGATTAAGCAGTAAAAACAATCAATTTTCTTACATCGCCACCAACAAGTATACATCTTTTTAATATTCTGCATGATGAAATGAAAGTATCCATGAAGCATTTCTGTTGCATATCAAAGTACAATGGTTGTCTTCAAAAAGAGCACTTGTATGACTGTTTTAGTTCCAAGCTGATATAGCTACTTTCACAGACCATCTCTTTTACTGGAAAGCACAAGTGACAAACTATGGTTATTCACACTTAAGATATTTAACAGATACTCTTGAAAATGAACAAAGTGAGCCTGTCACTTCAAAGAAAACAACTGACAGTATTTGTTGCTAGTGAAAATTAAAATTTTGGAAACCTTGTATCCAACACCATGAATTTGACAGCTTCTTCATACTTAAGGACTCTTCTGATACCTTGCTGTAATATTAACAAATGTGAATTTTTTGATGTTGTATAAAATGTGTCAACATTTGAACATCTGCATAAATCAGCTTAACCAGTATTTTCAAAACGACCAATGCATGTTACAAAGTCATTTGTAAGATCCATTTAAAATGCAAGATAGATAAATGGATTTTAATGTAAGAGAACAATATTTCAGATTCTACATTACAACTAACCTTTAAGAAATTATCACTTGTCGATTTCTGGTATAATGTTAAAGAATATCCACCATTATCTAAAAAGGCTATTGAAATACTCCTTCCTTTTACAACTTTGTATCTGTAAAAGTACAGATTTTCTTCATATACTTCAACCAAAACAATGTATCAAAACAAACTGAAGCAAAGCAGATATGAGAATTCTGTCTTCTACAAAACCAGACATTAAAGACATGTGCTTATCACTATTATTTTTGTTGTAGAAAACAAACTCTGATTATGTAAAATGAATAGGTTATTATCGTTATTTTACATGAATTAAAGAATATTTTTTTAAAGAATATTTTAAAATTCTTAGTTTTAATTTCTAACACAGTACTGATAAATAACTCATACAAATCAAAGTTCTTGTCCTCAGTTATTTATTTATTTTTTTTGCAGTATATGGGCCTCTCACTGCTGTGGTCTCTCCCGCCGCGGAGCACAGACTCCGGACGCGCAGGTCCAGCGGCCATGGCCCACGGGCCCAGCCGCTCCGCGGCATGTGGGATCTTCCCGGACCAGGGCACGAACCCGCATCCCCTGAATCGGCAGGCGAACTCTCAACCACTGCACCACCAGGGAAGCCCCTCAATTATTTTTATGAGTACAGAGTAGTCCCAAGATTCAAAGTTTGAAATCCATTGCTCTCTAGCCCCTAGCCAAAAGAAAGCATACACCGAATCTCCTTAAATCACCTTTCACCATTTAATTCTGCCTAAAAATATCTCTCCCCCTCAGCACCAACATTAATATGTCAAACCAGATTATAAATTCTGAATAATGGGAATAGGAAAGAAATGTTTTACACATACATACATACATACTATGTATGAGTGGTTGTATGCAACAAACAATGTGGAGGGCACATCTGTTAGATCCTCACAAGAAATAGCCTTCCTTTGAGGAGGGTCCAGGGCTCAGTAGCATAAGAAGCCCTCTATTACCTTACACTCAGGTTTATACTAAACAATAACAGTAGCTAACATTTTCTGAGCTTTTATTATGGTCTAAGCGTTCTACCAGTTTAATTGTTACAGATACATTATGAAGCAGGTCGATTATCATCCTCAAAATGCAGAAGAAACTGAGGAAGAGCTGAAATTATAATACATCCAGAACCTGTACCTTTAGCGAGTATAAACACGGTCCCCCACTATAACAATACTTACTGAACTACCTTGAATAAACACTTAATTGAGTATATATCTGTTATCATTCAGGATTCACATAACTATTGCAGTTAAGGTCTGATGTTCATAAAATATGTTCCTTTCTGTCATTATATAACTTAGATCTTTCTCTCACTTTCACTCCAGAAGCCTGGTCATTTTCTTTCACTACTTTGGCTCAATTATTTGATACATATTCAAACAACACAGATGAACCTACAAGTACCTATAAAGTTTGCCTCTCAGTTTACTATTTAAAATAAAAAAGAGCCATAATAACTGCTAAATATTAGAGAAAGCTATATAATAGATGTCCTTAAATATGAAAAGTAACTTTTTTTTTTTTTTTTGCATTACGCGGGCCTCTCACTGTTGTGGCCTCTCCCGTTGCGGGGCACAGGCTCCGGACACGCAGGCCCAGTGGCCATGGCTCACGGGCCCAGCCGCTGCGCAGCATGTGGTATCCTCCCGGACCGGGGCACGAACCCGTGCCCCCTGCATCGGCAGGCGGACTCTCAACCACTGCGCCACCAGGGAAGCCCATGAAAAGTAACTTTTGATTTCTCTAAATCTTGAAAATAGTAGGTAGGATTAAGGGAAAAGTTAAAATGGTGTTAGACAAGCACTCAAAGCAAGAAAATGTTTTGATCAATAGTTTGGAAATTGACTAGATGGGAACTCAGGCATAGTCTGATGAACATTCTAAGGATTAAATTCCTTTATGGGGAAATAAACTGTGTCAAAACCTCCAAATTACACAGTGCCAGCATATATCAAGACCCAAAAGCAACATTCCCACCAGATCGCGCATGTAACATAAATACTTCAATTTGTCTTTGCACAGATGTGGGTAAATTTGGGAAGGGAGAGCCCTGAGGTCAGTGACTATTAGGAAGGTTATGTATGTCCTCATAAATCACTTTGCTATACACGTGAATAGTGGGTAGGCAGATTAAAGGACAATTGTCCCTGTCCTTTTACTACTTTTTCTACTGCATGACAAGTACCCACCTAGACCAGGAACTGAATTCCTCCATTAAACTAGGAAAAGACTGGCAACTAGTTATTTGTACTTACTTAACTTCAGAATGAGTTTCTGCATTTTTAGTCCCCTACTTCTAATTGTGGAATAAAGACAATTTCTATTAAAGCATTTTCATTTTATCTTTAAAGATGGAAAATCTCTGAGGTACAGTGTATTTCAGAGAATGAGGTGTAAAAAAAAAAAACTACATTTCACCTACCAATAACCAAGACTTCAAAGGTAATCATATTCAATCTTGGGGGAAGGTGGAGGGTTTACAAAAAGAAAGATGAGTTGTAACCTTAATATCTTTCTGCTTCCTATCTTCACTGATCCCCTATTTTCCCAGAAAGAATAAGCCTTGAAATGGCTACTTACAGCTGCTAGAGGAGCAGTGATCGCTGCCTGAGGGTATAAATTTGTATTCACTCAAAATTAAATCCTAGAAGATTAAACTGGGAATCCCTATCCTCCACCACCACACCACTGCTAAGCCTACTGACATTTACAAACCATTTCTTCTTGCATCCCTATAGCCCAAGATTTCCAGGATCAAGGTTGTTTCTGAAACTTTAATTATTTCTAAATATCTTGACATTCTTAACACTGACGTTATTTTACCTGTTAAGAGTTGTTTGAGAACGTATACTGCTGGAATGGATACTCTGTTAAAAGATAAATGTGGATAATAAGACTTCAGATGCAAAAAACCTACTTGATAAAATTTACTATCTTTATCTCACTAATCCTAAATCTTAATATAATCCTGTCTCTACACTCAAATGTAAATAGATTTCTAAATCCCAATAAATCCTAATCTTGGTTTAGGCATTTACCAGAAAAGCTCCAGCTCTGTATTTTCAAATAAAATAAAAATACTCTGGACTACTTATTCAAACTGTCAAAATTTCCCTCACCTGCTGGAACTGACAAGAAAACCAAGCAACCAACCTAATCCCTGAATCTCTGAACAATGTAGCATCTTTATGCCTTCTCTAGCTTCTCATCTAAAAAGAAGCAAGAGAAGAGAGAAAGTATCCCTAAGACCATCTCCCCTATTCCTCCACCTGCTCTTTTTTAACAGACCTGGCCTTGGGTCTACACAACAACACTATCCCTGCAGAAGTTGAGGTTGCCAATATCAACTAGCACTTCCTTCAAACTGCCTAATCTTTAGACTGCTGGGTCATAATTAAACAATTTAATCAGAAAAGAGGCTTTAACCAGTCTAACAGTTCCTCAAAAAGTTAAACAGAGTTACCATTTGACCTAGCAATTTCACTCCCAGCTATATACCCAAGGGAAATGAAAACATATGCCCACACAAACACTTATACATGAACATTCATAGCAGTATTATGCACAACAGCCAAAAAGGGGAAACAACTCAAATGTCCATCAAGTGATAAATGGACAAATGAAATGTGGTATATTCATGCAATGAAATATTATTCGGCCATAAAAGGAATGAAATACTGACACATGCTACAACATAGATAAACTTTCAAAACGTTAAAAGAAGCCAATCACAAGAGACCACATAATGTATGATTTCATTCAGATGAAATGTCCAGAACAGGCAAAATCTATAGACAGAAAGTATATCGGGGTAGCCAAGTAATGGGAGGAGTGGTGAAGGGAAAAGGGATTTGTTGGCTAGTGAAAACAGGGCTGTGTTTGAGGGTGGTGGTGGTGAAAACTTTCTAACGTTGATTGTGGTGACTGATGGTTGCACAACTAAAAAACCACTCAATTATACACTTCGAACAGGTGAAACTGTATGGTATGTGAATTGTATCTCAATAAAACTGTTGGGAACAGAGCTGGCACAATCTCAACCATCGGGAAGCAGTTTTCCACACAACCCTCTTCCCAAACAAGCAGATTCTACTCAACCTTTTTCAAGTCCTCCAAAATAAATTCAACATTTATAGTCTGAATAAAGCTCCCAGGTGATTTCTCTATACTTCCACTGCCATCCTAACTCCTTTTGGAACTGCTGATCAAAGTAAAAAGCTTTTACTGGATTTTCCAGGATACCCATAGGAACTAGCTTCAATTTCAACAAGAATGTGGTAGCAGGATCACTAAAGAGTGGTAGGCATCTTTGGCTTTGTGGTTAAGTAAAACTTAACTCAAGAAAATATACTGGGACTTCCCTGGTGGCGCAGTGGTTGAGAGTCCGCCTGCCGATGCAGGGGACACGGGTTTGTGCCCCGGTCCGGGAAGATCCCACATGCCGCGGAGCGGCTGGGCCCGTGTGCCATGGCCACTGAGCCTGCGCATCCGGAGCCTGTGCTCCGCAACGGGAGAGGCCACAACAGTGAGAGGCCCGCGTACCAAAAAAAAAAAAAAAAAAAAAAAAAAGAAAGAAATATACTGAAGGAACATGCACTATCCAAACAATAAATCAGTATACTGTTTTGCATTAAATAATAACAAAAAATTTAAACGTAAAAGGCACTTTGGAAGTGAACATCATTTGGCCACCTAAAAAACACAAAGAAACTCATAAAATTACTAAAAGTGTTATAGCTGATTGGTAATAAAACTTACTAAAAGGGTTATAGCTGACTAGCAATCTGATGTAATAAAAAAATCAAGAATATGTTATGGAACTACAGTCAACATTTTAAAATGAGATCAAGTCCTGCTGATTTCCCCTCCCTTGTACAATACTTTCATTTAATACTGAAAACAAACAAGCAAAAAAACCTAACTATAGCTATTCTGCTAAGCAGCTTTACTTGAATTTGAGTTAATAATTAGCATGTAACATCACTGAAAATCAAGGCAGACAAAAGAATTCTTATTTGAAGATTAAAAACAATTATTTATTAGAAAATCCAAGTCTGTTAGGATGTCTTTGGACAGGTCTAGATTTTGGAAAAGGGAAGGAGAAGAGGAGAATTTAAGAATCCCAGGGAGGCACGGTCAAAACTAAACATACTTCCCGGGATTAAGAAGCAAGTAATGGTACTCTTTACTGTCAGAGAGCAGGCTGAAAAAGCCTGAAAGTCACTTGTTTAGACTGGGAGTTCCCTGAGTGAAGAGACTGTGTCTTATTTTTGGATTCCTGGTGACTGGCACAAAGCAGGTCAATAAATGCTTGCTAATTTAAAAAGGGAAAACGTCTGGAAAATGATCACCCAAAACCAGAACCCAACACGTATGTAATCTGAATTCACAGAAACAAACAGAATCACTTAGCCTATTTTCCTCACCATATCTTTTCTCTTAACAACCTTGAACAATCCACTAGTGAAGTTTCTTAATTATCTATAATCTTAAAAGGGTGCATCTGACTTAAAAGATCCCATATCAAAGATTTAAAAACACATAAGTCTGCTGTGTTTTATGCCTATACAGTATATAAATATGTAAGTTTATGTAAGATAAAAATAAAGAAATTGAGATACAAGCATCAGATTTTTAAATATTTACGTTTACAAGCCAAGTTCATGGTGAGCATAAACTTCCCCCAAAGTTAACAAGATATTAAAATTTTTAAATAGCTACACTTCCCTCTTATAACAATGCGTAACTACAATACATACACTTTTTCAAAGCAAATGTCTCACAGACCCAGTAAGATGTTCACATCTGTGTGAACACTGACTGCAGGCACCAGGGGGCCTCCCAAGAATAACTTGATAGTAAAGGAAAAGGCAAACAAGAGTTCCTGGTGAAACTTTGCTTCTTCCTCAGTCTTAAGAGACTCAGTCTTAGACTGCTGGAAGGCTTTCACATCTGGAGCAAGTATACTGTAGTTTGTTACACAACGGGTACACAGAGAACTGATAAAACACCGACACTTTGGCTGAAAAAAGGAACTAGCGCCCTCCCTTCCGCCCCCCAATCACACAATCTTCTTCTGCGATGATTTTCCAAATGTAAGTACACATTGCTTCACGGTGGCAAACAATTATCTTCAGGAAATTTGAAAGCCAGTAACAATGGATATGTAATCCTTCCACGGCTTCTGACAGAGAAAACAATAATTTATTTTTTTAAATGGCGTAATTTCTTTCCTACACACTCACAAAGCAGCTAGTGATGACGCAAATTTTAGGGTAAAGGGATTCACTGGCAGAAGGCAGCGACTGACTCTGAATAATACCCTGGCCTCTCCATCTCTTCCCTTTCCCTCAATCCCCGACCCTAACATAAAACTATCCAATTACAAACAGAAGGGCCCAGAAACTTCAAAAGCTGCTAAGACCTGTAAATATCTTTTAAACACAAGAGAGGCTTTACAATCGACCTTTTTTAAGTTTGTGCAGAAATTAAATCCTGCTCAAACCTGCTAAAATTCTCAAACCCGAAAACCAATCCCTTCAGCAAACGTGTCTACATTTTTCTTGGGTGCATCTTCAGCTCGGTCAAAGACTTTTGGCTTACTATGCTTTAAAGCTAAATAATACATGGGCGGGACTCAACTCCCGCTCACGTTATCTTCTCCTTCAATAGAGTTTGTCCTGTAGCATCATGTAAAAATGCCGAACAGATCAAACAGTCGACTCAAGGAGAAGATTTTTAAAAATTCACTCCGGTAACAAGAAGCGGAGGCATCCAAGGGCAAGGCACAAAGAGAACAGAGAAGAAATACACGTCCCACGGGCGTACAATGCCCCGGAGCACGCATCCCGGCACCCTCCTCGCGAAGGGTCACCCGGCACCCCCGCCGGTGCGCCGCCGTGCGGGTCCCCGAAGGTCCGCTGGGGCACTACTTGCCTGCGGGGACAGCCCCTGACGCCCGGCCTCCCCTCGGCCGTGTTCCCGGAGGCCGCTCCCCCCGGCCCACCAGCTTCTTTGCCCCCTCCTCGGGGGCCGCCTCGGGGCGGGAAGGGGGGGGTCCCCTCGGGCTCCGGCGGCGGAGGAACAAGGAGGGCTAAGGGAGGCGCCCCCTCCACGCGGCCGGCCGGGCCCCGACTCACCCTCCAGCAGTCGGGTGATGAGACTATCCACGTTCAGCTCCCCGTCCGCCATCTTGTCGGCACCAGACGCTCCTTCCCAGCAGCGGGAACAAGGGCTTCTCGACGGCGGACGCTGCGGCGACCGCTCGGCGTTCCCTCACCTAGAAGTCACGCGGCGTTTCGACCCCGGTTCCAACTCCCCCTTCCCCCGGGCCCTCCCCCCACCCCCTTCCCACCAAGCAGTGGAGCGCGCACACACTCGGAGGCACCCACGAGAAAAAAAATAAATAAACAAGTGGAGCCCCCAAAAACCGGGCCGCGTCAGACCCAGCCCCCACCTCCTCTTCCTCCTCGGCACCGCCCAACTCCGCAAAGCTCACCAGCGCCGCCGACGGCCCCTCCCGCAGCGCCACTCACTTCACACCGCCCTTCCCCGCCACCGCGCCACGCAGCCCTCCGCGCAGGCGCACGGCTCACTCGCTCGCGGCCCCGCCTCGCCCGCGGCCTCCGCGCAATCGCACTGGACTCGGTTCTCCCGCCGCCGCCGCCGCCGCCGCGCCACTGCCTTCGCGCAGGTGCGGCGGCCTCTCTCGCCACTTCCACTGCGCCGAATCTTCGCGGCTGCGCAGGTGGCGCCCCTGAGGCTCCCAGGGTTTGCTGCGCTGGGGAAGCTCCCATTACGCAGAGCGCGCGTAGGCAGCGCTGACCTTCCCGCTTCCCAGCTTCCCGGGTCTAGGGCGCTCAGCAGATGTGGTTGTGCTCTTTCCGCCTTGCTTTTGTTTTCTTGGTTTCAGTCCCTGGTTTTGCAAGTAGTTCCTCGTTCCCGGTAAGCGGGAAACGCGGACTGCGTTACCCATGTTTGAAACTGGGTTTACACGTTTGGAAAGCAAGAAGGGGTTACTCTGCTGGAGCAGTTTGATGTTGCACGTAAGGGGTTTTATACCTTACGGTTCCACAAGGTTGGTTGCCCAAGTGTCCCTGGATGAAATAAGTTAAAGTGGGCCCTGGGAGGGTCAGCAGTAATAATATTTTACATGGGTACCGTTGTCTGCCTTCTATAGAGCGCTTTCACATATCTTACATCTTCCGTTCTGTGGATACTGCTTTTCCACAGTGCATTTTGAACAAGAAAAATACCTTCATTATATATTGCTTAATCATCCTACCTTGTAATTGTTTTTGCATTTATCTCCTGCACTCGACCGTGAGCTCCTACACGGTAAACCCAATTTATCTTTGTGCCTGCAGCTCCCGCTGTATCTGGTATGTAGAAGAGAGGGACAAAGAAACGCGGAGGCTCAGGAAGGTTGGTTGCCCACCTCTTCTTTCCACCACAGAATTCTGCCTCTAGAAAAGCAGGGGAAAGAGTAGCCACGCAAAGGATCTGGGTAAGCAAGAGTTTTTGGCCTGTTCTCAGAAGTGGTCAGACCAAAAGTCTTCACTCATTCCTCAGGTGTTTGTCCAGAAACTCACAAACAAGATGCTGTCTCAAGCTCAAGGCAGTGCTTCTCCCACTCACATATCACTAATAATAGCTAACATTTTTGAGATCCCTGTATGTGCTCTGGCACTGTTTTACATGTTATAGTACATATGTTATTTCATTTAATCCTTACACCAGCCCTGTGAGGTAGGTACTATTATTATCTCTACTTTGTAGATGGAATTTATTGAAGCACAGTATGGTTAAATACCTAGCCCCAAGTAAACGGCAGATCTGGGATTCAAACCCAGGCATCCTAGTGCCAGAGTCTGCACTCAACAATTGTGATATACTCCCTCTCAATGTATGTGAACTGAGATGCTTAAATATGCATGTGTTACAACATAAATGTCGAGAACAGAAATCATACTTTTTTGGGGAAAAAGCATTATCCAATCAAGTGCTTTATGATGGTTCAGATGACTTACAGAGATAGGATTTCCTGATCCCTTTTTTTCTAGCTTTCTCTCCATTTCAAGATTTAG
This sequence comes from Globicephala melas, assembly GCF_963455315.2. NCBI lineage: Eukaryota > Metazoa > Chordata > Mammalia > Artiodactyla > Delphinidae > Globicephala > Globicephala melas. Next base: position 67,897,234 of record NC_083325.1, read on the forward strand.
CTTGTGGATTGATGGTGAACACAGAACAGGTGACAAGCTATAATGGTGATCCTGTCTGGAGTAGTTTTCACAGACTCTTATTGCCACCAGTTCATCTTAGGGCCTTTATAGGTGAAGAAATGGATCCTCATCAAACTCTTTTGTTAATGACCATTTATTTATACCCTGCTTTATTTCAGAAGAAGGGATTTAAAGTAACTTACGTAAATACATGAAGTAGGATAAATTAAAAATATGTACAGAGAAAAAGAGCACAAAAGAAAACCAAGAGTGGGAAAGATAAGATAAAACCAGCAGTATTGTATGTAAAATGCATGGTGTAAGGTCCTATGGTTTGCTAGGGATAAGTCACAAATATGATTCTAAGCTTTCTAGCAACCAAGGAAAATTGCAACCAATGAGTAGCAAGTGGAGTAAGTGTTCTGGCTGAGCTGGAACTGAGACTTGAATAGACCAGCTTGTGGAGTTGGATGCCACTTTCCCAAATCTCTTCCATGAGTCTCTAAAAGAGTAACAGAATGTTTAGAACACTTAAGGTGTCTTCTTATCCTCCAATTTTCATGGGGCCCATGAACCCCGTGAGAAAGAACTTTGAACCCTGTCCTCCATTAGGGTTTATATATATTCAGATATATTTAAGGGACAAGGGACACTCAAAGGAAACTGGATTGCACAGAGAGAAAGTGAGCATCTTAGAGAAAATCACCCCAAGTGGAGGAGGGCAGAGAGAGTCTGGTCTCAGCAGAGTTCTGGGAATCAGAAGAGCTCAGAGGTTCTGAGTACCGTCTGGTACTGCCTGCAGCTGGAGATGCCCCTTCACCCCCACCCCACCAGGTTTTCTAGTGCCTTCGAATCCTGGGTAAGAAGGGACTATTATAAAAATGAAACAGCTCTATCACTAGGGGCCCAACCAACTTTCCTGTGGGATCCCCCTCCAAAAATATTATATAAGAATTCAGAATCAGTTGTCTTCAGATTTTGAAGCTTAGTGCATATACTATGTATTACTTAACACCCCAGCAGCTTCTGGGGCAGCTCACTATAAACTGAAGCATTATTTTTTTTTTAAAGAAAATCATATGAATATCCATGTCATGTAAGGTAAATAAAGACTGCATTTTGCCTCATATCAGTTCAAGTCAGAGTTGCCGTTAAAGCAGCCTCCCCACCCCGAATAAAACGTATTTATTGAAGGAAATTGGAAAACAAAGAAAAAATATAAAAATCACCTATAATTTCACCAGCCATAGCTAACCACTTTTCTGTTTTATTTCTGAATATATATTTATATATATTTATATCATATATAATATAATTATAAATATATTTATTTATATAGACATATATATGTCTATATAAATTTACACCAAGGAAGTAGAGCATTCTTATGAAACTTTTCGTAAGCCGAAATGTCATAAAGCAAAGAAGCAATTACCCTAGGACACATCTTGCTAACAGGTGCACAAAATAAATCGAGATAAAGCACAGATGCTCACAGACACAGTTCAAAGTTATGGCAGCCTGATGCTGAGATGCTGAGTATAGTTCCTAGAGAAGGAACTTGGCGGTGCTTGATGTGTGCATTTCCTCTGTAATGGCTTGCTGCAGAACTAACGCTAATCACTATTTTTACTTTCGCCTTTTCGGAAAAAGATACTCACGTAGGTCTTTCATAAAAGCAAAGTTGCATACAGTGAACTTTCTAAAAGCAGGGAATAGATAGATAGATGTATACCCATTTTGTAAAATGGGGATCATTCTTCACTTCCATTTCATCCTACTTGGTTATGTGAGTTTTCGTGTCACATTTATGTGAATCTCAGTTTTCAAAGTTTATTTAGACCTTAAAATGTGGATAAGCGGTTGAGGGCAGAGGAAGAGGTAAGAGGTGGAGATCCAGAGGTCAGAGGAGACAGTGCTGCAGGCAGCAGCAGCAACAGAGGCAGTCAGAGCCACGATGAGGTTCAAGGGTAGGCGGGTACCAAAGAGACAGAAGCCTCACTTGACAGATACTGACTCTCAGGAAGTTCTTGGCCTGAGTGTGAGCAGTGGTCCATGGGCAGAATGGGGGTTGTCAGTTAGGGAAGTCAGCAGCTTGGAAGCAGGACACGAGAAGGCTGCCATTGGTGTAGGAGCAATGTGTGGTGGGCAGCAGCTCTGTAGAGCACCTGAGCCTGGAGACCAGGAGACTTTAGAGCAGAGGACTGGCAGGGAGTGGTTCTGATTGCATGTAGGAAACTGCCTCCCTCTCTTTCTGGACATGTGGCAAGACTTAGGAAAAGGATCAGGCTAAGGTCCCCCTCCTGATGAGACCAGGATTGTTAATCCAAGAGACTAGAGGGCAAACTATTAGCTAGACTCCCAACCCAGTGTGGCTTTAGATAGTGGTGTGTGGGAGCCAGCTTACACTGGCTCATGAGAGCCAGTTGTTAAACTTTCAGAGAATTTTGCAAGCCAGTTGTTAAACAGAGTCATTATTTAAAAAGTAAATTATATAGACTTACAAATAAATATAACAAAAACAAAAGTAATTATTGCTCAAGATTCATCACATTCTATTTATGTTGCTACATTTTACTATTATGTATAGTCTAAAGGTTGTTAACATGTACTGTATCTGTATGGTGGAAATACTATATAATGAAATGCTGCTATGCATCTCTTTCCAACTCTACCTTCAGTGATATTATATTGGCCATAGTGAGAGCAGTATTTACACCAAGGAAATTAGCACATGTTACAAATCTATCAGCTTTTTCCACCAGAAAGCTGGTTGTTAAACATTTACCAGCATACCACTGGGCTTAGGGAGGCATAACATGCATGTTAATATCCTTGGGTAATTCCAGAAATGTCTGTGGAGGGAAATTGGACTTCCTGATTGTAAAGGACTTGGGGAATCATGATTTAGGGTCTTAATAAAATCATGATTTTATTTGTACTTACTGACAGGAAATACCTGGGCCAGACTAGTACTCAGAGGAGCCCAACTATCACTGTGCTGAGATCAGAAAGATGTCCCTATGGAGTGTCCTCAAAGAAGGCACTTTGGAACACAGTGAACAGCAGCCTCATGATTCCTTTTAGTAAACACAGCACAGACTTTCATAGGGATGTTTTATATGCCTCTTGATATTAGCCAGTAGCCAATATGGTGTGAAAGTGAATAGGTTTAGGTAGCAAAGTGTGAAGGTTGTGATAGTGATATATAGCTCTTTGCTGCCTTGACTAATCCAGGATAACTTATAAATGAATGAATCAACATTCATCAGGCTGTCCTTCCATGAATATGATTCCTCTTAATCAAGTCTTTAATAGTCTTAAATGGCAGTAAGTTCTAAATTTTACTAGATATACCTTGAGGGCAGCCATTCTGTATATCAAATGTCATAGACTTTTGTAGTCAGCTTAATTCAAGGATACTGAGAAACCAGACAAGGACACATGCATCAGTAGAAGGCCACCCCTGTCAGTACAGAGCCAGACCTGGTATACACCTAGGCAGGGCCAAGAATTTTGCTTAGGATTTACTTTTGGTTTCATTTCAATACACATGTGAGAGAATAATCAAGCACCAGAGTGATCAGCTAAGCCATAAGGCACGTCCTCAGTCATTTTAGCCCCCCAAATTATAAAGCCAGGTATAACCAAATACCTCTTCCCCTGCCCTTGGCCAAAACCCTCCCCCTTCCTCCAGTTCTGACACCCCCAACTCTCTCTCTCTCTCTGTCTCTCTCTGTCTCTCTGTCTCTGTCTCTGTCTCTCTCTCTCTCTCTCAGTGGAACATTGTCTCTTAAGGAAACTCTCTGGTGTATGCTTCAAGATAAAATGATCACAAAATAAATGCCTAGGTTAGCGTGGGGTTTCTGTCCAGACCGGCTGCACCATGTCGAAGGTTTCCTTTAAGATCACACTGACGTCGGACCCGCAGCTGCCGTACAAAGTACTCAGTGTTCCCAAAAGTACACCTTTTACAGCAGTCTTAAAGTTTGCAGCAGAAGAATTTAAAGTTCCTGCAGCAACAGGTGCAGTTATTACCAATGATGCAATAGGAATAAATCCTGCACAGACTGCTGGAAATGTTTTTCTAAAGCACGGTTCAGAACTGCGAATAATTCCTAGAGATTGTGTTGGAAGTTGTTAATATCTGCTGCTTGGAACATAAAATCCTCTTCCAGAATAAATATTGGTATTTTTATTGTTGTAAAATTGGAGTCAGGCATTTGAAATCCTATGAAAACACCAATAGTTGATGAAGTAATGAAAGGTAGCTCTCTGTCCCTTCTTGTTGTTCACACTCTTCATGTGAAGAGGGGACACTTCTCTGTTGAGGGTGTCATCACCATAGAAGGTCACATTACTACCTCACAGCACACACAGGTGGTTCGTTGGGGGTAAATGGGTTATCCACCTGTGTCATAACTGGAGGGTGCTTCTGATCATTCTTTCTGAGAACATTTGGAAAATTAAAACTTACTGAATCTTCCTATTTGTCTTTGAGTTAAAAATGTAAAAACTTATCAATCCATACGTGGCAGTTTGCTTGATAGCATCTGACTTGCAGACACAAAAATAGTTGAATTCTTCATTATATATCGTTTATGATAAAGGATCACATCAATGAATAACTGTCTTTTTATCATTTAGCTTGTTTTAAAGTTTCAAACTTCTTGAGTTCTTATAAATTTTAATTTAAAATTCAAATAGCCAAAAATTGAATTTTTGATCTAAATTGAATTTTTGATCTAGCCCCTTACGTGTAACATTGGTATCCCATGCCAAAGAGTTTGAGACTAAAGTAGAAGCATCAGTTGCTGAATTATGCATTCCTTTATTGATCTTTTTTTAAAAAAACCTTTAAAACAGAAATCCTAATATCCTAGAATATTAGGATGATATTTCCAAATAACGTTCGGGGAGAAAGTATTGTTGTAAAGAAGATCTATTGTTCACAACAGAGCTCAAGGAAATGCTAACTGAAATGCTCACTAATTCTACCTACTGAAGACCCAACATTTAAGGAAGTGTTAAGATTAGTTACTAGAATGAATAAGAAGCTAGGAAAGGCAGATGGGGAAGCCCAGATGACCAGGCTTCTAGTAAGAAGGAAAGAAACAAAAATGAAGGGGAGCAGAAAGCTGTAACAGAGTGTCACAGAAAAGGCCAAACTGGATAGACAAAACTGCAGAGGCTATGTTGGGAAGAACTGAAAGGAAAATAAAATACTTGACATTGTTGTGAGGAGCAGAAGGCAATCAGAGAAAGCAAAGCATAGGCCTTGTCAACATACAGATGTCAAAATTCCCCGTAGAGAATCTAAAGAATGATAGGCATAAGGGAAGATTTTATTTGCCCTTAGAGAGGACATCAATATCTGTGCACATCTTGAAAGGTGAAATGAAGGCTCGTAGTGACTGAAAACCAGTGCTTGACTTGCTGTATTCTAGATGGTAAGCTCTCTGTAGGCAGGCCTGGTGTCTGTCTTGCTCTTTCTAGGCCTGGAAATGTAGGCTTTCATTGAATATGTGTAGAATTATTCATGGATAAAGTATTTCCAAGACCAGTTTTTATCTAAGTGTGCATAGGCTCTAGGTTCATTGGGAAAAAAAATAATGCAACCGAATCAGTATCCAAAGGGTAATGTTGGTTAAGTTTAATGAAGTAACTAGATATTGTTCATATGTTTGACAAATGAACGGCAGGATTCTGAATTGTAAAGGGAAAAAAAAATTGTGCTGAGGTAGTATGTTGCTAATGTTTGGGGAATTTTTTATTTTTATAAACAAAGTCTGATGCTTAAAGACTCCTGGTCTTTAACAACATTAAGCCTCAGTTAACCAGAAATTTATGAATACACATTTTCTGAATTTTTGTTTTATTTAGATGTCCCCCATTCTGTTTCTAGCACAAAATTCTGCCTGATTTGTTACATTAATAAGTTTTATGATGTCTTGTACCATAATTTGTTTAATATTTTTTTCTTTGGTTGGAAAATTTTATTGCAGTAAGTTCTTAAAAAATATTTTCTTAAAGAACTAGACATTTTGTTATTAAATAAATGTGATCTGTAACTTTTTGTGCAGAATGTTTTGAAGTGTTGTATTTAGTTTAAATGCTTTATTGGTACATAATTAATATCTTGTGAAAATACATTTTCTTATACCATAAAAAAAATAAATGCCTAGTAATTGAAGGAGTTAACTGTATAACTGTTAACTATAAGACAATTAAAGTTGGAGGGCTGCTATCACAAAGGATGACTAATTTTTGAAGAGTTGATCTGTGGCTCTTTTTTTTTTTTTTTTTCCCCTCGTAATTAGATTACAGGGCTGTCTATTTAGGTCACTCCCTAGTTTGTTACAATAAAACCATGTCATCTACCTATATGAGATTGTTTCTCTTTCAGTGTTCTCCTATCTTTCTCATTCAAAGATATTTAAGAAATAACTCAATGTGTTTGTTGGTGAAGAAAAGTACACCAAATGGGAAAGTTTGTTTCAAATAAAACAGTTTAAGTGTTTTGTTTCTAATGAAGGTGGCTCTCCTCATATAGTATATCAAAATTATGTTTGTCACCTTTTCAGTTGGAGAAGGTTTGCTTCTGAATGGTTTCATAAGTCTCTGTTTCAGTTGGCTTTGGTAAATAAAACAAACAAAGGGATATTAAGTTTTTAAATGTAGTTATAAAATGAGTGGCTCTCCCCTAAGACCACATTAAAATTAATGGCATGTATCTCCTAAAACTAGAACCAGATGTGTCTGTGAGCTGTGAAAAATATTTATTGGAGTGACATCAACCCTAATAGACCCTTTTATATAGGAAACACTGGTTAAATAGAATATTTTTCAGTTATTCAAATCTTGATTCAAACCAAATCTAGTCTGCTATAAATACATTCTTAATTGAAATACCCTAATGTTACTTATTATTTGAGGACATCTTATAGCGAATAGACCCCCAAAGCAAAGTGAATAATGAATTGTTTCAGTATTTATGAAATATTTAGTATGTTTGATTCTGTACTGAAGAAAACATGATCTTCCCAACTTTCAAGTGGTTTAATGGCTATTTGGGAAAATGACCACAAAATGATTTGGATAGTGGGAAAAGCATTGGCTTGAAGTTGGGAGACCAAAGTAGCTGAATACCCTTAAACAAATCTCTCTGTCTTTCTGAACCTTGGTTTCATTACCTACAAAATTAGTTGCATTAATGATCTCCAAAGTTTCTTCCAGCTCTAACAAGTCTTTGATTCGAGGACACAAAAATGAAACCCAAAATGTAACATAATATTGTACAGGCTGTCCCCAACTTAGGAACTGGATCAACTCCAAAAGGTCAATTGTTTGGAACACAGAATATATTTTCCCACAGAGACTGTGGTACAAGTGGTGGTTAAATCCTAGATCCGTCTGCAAAATCAATTTAATCCTTAATGTAACTGTAGAAGAGTATCCATGGTAATATGGACTCTAACCACCAATTACGTATAACAAAGTTTATGGGAAAAGCCATTGAGGGATTCCAATTTGGTATGGCAGAAAACATCTATCAGTGTTTTTTCCACTACCTGAAGCAATAGGCATGAAGCAATTCTAGTTCTAATTTACAGGCAGACCTGGGCCCCAAATGGTAAACAAAGCCTGGACTGGCAGCATGGAGAGTGAGGCTCTGATACCTCTGATCTCATAAGGGGGGCAGGGGTCGGGGTGGCTGAGGACAGTTCATGGTGTCTGGAGTTTTGGTTGCCAGGAAGGAGTTGGCTCCAAACCAAAGGATAGGGAATGTAAGGGCAGGAGGCAAAAAAGGGAGTGAACATGTATGTGCTGGAAACTTTTAAGAGAAAAGATGCAATTACTTTTTTTTTTTATTGGAGTATAATTGCTTTACAATGGTGTGTTAGTTTCTGCTTCACAACAAAATGAATCAGTTATATATATACATATGTTCCGTATCTCTTCCTGCTTGCGTCTCCCTCCCTCCCACCCTCCCTATCCCACCCCTCCAGGTGGTCAGAAAGCACTGAGCCGATCTCCCTGTGCTATGCGGCTGCTTCCCACTAGCTATCTACCTTATGTTTGGTAGTGTATATATGTCCATGTCTCTCTCTTGCTTTGTCACAGCTTACCCTTCCCCCTCCCCATATCCTCAAGTCCATTCTCTAGTAAACCTGTGTCTTTATTCCTGTTTTACCCCTAGGTTCTTCATGACATTTTTTTTCTTAAATTCCATATATATGTGTTAGCATACGGTATTTGTCTCTCTCTTTCTGACTTACTTCACTCTGTGTGACAGACTCTAGGTCTATCCACATAAAAAGGAATGAAATTGAGCTATTTGTAATGAGGTGGATGCAATTACTTTTGATCTCACTCCCTTTGTGGTTGAGGAAGTTGAGGCCTAGGAAGGGTACATTGCGCTGACTTAATAGCAAAACTAGGACTTGAATCTAGACCTAATGATTCTTAGCCCAGATCCCTCCCCTCCCCTCTGGCTGTCATGCTGTGCAAGAACCTACTCTTTTCATCTGCCTCTGTTTCCTGCACAGGAATCCCTAGAACCCTTTACCCCCACCCCATCCTTATCCTATTTTTCATCCTCTGGTCTTCCAGGGCAGTCTGGTCAACGATCAGCACAGCAGTTTTCTGTTTTGCCCATATGTGGTTTAACAGTGCCACCAACTCAAAGAATGACTTTCTAGTTGCCAGAAAGAAGCCCCTCAGACTCCTCTCCAGTTTGGTACAAACCACCTAGAGAATGAGACTGAGTAATCCCAAACTCTAGTGACATTGAGGTACTTCTAGTAGTGATGTTTCTGTTAAGACAGAACCCAAACTGGCTGGGCGAGCCAGTGTCCCAATGCCCAGGTGACAGGCATTGCTCCTTTGTCAGAAAGAAGGCTTCTGGCAGGAGGTTCCTAAGTGTACCATGTGCTGGGAATTTTTACTATCACATTTAATCCCTCTAAAAATCCTGTGAGGTCAGTATTTTCCCTTTCATAGATGTGGGAATGAAGACTCAAAAGCCTTCGGCTTGCCTTGAGTCACCAGGTTGGTCTGATTTCTGAGCCCTGCTGGAACAGCCAGGCAGCGCACCTTAGAGACTGGGGCTGGTTCGGTGGACCAGCTCTGGAACACTGTTGTGAGAGGAAGTGGGAAGTGAGGAGAAGGGTGGGCCCTGGCAGTGGCTGTAATCTGCTTTGATGGCAGGGATAGCTTGCTCAAAGCAGGATGGGAGTGGGCAGAAGCTGGGTGATTTCTCAGTAGGGCAGATACTTCCAGAATGAGAGGGAAGGAGGGTTCATTCACACCTACAGCCAGGGGGAGGGTGGGGAATGCCTGTCCCACACACCTGAGAGGGCTCCCGGGCCAGGCCAACAGTCCCACTTATGCAACCCTGATTTGTCCATATTTTATGCCAGGCCTGCCGGAGTAGTGCTCAGGAATGTGGTTCAGATCCTGAGCTTTTTAGAATTCCTGAGGGAGAGAACAGTGAGGTCAGGTAAGGCCATAATACAACTGGTGCAGCTGAGGGGGCTTGAGCTGGGTTGTGAAGCATTGTGGGGTTTACATCAGTGCCTTTCACATAAAGTGTCTGTGTGTTTGTTGTCAGAATCATCTAGGGAACTTTTGGAAAATACCAATGTTTGATTTCCCTTCTTCCCCTTAGGAAGTCCTATCTAATTCTCAGCATTGGGAGTAGACGAGTAGATATTTTCAAACAATGCCCTAGGGAATTCTCATAGGGACATGCATCCCTCCTCCATTTTTCACTGGCATAGATCTCAAAAGATAAAGCAAAACATAACAAAGAGACACTCAGGTAGGAGAGCCAGGGGAGGGCTCTTCCGGTGAAGGGATCATTTCTGGTGAAGTTTGCAACAAAGTATAAGGAGCCTGGAATGCCTGGGGCAGAGGGTGTACACAGGGAGTGGTAGGAAATAGGGTGGGGTGGTTAAGATGAGCAGTCAAGAAGGAACTGGAATGCTGGGCAGGAGAGTTTAAACCTGATGCTGTTTGAAACAGGAAACTGTTCATGTATTCTCATTCAGTGATTATCTATTGAACACCTACTCTGTGCCAGGCACTGTGTTATGTGCTGGGGATACAGCAGAGAACAAAATAAAGTGTTTGCTCATCAAGTTTGTATTCTGGTAGAGGGACTGTAGGGTGATCAGTCCATCCCAGTTTGCCTGGGACTTTCTGTTTTCTGGGGTTTTTTTAGGGGGGAGTTAACATTTTATTATTTTTAAAAAATTAATTAATTTATTTACTTATTTTTGGCTGTGTCAGGTCTTGGTTGCGGCACGCGGGATCTTTCGTTGCAGTGCGCAGGTTTCTCTCTATTTGTGACGTGTGGGCTCAGTAGCCCCATGGCATGTGGGATCTTAGTTCCCTGACCAGGGATCGAACCCTCATCCCCTGCATTGGAAGGTGGATTCTTAACCACTGGACCGCCAGGGAAGTCCCAACTTTCTGCGGTTTTAACACTGAAAGTGCCTTGGCCCAGGAACCCCCTGGGCAAAGCAGAATAGTTGGTTTCCTAGGAGGTGGAATGTGCATGCATGCCTGTGTAATACTAGGGGTCATAAAGAAACCTAAAGCAGGGTAAGAAGTTGGGGATAAAGAAAAATGCTTTTTTAGAGGGGGTGGTCAGGGAGGATCTCTGAGAACATGATAAATGAGTAGCAATCTGAATAAAATGAGTGAGGGCCATGGAAATATCTCAGAGTAGGTTGGTGAGGGGTGGTTATTTCTAGCAGAGAGAAATACCGTGTAAAGGCCCTGAAGTGGAAACATGCTTGACATAGATGAAGAATAGCCTTGGCAGAGAGGTTGAGAGAAGGAGGTCCCAAGAGAGTGAGCCGTGCCGGAGACACTGGATTATATTGAGTGTGATGGGAGGCTGAGGACAGAGGCATGACCTAATCCCTCAGAAGGTGGGGAAAACAAGAGTGGGAACAGGAAGACCATTTAGGAATCAACTTCATTAGGAAGTCTTGAAAAGTTCCTTCTCAAAAGGTTTGATCAGGGCTTCCCTGGTGGTGCAGTGGTTGAGAGTCCGCCTGGCGATGCAGGGGACACGGGTTCGTGCCCCGGTCGGGGCAGGGCCCGTGAGCCATGGCCGCTGAGCCTGCGCGTCTGGAGCCTGTGCTCTGCAATGGGAGAGGCCACAACAGTGAGAGGCCCTTGTACCGCAAAAAAAAAAAAAAAAAAAAAATCCTTAAAAAAAAAGTTTGATCAGAGAAAGAGCAGGATACAATGCCATTCAAGTAAATGAGCCTGGGCAGGATTGGGCTGACCCAGGCTGTCCTACGGTGATGACATTGGGAATGGAAATGTGGAAACATCTAGAACTGTCTTGGAGACAGGGTTAACAGAAGGTGGTGGTGCAGGATTTACAGGGGGATGAAGGAGGGTGATGATTCCAAGCTAGTCTTCCACACATTAGTTTTCCTAGTTTGAATTTCTCCCTCAATTGTCCTGATCCAAACGTCATGGATCATGAAGTTTTCTACTAGAATGAGGAAGATTCCATGGTAGGGTCGCAAGAGCAGGAACTTGGGGTCATACAATCCAGGGCACACACCGTGGCTCCATCACAGACAAGCCATGCCCCTCAGACAGCTCACCTAATCTCTGGGGCTCTCAGTATCCCTGCCAGTAGAATAGGAATGATACTGCCTGGCAGAGTTGGGAGCACTAAATGAAGTAACACTCATAGAGGACCTAGTTCAGGACATGCTGAGCCGTCAGTCTGGGTTCATTCTCTCCCTCTGTTTACACCCTGGGAGTTCAGTATGTGTGCCTGCACATTTTCAGAAGTTATCAGTACTCTACATGTCATTTTGTGCTCTTTGGCCCCCTTTCCCTCTCCCCCAGCCTGCTTATTCCATACACACATTTCTCTGTGTTGGTGGAGTACACACTCTGGTCATCTTGTTCTTCTTCTTCCTCTTCACTGGCTCTGCCTATGTTCAGATGTGCCTTTCCTTTCATTTGGACAGTTTTAGAAACCTCCCAACCGGTCCTCCCATCGTCCAGCCTATACTCTTATATCCTTCAGGCCACATCATCTTCAGTATAAAATCTAAACACCTGAGCAGGTCTTGCAGAGTCCACGTTGCCTCTGCCTACTTTTCTGTAAACTCTGCTCCCTGATTTACCCCCGTCTTTGGCCCCACCCTCCATCCTCCACCCCTGACAAGTCTACTGTTTTATTCCTTGTGATCCCATGGTAGTTTGTACCTACTGAACTTATCTCCCATTATTTGTGTGTAAAAAGAGCAAGGTATTTGGTGCAGGGGTTCAGAGCTCAGTCTCTGGAGCCACCCAGCCTCCATCCTAATCCCAGCCCTGTTACTTATCAGTTGGGCCTAATGATTAGGGATTAATTAAATAAACGATGATCCTTCCCTAAACTGGAATGCCATGACCTTGAGCAAGTTATTTCATTGTTGTGCTTCAGGGACAATAATAATATCCACCTCACAGGGTTGTCATGAGTATTAAGAGTTAATACATCTGGGCTGCCCAGGTGGCACAGTGGTTAAGAACCTGCCTGCCAACGCAGGGGACACAGGTTTGAGCCCTGGTCCGGGAAGATCCCACATGCCGCGGAGCAACTAAGCCCGTGGGCCACAACTACTGAAGCCCGCACGCTTACACCCCATGCTCCCCAGCAAGAGAAGCCACTGCAATGAGAAACCCTCGCACGGCAACCAAGAGTAGCCCCCGCTCGCCGCAACTAGAGAAAGCCCGCGCGCAACAGCGAAGACCCAATGCAACCAAAAATAAAAATAAATAAATTTATTTAAAAAAAGAGTTAATACATCTAAAGCACTTAAATAGTACCTTCTATGTAGGAAGCCCTCCAGAAACATTGCCTATAATTATTACATCTATCTCCCTGAGTTTGAGTTCCTTGAAGGAAGAGACTAGAGATCTAGTCTTTCAAATGTTTGTTGAACAAAGACATAAGTAAATCTCCTTTTAAAGACATTATTCCCCCTTTTACTTAATTTTTTCTCTTTTAATTTAGTTTATTTATTTTTGGCTGTGTTGGGTCTTTGTTGCTGCATGCGGGCTTTCTCTAGTTGTGGCGAGCGGGGGCTGCTCTTCCTTGTGGTGCGCGGGCTTCTCATTGTGGTGGCTTCTCTCATTGCAAAGCACAGGCTCTAGGCATGCGGGCTGCGGTAGTTGCAGCATGTGAGCTCAGTAGCATGGCACCCGGGCTTAGTTGCTCCGTGGCATGTGGGATCTTCCCGGACCAGGGCTTGAACCCAGGTCCCCTGCATTGGCAGGCAGATTCTTAACCACTGCGCCACTGGGGAAGCCCTTAGTTTGCATTTTTAACAAGCCTCTCCGTTTTTCCGGATAGTGATTTACTACATTTATAATCAGATGTGCAAACTTCTGGTTCATTTTTCTTAATTACTTATGGAATACAGTTGGATGTTGACCATACATATTTGGATCTATATATTTATATCAATTTTTATCAATATATTTTGGACGGGAAGATCCTATTTATATATATTGAGCACATGTATTTTCTTCATTCTGTGTTTTCCTTTAAGTATATATTTTGTGTTCTGATGTGTTTTGTTTATTTGAACTCATCTATTTTGTCTCTACCAAAAGCATCCATTGAGTAAAATAGTAGACTTTTGGAGCTTGGAAGAACTTTAATGTCATGGTCCTTATTCTTTTCATAGATGAGGAATCTGAGGGTCCAACAAATAACTTGAATCCTATAAACCAATAAGAAGAAAGGCAAACAACCCAATTTTTAAAATGGGCAAAAGATTTAAAGAAGCATTTCATAGAAAAGATTGTCCAAATGTCCAGTAAGTGTCTGAAAAAGTACTCAACATCATTAGTCACCAGGGAAATGCAAATGAAAACCACAGTGAGATACCAACTCATACTCTTTATTAATTTTATTTATTTATTTATTTACTTTTGGCTGTGTTGGGTCTTTGTTGCTGTGCGCGGGCTTTCTCTAGTTGCGGCGAGCGGGGGCTGCTCTTAATTGCTGGGAGCAGGCTTCTTATTGCGGTGGCTTCTTGTTGTGGAGCATGGGCTCTAGGCCTGCAGGCTTTAGTAGTTGTGGCACGTGGGCTCAGTAGTTGTGGCTTGCGGGCTCTAGAGTGCAGGCTCAGTAGTTGTGGCACACGCACAGGCTTAGTTGTTCTGTGGCATGTAGGATCTTCCTGGACCGGGGCTCAAACCCATGTCCCCTGCATTGGCAGGCAGATTCTTGGGCTTTTTTTGGTGTTTTTTTTTTGCGGTACGCGGGCCTCTCACTGTTGTGGCCTCTCCCGTTGTGGAGCACAGGCTCCGGACGCACAGGCTCAGCGGCCATGGCTCACTGGCCCAGCTGCTCCGCGGCATGTAGGATCTTCCCAGACCCGGGCACGAACCCGCGTCCTCTGCATCGGCAGGTGGACTCTCAACCACGGCGCCACCAGGGAAGTCCCCAACTAATACTCTTTAGAATAGTTAAAAGATTTGAAATTATCAAGTGAAGGTATGTTTTAGAACTCTCACACATTGCTCTTGGAATGTAAATTTGGTAGAATTGGTTTGGAAAACTGGCACATTTATAAAAGCCAGATCTAAGGCTACCCTATGACTTAGCAGTTCCACTCCTAGTTCCACACCAGAAATGGGTGCGTGTGGTCACTAATAGACACAAACAAAATGTTCATGACAGTTTTATTTTTAATAACCAAAATTTGGAGACAAACTAAATATCCTTCAACAGGAGAAGTGATAAATTATAGTGTATTCACATGGTGGAATTTTATACAGCAAAAACAGACGAAACAACAATCTACTGCTATATGTGACAACATGCATGAATCTCACAGACATAATGAGTGAAAAAAAGGAAAACATAAAAAGTATATACTAGGGAATTCCCTGGTTGTCCAGTGGTTAGGGCTCCGAGCTTCTACTGAGGAGGCACGGGTTCGATCCCTGGTCAGGGAACTAGGATCCTGCATGTGGTGCTGCCAAAGTATATATCATATGATTCCATTTATATTAAAATCAAAAACAGAACAAATCAAACGTGGTAAAAGTAAGGATAGGATTTACCTCTGGAGCATAAGGATATTGGCTGTAAAGGACAAGTGAGAACTTTCTGGGATGTTGGAATATCCATTATGATGATCTAGGTTTGGGTTAAACAAGTATATACTTACACAATGTGTATTTAAGATTAGTATGCTTTAGTGTATGTATAGATAGATACAGATATAGCACCTCAAAGAAGAGTATTACCCTAAAATTAAAGAAAATTTTAATTTTCTTTTTTGTGCTATGTGTTTTAAATGTTCTCACCTTTTCCTCAGCTATATTTGCCAGAAAGTCTAAAATGAAGTCATGGTAAATCGTAACGAGAGAAAAATAGAAGTTATTATTTTTAAAAGCTAGAGTGGTATCTCAGCTTCCTATCCAGATTTAGTGCCCTGAGCCCTGGACCTAGCTAAAAATAGTTCAGAGCTTTGCCAGCTGGTGACCTGGGAACTGGGCTATGTTTAGCAGAAACCAGCACGTGAGTGAAATGGGGGAGAGCCACGTGGAGCACTGTGGGTCTGGTAGGCATGGCTCACTCTCAGCAAGCTGTTTGAGCCATGCCTGCCGTCAGTAACTCAGACTGTTCCCTCCACTGCAGACCAGTGGGTAGTGTAGGGTCACAGTTTACTGGTGAGTGGAAATGAGAGGGAGAGACAAGAATCCATACTGATTAGAAGGGCAGAGGTCCAGCACTGGGAGACTGGACATAAAGGAAGTCAGAGTACTTAAGCCCTGGCTAAACCCAGGGTGTACCTTCCTTTTTTCTTTACCAGGTTAGACTCAATTTTTGTTTTTGCAAAAATGTATTCATTTCTCAACAACTCTATTTTATCTTTTTTAATTGACGTATAGTTGATATATAATATTGTGTTAGTTTCAGGTATACAGTAAAGTGATTCAGTTATATACATACATTTTTCAGATTATTTCCCATTATAGGTTATTACAAGATATTGAATATTGTTCCCTGTGTTATACAGTAAATCCTTGTTGCTTATCTATTTTATGTATAGTAGTTTGTTAATTACATACTCTGCATTTATCGGCCCCCCACCTTTGGTAACCATAAGTTTGTTTTCTTTGTCTTTGAGTCTGTTTCTGTTTTGTATATAGATTCATTTGTATTGTTTTTTAGATTTTACATAAAAGTGATATCATGTAATATTTGTTTATCTCTGTCTGACTTACTTCAAATAGTATGATATTCTCTAGGTCCATCCATGTTGCTGCAAATGGCAATATTTAATTATTTTTTTGTGGCTGAGTAATATTCCATTGTATCTATTGGGTTGGCCAAAAAGTTCTTTTGGCTTTTTCCATAACATCTTACTTACTGTAACTTTGTAGTATTGTCTGAAGCCTGGAGGGTTATGCCTCCAGCTTTGTTCTTTTTCCTCAGGATTGCTTTGGCAATTCTGGGTCTTTTGTGGTTCCATATAAATTTTAGGGTTGTTTGTTCTAGTTCTGTGAAAAATATTATGGATAATTTGATAGGGATCGCATTAAATCTGTTGATTGTTTTGGGCAGTATGGCCATTTTAACAATATTAATTCTTCTAATCCATGAGCATGGGATATCTTTCCATTTCTTTGAATCATCTTCAGTTTCCTTTATCAATGTTTTATAGTTTTCATCATATGTCTTTCACCTCCTTGGTTAGGTTTATTCCTAGGTTTTTTGTTTGCTTGTTTGTTTTCTGCAGTGATTTTAAATGGTATTTTTTAACTTTCTCTTTCTGATATTTCATTGTTAGTGTAAAGAAATGCAACACTTTTCTGTATATTAATCTTGTATCCTGCTACCTTGCTGAATTCATTTATTAGTTCTAACAGTTTTTATGTGGAGTCTTCAGGGTTTTCTATTTAGAATGTCATGTCATCTGCAAAGAATGACAATTTTACCTCTTCCCTTCCAATTTGGATATGTTTTATTTCTTTTTCTTGTCTGATTGATGTGGCTAGGACTTCCAATACTATTACAACTCAGTTTTAAATGTTATACTTAAGGAAACCAGGTGCAGAACTATTTAGATTGCAACGCTTAAACATTCCCTGAGTGGTTTTGCTGCTGAATCAGCCTAACTGGAAGAATTAGCTTCACTTAACCTCTTCCTCCTGTAATGTGCCCATCTAAAATGTAGGAATGACTAGTGTAATTATCCGTGTCACAGAGATGTTTTGAGGCTTAATTAAATAACCCACTCTGAATACTCTGAAGTATTCAGAGAAGAAAGGGTTAATAGGAATGGTGCTGCTCTAAGTTCTACTCGCAAACTGACAAGTTACCAAACATGGTATGTGGTACTCTAGTTCCAAACATACTAGCATGGTACCTCCAAGATTTCACCCGATTTAGTTAGAATCACCATCACTCAACCAACACTAGTTGAGAGAACTCTGTTTCTACATTGTGTTCTTCTTTTTTTTTTTCCCAGCCACACGGATGCGGGATTTTAGTTCCTGGACTAGGGATCGAACCCATGCCCCCTGCAGTGGAAGCATGGAGTCTTAACCACTGGACCACCAAGGAAGTCCCCATTGTGTTCATTTTTTAAAGGAAGGTGTAAATATGAGGGTAATTCATAACAAGTGACAACTTTTAAAGAAATGACTTTAAACAACTTGATACGTTGCTGTTGTCAGTAGACAGAACTTTTAGCCCCAAAGTAAGATGCAACCTGACTTTTAAGGCAGGGACAAGGATGTGCCAAACTCTGAGATCAAAAGTAAGCTTTAATTCAAACACGGTGGATGCCCTTAGAAACTTTCCTAAAAATAAATCCATCCTGCTGCATGATTTAGAAATGGCTTAGGATACCATCTTTTCCAGCCTTAAGAAGCAAAAACCCCAAAATGTCATCAATGAAAAACAATCTGGGAGATGCTGCTAAAACTCTGTCAAGGGTATGGTCTCCCTTCCTACAGTAACCAATAAACTTGGCTTTGCTTAATTAAAAAAATCAAATCTGTGAGCAAACAGGAATGCGGTGGGCCAATTAATGGCAATGAAGATGATGACAATAATGGTGGTAATAATAATGACAGGAAGCAGGTATTGAGGGCTTACTAGGTGCCAGACACTCTTCTAAGGGCTTTACATGATCCCTGTAGTAGCCCAGGAAGATAAGACCTATTATTATCCCTGTTTTACAGACAAACAAACTAAGGCTTTAGAGAAGTTAAGTAACTAACTTGCCTAAGGTTATATAGCTTAGCAGCGGCTTTCAAAACTTTGGTGTGGGGACTTCCCTGGTGGCACAGTGGTTAAGAATCCACCTGCTGAGCATATCCAAACGAGGGCCTCTGGAGTGTGGAGTTCCGGAGTTTGGAGGATCATATGTTCCAGCAGAATATGCTTCCTTCAGAATTGCTGAACAGATTTTTACAAGAATAAGTACTGATGATGATATTGAAACAAATTCATCAACATTTATGAAGGAAATGAAAGAGCCATCATTTATTAGATGAGAAAATGAGTCACCATAATAATGATGAATGAAAATACTGCTCGTTATAAAGTCAAGGAAGCTACCCTGTGAAACTGGGCTATCATTCGGCGGTGTTGTTGAGTTTTCCCTTCTAAATTCAGGTTATAGGTTATTACAAGATATTGAGGGACTACCCTGGTGGCGCAGTGGTTAAGAATCTGCCTGCCAGTTGGGCTTCCCTGGTGGCGCAGTGGTTGAGAGTCTGCCTGCCGATGCAGGGGATGCGGGTTCGTGCCCCTGTCCGGGAAGATCCCACATGCTGCAGAGCGGCTGGGCCCGTGAGCCATGGCCGCTGGGCCTGTGCGTCCGGAGCCTGTGCTCTGCAACGGGAGAGGCCACAGCAGTGAGAGGCCGGCGTAATGCAAAAAAAAAAAAAAAAAAGAATCTGCCTGCCAATGCAGGGGACACGGGTTCCAGCCCTGGTCCAGGAAGATCCCACGTGCCACAGAACAACTAAGCCCGTGAGCCACAACTACTGAGCCTGCACTCTAGAGCCCGCGAGCCACAACTACTGAAGCCCACGCGCCTAGAGCCCATGCTCCACAACAAGAGAAGCCACCGCAATGAGAAGCCCGCGCACCCCAACGAAGAGTAGCCCCCACTCACGACAACTAGAGAAAGCCCACGCACAGCAGCAAAGACCCAGTTCAGCCAAAAATAAATAAATAAAATTAAAAAAAATAATAAGTAAAGAATCTGCCTGCCAATGCAGGGGACACGGGTTCAAGCCCTGGTCCGGGAAGATCCCACATGCCGCGGAGCAACTAAGCCCGTGTGCCACAACTACTGAGCCTGCACTCTAGAGCCCGCGAGCTGCAACTACTGACCCTGTGTGCCACAACTACTGAAGCCCTTACGCCTAGAGCCTGTGCTCTGCAACTAGAGAAGCCACTGCAATGAGAAACCCGCTCGCCCCAACTGGAGAAAGCCCACACGCAGCAACGAAGACCCAACGCACCCCCAAAAAATTTTTTAATAAATTAAGTTAAAAAAAAGAAGCAAACTTTGGTGTGCTTACAGTTCCCCAGAAAAATAATTTAAATCAATATTCCCAGCCCAACACCATAGATTTTGATTCAGAAGTATGGGACAGGGCCTGAAAAAATGCATTTTTAATAAATAACCAAGGAACCTTTACTGTAGGTGACCTTCAGACCACCCTCTGGGAATCAGTGACCCAGTTCTAGAAAAAAGGAGAGACTAGGAGTAAAAATTTGCCAATGTTTCTCCAGCACTGGCCTTCCCTGTCCAGCTGAATAGTAGATCATTTGCCCACCCGAGACTGTATGTCCTTGCAATGAAAAGAAAGACTGCTTAATGAATATAGCCTTTCCAGACATCGAACTTGATTTGTTCAACTTCCATATTTAACAGTTAACCATCTGACTTTAATCTGATTTCTTAAATATGTTTTCCTACCAGCCAGAGTGTGTGCTGACCAAAAACATGAATTTCAGTCAGTAGTTGTAACTCTCACGGGTAACGAATAAATGGCATTGTACTTTATTAGTCTACTATAAATCTGATTAATGTGAATCAATTCCCCAGAGCCAGCTCTCTCCCGAACGAACTGAGAACCATGACTTTATGAACCTGCAAACTTCAGGACCAATGTACATTTGGAGGCCTGATTTATCCTTTCCTTAGTATCACTGAGCTGGAAGACACATTTTGAGACCCAGAATCCTGACATCTCCATCCCTCCAAAGGGGTAAGTTTATCAAATTTAATAAAACAATTCATAAAAAGCCATTCACTTGGGCTTTAGTCTTCCTTCCTTGGCTTTTAAACACCTGTGACCTTGAGGGGCATGGTGATGAATTTTTAACATCCTTGCTCTTTTGCTCTTCTCAAATGTCATTTGGTTGATTTGGAACATGGTATTACCTGGTAAATCTGGAAAAGACTTACAGATGAGTTTGGCCAGAGACAATGCTACGGAGACTGAACCAACCCATATTACACACCCACCTTTCCTTATTACATATTTTTAAAATAGAACAAAAACATGAAGCAGGCAAAAAAAACATGTTACAGTTTCCACAGTCCCTCTAAATGAGGAAATTATCAACGTATTTGCCCCTGCACACATTCCACATCCCATGCTGTGGATGGAAGACTTATTCTTATTCCTGCTCTCTTCCCTGCCAGCCACCCTCTAGCCTTCTTTCTCTTCCCTCGCTCACCAAGCCTACTCCTCCTTTTGGGCATGTCCCAGGCCTTCTCTACTGTAACGTTCTTTACCCTCATTTTCCTATAATTGGCTCCTACTTTTTGTTCAGGTCTTAGCTTAAACTGATGACCTCCATCTATTACGTTATTCAGTTTTGTTTTCTGTAGCACTCAACTAGCTGCTGATATTCTTCTTGTTTGTTTGTTTATAGTCTGTCTCCCTCAACTAGAACATAAGCCCCATTAGGTCAAGAATCATGTATTATGTCATATTTTCACGGTTATAGCTACAGTGCCCCAAACTATGCCTCACACAGGAGAGAGGTTTGGGGAGGAGAAAAAGGAAGACAGTGGGGAAAGACTGGTTCTGATCTGAGACTGATCTGGTTGTCCAAGGCATCCAGCTAGCTATTTCTTTGCTTAAGAGTCAAATACTTTTATCCACCTCCTTTGGAAACAAATCAGAGATATTAAAGATGTGTTGAGTTTATTGCGTAAGACTAACAGTGGTTAAAGACCAGATGACTTACATTGAGAGTCTTTACAAGGTATTTGTCATCATTAGCTCAGTCTCATAAATTATTACAATATGAAATCAGCAAAAACTGCTTACGTGCTTGAATTCAGGTAGTTAAATTTTAAAGTATAATAAAAAGTTATACTGAAAGTTTTCTTTCCAAAGAGCTCAAAAATGCCTTTGTTAGCAGTAAATGAGGTAATGGCTTCCAAAGAAAACTGGAAGTAGGAAATGAGGTTTCCTTCTGGGAGTTAAATGGGTAAGGCACACACAAATATACACACACACACAGATATGGTAAGTCAACTGAAGGAGTAAACTGATAGATAACCAGTGTGTAACTGGAAACACCTATAAATTCAGCCAAGGTGACTTGGAGGTAATCTCAGGATGGCAAGCACCGGAATGTGACTGTGAATTTAACAGGTGTAAAGGTAATTGATTATTTGGAGAAAGCCTGGATGAACAGCGGCGGTGGGCAGAGCTGCTGTTAGCCTATAGCACAGAAAACCCAAGCTAAGGGCTTCCCTGGTGGCGCAGTGGTTGAGGGTCTGCCTGCCGATGCAGGGGACGAGGGTTCGTGCCCCGGTCCGGGAAGACCCCACATGCCGCGGAGCGGCCGGGCCCGTGAACCATGGCCGCTGAGCCTGCGGCTGGGCCCGTGAACCATGGCCGCTGAGCCTGCGCGTCTGAAGCCTGTGCTCCACAACGGGAGAGGCCACAACAGTGAGAGGCCCACGTACAGCAAAAACAAAAACAAAAACAAACAAAAAACAACCCGAGCTAAGAAGCCAGAAGTTGATAGCAGCTTCCCAAATAGTGTTCATGGGAGAAGGGGCCTTGGCTCAAGGACTTGAGCTCTTAGGTCTCTGTAGCAAATGTATCCTTTGATAAATCATCTCCCTACTTCTCCTTATGCAGATTTGATGCTCTAAATACAGAATTTAAATCACTTTTTTCCCTGTCTTCAGGGAGCAAATGCCCTGATCTGCTGATGTGAGGGCCCACTGGCTAGCTGGTTGCATTTATCATTAAAATGGAATAAATTAGTATTCTGGCTATATGGCTGTCTCTGCGAGCTTGGGTTAGTGTGAGTCTACCCCTGAGAAAGTTCTAGAGCAGAGTGACTTGTTGGCCCCGTACTGCATGGCAGAGAGTGGACCACACAGGCTAGCTCTGAGAAGATAAGGGCTGATCTAAGCTTAGTTCCTTCTCCCAAGTTCAACAGTCGTATAATTCACATGACTTCCTGAGGGGATGTTGAGTGAGGGGAAGATGAGAGGCCAGGAGTGATTATGCTGGACGCATCCCCAACAGAGGAGCCATGGGTACTTTAGTCCACGGTTTGACAGATGTTTTCTGTAAATGGCCAGATAATAAATACATTAGGATTTGCTAACCACAGAGATAGGTAAGTCCAAGAGGGGAACAGGGACTGGAGGGGCCAGACAGGAGCTATTGCCTCCTAGGACACTTGGGAGAACAGGGGTTTTTAGAACTAAAGCAGAGGGGGAGGCAGGGCAAGGTGAGACCTTTAGAGAAAGCTAAGGAGAAAATGCCTTTAGCCAGGAATGAGATGAGCTCAGGTAACCGGTGGGAAGTACCAAATCCAAGGGCTCTCTGAGACATCTCATACAGGTCTCCAAGCTACATACTTACTCCCGGTGGGTCTGTAACTGCCTGGCTCTGCTGGGTCCTGTCAGCGCTCTATCATTCGTCTAGATAAAGGGATCTGCCCCTGGAGTTTGATAATATACCTAAATTGCATCCCAGGGAATGAACGGGCATCATTTTGCAACTGGATCCTTTAGCTACAATTGAATGTCTGTTTTGTTGAGGGGTAAACAAGACTTACTGAAAGAACCCAGTTTAACCAACTTTGCTGTTTGGGGGGTAAGTATAGTAGGCAGTCTAAATATATTTTTTCTATGATAGCTTTTTCATTATGTATTTCATTCTTTGGGATTTAAATCACTTTAAATTTTTATGTATTTAAATTCAAAGTATACAGATGAACAGATTAGTGTATTGACTAGAAGGTGAACCAGGATCACAGAACAGCTGGGGAGCTGGTGACAGAAATGTAAGTGGAGCTTGGTCTCCAGGTTCTAATCTCCTGTGGAGACTCCCTACAGCAGTGATTATCAAATGCTGCGATGGATAGGGATGGGCAGAGGGGCACTGTGTAGTTTGAAAAAGCTCTTATCCCTCCCACTTGAAATTCACTGATCTACAATTCATCTCATTTTACCTTGGGTCTTCTTGAAACCTCTTCAGAAAAGCAAAACAAAACATGAGTTTTACAACTCAAGCTGGAAGATGGTTCTCCTTATTTAGAAGTGGCCAGCAGAAGAGCTATAAAGAACAGAATGATTCCTGAATCAGCAAAACCCTAGGAGCTTGGATGACACAAGCCAAGAGCCTGTGCCTGGGATCAGCCTTGTACACTGGCAATAAATCACGAGATACAACCATTTTAAGGCCTCTCTTTTCCAAAACAGAAGAGAGGAGTATGTCTCAGACTTGTATTCGTTTCAAAAGGATCAAAGATAAATTCTTTTAGAATTTGAATCCGTGGAAAGTAACTTGAATAAGATGACAAAACCATTCTCCACAAAGTGAGGGTGAATTGAAGGGGTACTGCACTTTCAAAACACACCCATACCAACCCCCCAGCCCCCATGGATAAAATGTAACTGTGGGACTTTACGTAGGTTAATAACATAAGGAAAACATTAAGAGAAGCCTGGAAGAGACAGACTGATCCTGGCATCAGCATTGGAGAAAGTCTATAGCTGCATCAGTGTAGCTGTTAAACACTTCATCTGAAATAATATGAAACCTAGAGTCATCAGCCAGATGTAGAAAACAAATTTATGGTTACTGGGCAGGGGGTGGGTAGTAAAGGGGCAGTGGAGGAGGGATATTTGAGAGATTGGGATTGACATATACACACTACTATATATAAAATAGATAACTAATAAGGACCTACTGTATAGCACAGGGAACTCTGCTCAATACTCTGTCATGGGCTATACGGGAAAGAAAATCTAAAAAAGAGTGGATATATGTATATGTGTAACTGATTCACTTTGCTGTATACCTGAAACTAACACAACATTGTAAGTCAACTATACTCCAACAGCAACAAAAAAAACTAGAATCATGTACATTTTACTGTTTGAATGGACGATAGAGAAGTTATTCAGATGAAGAAACTGAATCCCTCCTCTGGACTCAAAATCTGTGGGCTGGGCTGGAACAGGAACCTCATGCATGCCTCTAGCAGAGAGCATATATCACATGGTATTCCCATTGTCTGAATTCTCTAGACTGGGCTTCTTGACCCCAAAGACTGTATTCTTCATCTTTGAATTCCTAACATCAAGCACAGTGTCTGACAGTAAGTGTCCACTGATACTTGTTAAACCAATCAGAATAAACAAGAGTATAAGTCCTAGGGCAACAGAGGGAAGAAAAAAAAATTGAGAGGAAAAATCTTTCTCTGATCTCCCAGGGCATGGCAGGGCAAAATTACCCAAAAAACCAAAAGTGAGCGTGACCTCAGTGTGTCTTTTTTTAGGTGAACACCCTAAGTCACAGGTAAGCATTTGCTAGACTGCCCAGAGCTATCACTACCATCATTGCCATTAACAACATGGCTTGCTTATTTTGTCTTATTGGAGTATTAGAATGAGTTCACTGACAATTAAGTTCCCTGCTTTAATTATGGCAGAAATAAAAATTAGGCAGACAATTGCCTTTGATTCAAGTATCTCAGAACTGTTTTACTTTTGAAGTCTGAAGTATTAAGGGTAGGAAAAAACAGCCTCTCGTTTGAAGTTAAAAGTACAGGTTATCTCCTCATGGAAAAAGATTAAATGTAATTCTATGTACCTTATGATTATAATGGTTCATCAGATTTAGTAACTGTAGGGAAACAATCATATCTTTTCTGTATCTTAATTATTTGGTTCTTTTCTCTGAAAAGACTAAAAATACATGAACCCTTAATTTCAATGGCACAAAGTATTGTGCACTGCATATTGGTAAGCTAGCCACAGGACAAAGGGAAGCCATAAAGAATTAAACATTACATTCTCTTAAGAAAGACTTTCTTTCAGTATTACATAAATATCTTTGTGCTTTTCCATTTTCTTTTTGAAACCAAGTAACCCTTTGACATTTCAAAGTGAAATAACCATACACACAGTTTTTATATAGAGGCTAAGATGACTTTCTTTTTTTTAAAGAACTAAGTGTAATTAACCACACATGGCATATTATTCATTGTCCTATGACCTTTGTAATTTAATTTCGTATTCTGAAAATATTTGCTTCTAAATTTAGTCAGGAAAATGAGGGAATGTCATGGTTGCTTTGCTGGCTGTACATTACAAGGGATTATACCTAGAAGAATTTTCAAATGTGGGTGTTTAAAAAATGTATGTTGTTTGTCTGCTTTGGCATGTAAAACGTTTAATAAAGCCTAGTAATTTGGATTTATAGAGAGACTACCCACCCAAAGTCCTGAAAAATTCTAAGTAACTGTAAAGGCTACTGCCTGGTAGGGTCAAGGAAAGGAAGTAGACTGGGCAAGGGCACCAATGGAGACCATGTACCCTATGTCCACATATTTAAAAGCTGTAAAAAAAAAAAAAAAGGCTAAAAACTGTTAAATAAGATTATCCTATCCTTCTATCTTGACAAATCAATGACAAAATCCCAAAACACTGATAAAGCTATAGTCTCAATATGATGAAAGGTAGCAAAATATCCAAGCTGGCTGAATTTAATTGTTGCACATGTTTGGATGAGCTAATGATATTTTGTATGAGTGACAAAAGACTTAAATAATTCGTAAATCATTTATTCCACATTTTCTTCATTTCAGCAAAATCACTGATTATGTTCTTAAAATAAAAATTTTCATGTAATGTATTCAATTGACAGTAATAACAAAGTAAATATAAAGTAATTATATTCAAAATGTTTAAAATTTGAGTATATTTTTATCAAAATGTAAGTTAAGTGAATGTACATTTTAAATTATAATTACTTTGAATATTTTCAAAAAGTTATTGCTTTAAAATATTTGTATTAAAATTAAAGGCAAAATAAAAACAAATACATGGGGCTTCCCTGGTGGCGCAGTGGTTGAGAGCCCGCCTTCCGATGCAGGGGACATGCGTTCGTGCCCCGGTCCGGGAAGATCCCACACGCTGCGGAGCGGCTCGGCCCGTGAGCCATGGCCGCTGAGCCTGCGCGTTCGGAGCCTGTGCTCCGCAACAGGAGAGGCCACAACAGTGAGAGGCCCGCGTACTGCAAAAAACAAACAAACAAACAAAAATAAACAAATACATGAATACACCAACATTTTAAATAAAGATTATTTAAATATAGCTGAACTTTAAATTTAACTCTGAATATTTGATTAAATCTTATTAAGTATATTTATAAAATTAAATTATTGCAATTCTCATGTTTAATATCTATCTAGTCATCAATAGAGAATCAGTATTATGTTTCATGCATGCTACATACACATATTTACATTTTAAAAGTAATATGAATGGTTTGCTATTGTGAAATATCCTCAGTCACCTGTGCAATTATTGCAAATGCATCTAATTCTCAAGTACCTCCAGGACTATGAGATGGAACACAAAGAGAAGAAAGAAAAGGGATTCTCAGCGCTCCTGGCTAATGATACTTTGTTAGGCAAGAACCTATTGCGTTCATACTCTTTGAAAAGAAAGATTTGACAACTTAATTCATTTGTCTTTTCTTATCTAAGAGCTTCTGTCACTCAAATCTTTCCAAAGTAGTTTTTATTTCTAATACGGGCAGCAACACAACCCACAAACCTTTTGTTTTGAAGACATAGGACAAAAGAGGTACAGAACTGCTGCCATGAGTTCAGGATGGTGTTATCTCAAGAAGAAATATTTAGGGTAATGGGTCACATTTGAACCAGCATGAAGTGCTGCATCTCTGGGGCCAGAGGCCTTTAATCAAGTTAGTGTGTGTGTGTATGTGTGTGTGTGTTAAATTCTGGGTGCAGGTCAGGGGGCTCTGCTGTCTGGGTATTGGGGAAATTCAGGAGCAACCATCCTAAAAAACACCTCTGGTGTCAGAATTCGGAAGCACATATTTACGTGATAGAGATCCTTCTTTAATTAGCAAATTACAAATAACATTTATGCCAAAAATCGACTTCCCATTTTGCTGTGAGAATAGTTTTTTCTTTTCTTCCTTCCTCCCTGCTCCCCCTTCTTTCTTTCCTTCTCTCTTTCTTTCTCTCCCACTGCCCCCTATGTATTGACAGCACAAATCTAAACTGGTCTGGGATACATAAGTCAATTTGCATTCTGAACTTGGTGCCAGAATTCTGTTTTTTAGCAATCTTACTGAGATATAATTCACATACCGTACATTTTTATCCATTTTAAGGGTACATGTCAATTTTTAAAAATTTATCAATTTCTTTCTTTAACGCCATGTGATTTTTTAATTGAAGTATAGTTATATTACAATGTTGTGTTAGATGTCAATTTTTTTTTGTTTATTTGCAGAGTTGCTCAACCATCACCACAGTCAACTTTAGTACATTTTCGTTATCCCAGAAAGAAACTGTGTAGCCATTAGCAGTCACTTCCTATTTCCCCCCAGACTCCTCTCCCATCCTTCTCCCTTCCATCCCCTCCCCAGCCCTAGATAACCACAAATCTACTTTCTGTCTCTATAGATGTGCCTATTCTGGACATTTCATATAGTTGGCATCCCGCAATATGTGGTCTTTTGTGACTGGCTTCTTTCACTTACAGGGTTTTCAAGGTTCACCCGTGTTTGTAACATGTCTTAGGACTTCATTCCCTTTTGCTGCTGAATAACATCCCATTGTATGTATATATCACTTTTTTTTTTTTTAGGCCGCACCACGAGGCATGCAGGATCTTAGTTCCCTGACCAGGGGTCAAACCCGCACCCCCTGCAGTGGAAGCGTGGAGTCTTAACCACTGGACCGCAAGGGAAGTCCCACTACATTTTATTTAGCCATTCATCAGTTGATGGACATTTGAATTGTTTCCAATGAACATTTGAGTTTTTGGTTATTATGAATAATGCTGCTATGAACATTCATGTACAAGTTTTTGTGTGGACATATGTTTTCATTTCTCTTGGGTATATACCTAGGAGTGAAATTGCTGAGTCGTATGGTAACTCTATGTTTAACATTTTGAGGAATTGCCAGACTGCTTTCCAAAGAGACTATACCATCTTAAATTCCCACCAGCAATATATGAAGGTTCTGATTTCTCCACATCCTTGTCAACACTCATTAGTGTCCATCTCTTTCGTTATAGCCATCCTAGTGAGTGGGAATTGGTACCTCACTGTGATTTTGCTTTGTATTTCTCTAATGGCTAATGATGTTGATATTTCTTTTTAATTGGCTATTCCTGAAGAGAGAGAAAACAAAAATCTTTGTAAACAGCCTCCTCAGTGCCACGCTCATGGTGTTTAGATATAAACCAAATCATAGAATGAAAGTGTTAGAAGGGACCTTAGACCCAGGGCAGGCTTCTGCTTTGCAGCCCAGCTCACCTGTGGTTCTTCCACTGTCAGAAAGTTCTGATCTTTAGCATCTTTAGTGAGATCTTTTTTTTTTTAATCTGAAACTTTTTTTTCTGAAAATTTTAGTTTCTGGGCCTAGCTTTGCTCTCTGAAGCAAGGTAAGCTCTGTCTTCACCCCAGGATCCATCTCCTTCATTTGACTAAACCCATCTACATATTTTTAAAGACAAGCTTTGGCAGTCCACTAAGTTGTTGCCTTTTCCTTTTCCCTTTTGGGTTAATGAACGCAGCCTGAGGCTGCTGTTGCAGATGTGGCCACCCTTTCAGGCTCAGACAACTCAGCAGGGATCCTCATGGAGAGCCCTCAGGTCAGAAGGGTACAGACCAAAATCTGGGCAGGGGGGCATATGTAACTGGAAGAAACATTCTGAAATCACCTTGCTTTGTTTTTAGTTACTATTTTTATTTTGAAGTTTCAAATAACTTTAAGAGAGGGTATGTGATTTTTATGTTTACTGAGAGGGAACAAAGGTTAAAAGGTGTTGAGGATGCAGTCTATACAAACAGACTGGTCCTCCTGCCTTCTGTATAAAAAAAGATACTTTGAGCTCATTTCCCTCAACCTGGCACACAATGAAAAGGCAGCTGCGATTGCTGCATGAGTGGGTGACTGTAAGTGTGTGTACCTGTCTGTGTGTCCGTGTGTTAGCTCCAGGTCTGCTGGGAACCTGGTCTTCCCTCTCCGATTCATCACGTCTTTAGTTCTCTCTCTTTAGACCTCTCAAGGATTCTCTCTCCCGTGTTTGCTCAGACTCTGGAACTCTGTGGACAAAATGTCCTAAGCTAATTTCTCTTATTTCATATTCCTAATCCCCCATTCTTCCTCATCCAAACTGATGATTTTTCTCTGGAACACACTGTGCCCCATTCTCCCTTTCTTAGAGAGACCTCATCTTTCTCTTGCTCTCTGCCACCACCTCTGGAGCCTGGACTGATGAACTGGCCTGCCTTCTCTGTCTAGTCTTTCTACTCTGCCATTGCCTACAGCTGCCACACTGATTTCTGGAAGCACAGGATCCCCACCCTCCACTCCATAGCTTGGAATGGAATTAGAGGCCTTTCAAAATCTGAACTTCTCACCTTCGGCAGGGGGCACGTCTTTCTCTCTTGGCATGGCTCCAGCCCAGCGACCTAGCAGCTACAAGTGGCCTTCATGGGTGGGTGACTGGATCCCAGGAATAGTTCACTGAATTCCTTTCTTTTCCTGGGATGCACAGAGCTCATGCTCCTCTCAAAGGCTTTGCTTTGGGCTGGTCCCTCTGGTAGGAGCACTCTTCCAAGTGTTCTCCCCTGGGCTCACTCCTTTTCTTGATTCTGATGTCAGCTCAGATAACACTTCCTCTGAGCCACCTTCTCTGGCAGGCCTCAGAGGGAACTCGGTGACAGAAAGGATTTCTTCTGCTTTGTTCACTGCAGTATTCCCGGCACCCAGCACAGTGCTGGCAGACAGCAGCCATTTGATAAATACTTGCTGAGTTATTAGAATAAAGTGGCTTCTACATAAAGTACTAGGTTGCATAAATTCTGCCTTTCTGTGTTGGGCAAGAAAGAAACTGAGGACTGAACAAAGAAAGGAGGAACCAACAAGAGAAGGGGGGAAAATAGCTCCTTATAGGGCAGAGGACAAACCTGGATAGCTGGAGAGAAAATAGGGCACAGGGTTCAAGGCCTATTCTTCACTTTCTCTGATGTGGAGAATGCTTTCTGCTATGATTAAAGCAAAAGCCAGGCTTAGCTTGCAGAAAAGGATATTTTTGAAGAAACCAGAAAAGGAAACAATCCCTCCCCACATCCCTCTTGCCTCTCGTGATTTTCCAGTTTTCATCACCAAAATTAAAAATGGGTATATAAGTGTCAATTCTCACCACATATTAGATAATTCCTTAGTTAAAAATATCAGCAAAAAATGGGGTCCAAATTCAACGGACACAAATCCTCTGAATTATATGAAAATTTAAAAAGCATTTCCTTCTAAAGTGCACATCATTTCCTGAAACTTTTTCGCTACTCTTTAAGGTGTTTTGCTCATGATTGGCTGACAATATATAAAGAAACTGACAATACATAAAGGACGTTCCCAACTCAACCCCGTTGTGCAACTATTCTGTATTTTTTTTGTCAAACTGGATCTTCTGCTTCCTTTGCCAACTGAGATCAAATGGATGCATTAGGTCATGACATTAATATGAAATCGTTTCCACCCTTGTTTTTCTTTCTCCATTCTTACTCTCTTTTTATTATGTGTAACACGTCAGATTGTAATCTTGAAAGTGAGGAACTGAGGCAGCCTGCTAGCGCTCTGAGGCTGAGCCATGCTGCTGATATTGTTTAGACCATTCAGTCACAGCTGAAGGGTGTTATGCACATGATTGTTCAGGATGTGCCATCATCCAAGGCTAAAATGACGTCACCAGAGTGAATTACTCTGGGGCTTTGCAAATCTGCAGTGCAGGATTTGCCAGGGAAAATGAAACCATTCGTTCTTTTTACTCCTTCCATCCCCCATGTAAGTAAGTATTCTTTTTCTAGTGGCTTCGGTTTTATGCTGAAGAGGAACCTGGTCTAGTTCTTCCTGGTACATGAAAGTGTCAAAGAAACAAAGGCTTCATCAATGTAATTATGCAGTGCTTTAGACCTCTGTACATGCTATGTTTTCTCACCCCTGGGTTTGGTGCATTATGTTTCCTCTGTCTGGCATGTTCTTCTCCCTGGCCCTCTCCCCGTGTCTTTCTGGTAAACTCCTATTTATTCTTTAAGACCATTTCAAATGACTCCTTCTAGGTAAATTTTAAGTACATACACGTTTAGAGTTGTTACATCTACCTGATGAATTAACACTTTTATCAAAATGTAGTGACTCACTTTATCCCTAATAATACTTTTTGTCTTAAACTCGTGTGTATGATATAATAGCCACATTAGCTTTTATTTATTTATTTATTTTGGTGAGTGTTTGACAGCTTTATATTTTTTCATACTCTTTTCTGTC
Source organism: Globicephala melas (assembly GCF_963455315.2). Taxonomy (NCBI): domain Eukaryota; kingdom Metazoa; phylum Chordata; class Mammalia; order Artiodactyla; family Delphinidae; genus Globicephala; species Globicephala melas. The sequence goes on from NC_083325.1 coordinate 67,929,125, forward strand.
CTTCTGAATCCTTACCGTTTAACAAGTCTTTTATAAAAATATATTTGGATTTATAATATTTTTCAATCTAATGTTTTCTCTATTTTTAATAGGTCGGTTTAATCCGTTTACATTTATTGCAATTACTGATATATTTGGATTTATTTCTATAATCTCATTTTGTGCTTCCTATTTGTACTGCTTTTTCACTGCTTTCTTCTCTCCCACTTTTCCAAATGTTAAACTTTGTGATTCTTCCTTTTTCACAAACATGTTTGATGGGCTACCCATACATGATTGAACCAGTAGGTTTCTGTCTTGTTTCTTCAAGTTTCTTTATTTTTTAAACATCTTTATTGGAGTATGACACCACATTGGAGTACAATGGTGTGTTAGTTTCTGCTTTATAACAAAGTGTATCAGCTATATGTATACATATATCCCCATATCTCCTCCCTCTTGCGTCTCCCTCCCACCCTCCCTATCGCACCCCTCCAGGTGGTCACAAAGCACCCAGCTGATCTCCCCGTGTGATGCATCTGCTTCCCACTAGCTATCTGAGTTTCTTCTAAGAAGGCAAATGAGAAGATTCTAGCAGATGTTTATAACTACTCATTGCATCATCAGGAAAGAAGAATAGCTATGAGGAGACTTGGTGAAAATCTTTAGTCCTTAACAATTCGCACTGGGGACTAAAGCAGTTTAGCAGCCAAGTAGCTAGTTTTCGAAATGATGAGTCAACAGTGTGCAATGTTGGATAGAGAAAGGTGGAATCTGTGTAAAGTATTGTGAGGATGGTACCTAAGAGGCAAATCCTTGTGTGTCTGGCATACCTATACTGGTGTGTGCTGAGACTGCGTGAGGAGGCGAGCCTCCTATGATTTGTTTCTGTTCAATCACTTGTAAAACCCTCATTCACTTGGTGTGTCATTATCATACTTGGCCTCTCTTGGCTAGAAATAAATCACAAACAAAACATAGTGAGCCATTAAATTGCAACAGGACTCAGTCATAATTGGACTGCCTGACGATCCAGAATATGCTTATATCTATTTTTAAGATTATCACTTAAAAAAAATACATATGTTTTTTAACATACTTGAAGCAAGTTTTACTTTGTGGTGTCTTTTCTGGAAATTTTTTAATTGGGAAAAATAAGTATAGCAAAGCAGTTAATAGTCTGGAATTTGGGGTTTGATACAGACTGGGATTTGAATCCTGATTCTTCCATGTACTAGCCATGTGATCTAAGGCAAATTACTTAAGCAAGCTAAACCTCAGTCTCCTCATACTCTAAGTGAGGTTAATGATAAATCTATACATGGAGTTGTGAGAATTTAATAAATTAAAACACAATAAATTATAAGGTCTTTGGCATAAAATTGTACCAAAAGAAGTAGTAGCTATTATAATGATTATTATTTTTTTAAAAATAAGGAGCTTCTTGGAGGCATTCCTTCTTCAAGTCTTTGTCCCTCAACTCGGAATAATAGGTGGAGGATAGGAGCTGAAACTAGATGGTCTCTTTGCCTCTCGGATTTAACAGGCTGAGTATGGTGGAAATGCCTTTGAACTTTAAAATGCCCCGAAGGATGTCAGGAGTATGACTTATACCCTCATGTGTGCCGTCCTGAGTTAACAGACATCAAGGGTGTTGATAAACTCTTTGTTTCAGCAAATGTGACCTCCTTAATAAGGCTAGCCTGATTTCATGCCCTCAAATCCTGATCTCCCCTCCAAATCCAGTTAGAAAGCTATCAGGCACCACACAGTTGCCAATCCTCTCATTTTCAGGAATCCTTACTCCAAGGGCTAGGGGGAATCCTGTCCTGAAATGCTGATATAGAATTGAGATTGCATTTTCCTATACAAACATGATTATTTGTAGCTGATATGTACCACTGAGCTCAGTACTATTAACGATGGATAAAATAAGACCTTTAGGACCTACCTGAGATCCTAACGTCTTTAAATAATATGTTTCCCAATGGGAAATGTGTTCACAGTTCCAAATAATTGATTTGCAAATAAAATATTGAAATATAAACCATTAGGAAAATGGGGCTGCAATCCTTCACATCTTTTTTTTTTTTTTTTTTTTTTTGACCACGCCACACAGCTTGCAGGACCTTAGTTCCCTGACCAGGGAAGTGTGGAGTCCTAACAACTGGACTGCCAGGGAATTCCCCCTTCACATCTTTAGTGTAGGAAAAGGAAGAAGAATTCTGCAGACCACCCAAAGTGTAGGAACAGTTGAGCACTGTACCTTTCTCTAAACTGGATGTCAGCCAGGACAACAGATGAGCAGTTTCTTGCGAAAAGCAACACTGGCTCCTTAGTGACCACCAATGATGGGGACAGTGAATTAGGTTTGGTCGAATAGCCACCCCTGTTCCCTTGCTGTATCTGGATGCCTTATTATTCCTTGGAGAGTCTTTCTCAGAGGAGAGAAGACCATCTTTTTTCTCAGGGCTTTCTGGAAGTTTCTGAGTATTGCCTCGAAGGGGTCTCTGTGGCTACACTACCTTACCCTAAATTGGCCTGGCTTTAAGCAGCTCTCCAAACTCTCTGCAGGATCCCTCTCTATCCTTTTGTCACTCTTGTGTATGGCATTTGACCACCCTGGGCAAGGGTCTTCCATCAATCAGTCAGTTAACAGGCAGATGCCAAGAGTCTACTATTTATTGCTCAGAATTCCTCTAGGCTCTGTGACAGTCCAGAAAAGAAAAAGTTAGAATCTCTTCTCTTAAGGCATATAAAAACTTGTTCAGGAAGCAGTATATCTGAGATGTTAAAACACAGGATTCAAGTTAGCCAGCCCTGATCTATATCCCAGGTGTGTACCTTGGGCCTCAATTTTTTCATCTGCAAAATGGGGATGATAAAGTAGCTATCTCATAAGGTTATTATGAATTGTGTTGCAAAATAAAGCACTTAGCACATAGTAAGTACTCAGTAAATGTTAGCAGTTATTATTATTATTTTTAATCATTATTCAGAAAGTCCCAGATGTGGTATAGACTAGTCTGGGCTGTGTAGGAACCTAATAACACTTTCCTCAATGCCCTCCTTAGTCTTCTCAGACCTGGGGGAGGAAGTAGTACTTTGTGGGTCACAGAAATGGATGGGGATGAACCGGTAGGAGAAGGGAACTTCCTTTGGAACTTCCTTTGCCCTTGAACAATTTGCTACCTAGGTGGGGATTCAAAACATAACACAAAATGCAGCTTTAATGTAATGGAGCAGAATCTTAATTAACAAGAACAAAATGATGTGGTAAAAACTCAGTATAAAGAAATGCTTATTAATAAGTCTAAATTCTGGACTCTGGGTAAAATGTTCTGAGTGTGTTAATACCACCCATAGCTCTGTGGCATCACAGCAGAGAGGCCCTTTTCTTACCCCCAGCCCCAGAGCCCTGCCTCTCTGTCCCCTCTGTCGATTTCTCTTCCCTGACAAAGTGTGATCTGGACGAGCCAGTGAAACATAATTCCGAGTCCTACCCACAGCCTTCAGTGATTTTGGAAGAAAGGCAAGGGTGATTTCCTAGGGGAGCCCCATGTTTGTTTTCATGTTTTAAAGCAGGGACTGGTGGAGTGATGAATGGTGAAAGCTCTCTTTTTAAAAGAAAGAGGTTGACTCTAGGTGACTCTGACTGGGCTTTTGCCGAGGATGGTGTTTACTTTGCAGGCTAATGACAGGGCTGGCTTTCTGGGAGTGTTGCAATGAAAGAGATTCAGAGGCCTCCACGGACCTCCTCTCCAGCAAGGCTGCTCCGGCTGGCATCTCGAGGGCAGTTCCACTGAGCTTGGGATTTGGATGTGAGGCACAGCTTTTGTCTGAAGATTTTTAATCAAACATCTGTGTGGTTTTGCCCTCTGGATAAATGTGTGTGTTTGGCAGCAACAACATCTCATTCTTTTACTTGATTATACAACTCTGAGAAGAAAAGCAAAACAAAACAAAAAACATCGTTGTGATTCTATATTACTTAAAAATATTGTTATAGGGCTTCTCTGGTGGCGCAGTGATTGAGAGTCCGCCTGCCGATGCAGGGGACACGGGTTTGTGCCCCGGTCTGGGAAGATCCCACATGCCGTGGAGCAGCTGGGCCTGTGAGCCATGGCTGCTGAGCCTGCATGTCCGGAGCCTGTGCTCCGCAACGGGAGAGGCCACAGCAGTGAGAGGCCCGCGTACTGCACAAAAAAAAAAAAAAAATATATATATATATATATATATATATATATATATAGTTACAGAATTTGAAGGCACCATAGAAATCATCTGCAGATGTGAAAAGCTGAAGCTCAGAGAAGGCAAGTGCTTTGTCTAAGGTTGCACAGCAAATGAGTGGCAGAGCTAAGAATGAAATTAGGTTTTCAGCTCTGGTTCTGTTCTCTTTTCATTATTCTACTTCTGTTGACAAACATGGACAGTTTTCTTCTCCCTTTCGTTCAACTCTTCTTTTTTTCCCAAACCCCACAAAGAGCCAAAATGATCAAGGAAATCATAATTCACTCCCAAAGCCAGTTTGTTGCCTGTTGGCCATGTTGTGTGGCTTGCTGGTTCAATTAAGTTGTTCAACATTCCGTATGAGAGCGTACAAATTACCACTGATTGTAAATAAATCAATTTAGATATTCAGGGTTTATAAATATAAAGAATTTTGCTTTCTGTCTCATCCTATCTCTTCCCTGGCTTTCTTCCCCCTGCCTGCCTCTGTTAAGATACTTCTTTTTTTTTAAAGACTTCTCTTGGGATACAAATTCTGGTGAAATCCTTCACATTTTCTTTATTTCCTATGGTTTTATATGATCATTGTTATAATGACCAATGTTGTAACAATATATATTTTGCAGATTTTTTAGTATATTAATTTTGCCCTGTAAGTTTCTCAAGTTTTCTAATGAGAAGGGGGAGGAGGGTGCAGATAGGACTAGGGAGAGAGACTTTTGAAAATGTGGGCAGGGTGTTTGTGAATGTCTGGGCAGTGGAATATTTTGTGGCATGGTGGGTGTTTTGAACTCTCTGGAAAGTAATAAGCAAGCCCCACACATACACTTGATGGAAGTCCTCCAGACTGTGGACAACACAGAAGCCTTTGAGAAGTCTGAACTGCGTCCAAGTCAAATTACAGCCTAGTGTGCTAGTGTAAATGAGAAGCAGAGAGAATCAGAGGAAATGACCCTGGTCCAGGACCCCTAGGAGACCCAGGGCTCAGTGCTGGCTCTACCACTAGTGGTAGCGTTCTTGTCTGTGGAAAGGGTTCCTAAGAGCTCCTACCTCATGGAGTTGCTTCAATGATAAAAAATAAAATGATGTATGGAAAGTGCTGAGCACAACGCCTGGCGCATAATAAGCTCTTGTTATTTGTATGAGATCCCGATAGGCTTCTGAAGAGCTGACAGTCAACCAGACAAGGTCCCTACTTGGGCAGTGAGGAACCAGGGCTATGGCCACAAGATTTGAAGTCAGACACGGCTGGCTTTAGATCCCAGCTCCGGCATTTTCTAGCTGAGTGATCCTGGGTGAGTAACCTAACTTCTTTGGGCCTCAGTACCTATCTCATAGGGTTATTGCATGGATTAGGGATGCAGCTCATGTGAAGGCCCTGGCTTACTGCATGCAGTAGTGCTCAGTAAATGGTGGTTACCGTTCTAGGTTCTTAGAGAAAGGGGCTGCAATAAACTGGAGGAGTGAGGCAGCTAAGACATCTCGTCAACTGTGGGGGTTGAAAGAACCTAGAAAAGCAAAGTTAAACGCTTTGGGGCCCGCGTTAGTTTCCTGTGGTTGCCACAACAAATGACCATAAACTTGGCAGCTTAAAACAGTAGAAATGTATTCTCTCACAGTTCTGGAGGCCAGAAGTCCAAAATCAGTATCAATGGGCTGATACCAAGGTGTCAGCAGGGCCACACTCCCTCCAAAAGCTCTAAGGGAGAATCCGTTCCTTTCTTCTTCCAGCTTCTGGTGACTGTTGACAGTGCTTGGTTCATGGCTGCATTACTCCAATCTTTGCCTCTGGTTTCACATGGCCTTCTCCTGTGTGTGTGTGTGTGTGTGTGTGTGTGCGTGTGTGTGTGTGTATGAGAGAGAGAGAGAGAGAAATCTCCCTCTGTTTCTCTCTTATAGGGACACTTGCAGTGCCATTAGGGTCCACTTAGATAATGCAGGATGATCTCTCCATCTCAAGATCCCTCATTAAATCACATCTGAAAAGACCCTTTTTTCTTATAAGGTAACACTCATAGGTTCTAGAAATTAGGACCTGAGGTCTTTGGGGAGCCATGATTCTGCCTACACAGGGTTTAAGGCATCAGTGGTTGGGACAGGATTCCAGTTTGCCTTTCCCTGGAGCGATGTGGCAGGGCCAGGAGGGGAGGAGAGCCGTCACCAGGACAGAGGCAAGACAAAGCAGGGCAGAGCAGGGATGTGGGAGAGACAGGTACAGACCACATGGCAACAGGCAGGGTGACATCAGTGAGGCTGTGGGGCAGAGTGGAGCTCATCACCAGCGTCTGGGCAGGGACATGTTAACGGCCTCCAGGAAAAGGCATGAGTCACTTAAACACCTGGCCAGGGGAAGGAAGAGACCAAGGCGTGGCTGATTGCACCGCCTGGGTTCAGAGCCTTGGTGGGCTGTATTGGGAGCCTCAGACCCGAGAGCCTGTGCCTGACCTCCCTAAACTGGGCCCAGCTGGGCCGCAGTGAACAGGACCCAATCCCTGTCCTTGGCGAGATCACATCCTGGTGGGGGAGGCAGGCATATTCAAAGTGCTCTATTAGTAATGCACATATCTCTATGGGTCTGAGAATAGTTATTCTACCTGGAGCCAGAGGGTGGTGGATCTAGAAGCTTTCAAAGAGACATTTGAGGTGAGTCTTCAAGTTCAAGACGTTTTCTAGGCAGAGGTAGGCAAAGTCTGCTTGACAGATAAGGAGACACGTGGGGCTGGGGACACCAGCTGTGACTCTGCAGGTTTCCGGATTCCACCTGCCTGAGACACATGGATCCTTTTTCAAATCTAAACAGGCAACAGAGCATCACCAGGATTTATCTTCAACTCGGAGCTGCAATATAAAACAGAACTCCAGGGCTTCCCTGGTGGCGCAGTGGTTGGGAGTCCACCTGCCGATGCGGGGGACACGGGTTCGAGCCCCGGTCCGGGAAGATCCCACATGCCGTGGAGCGGCTGGGCCCGTGGGCCATGGCTGTTGAGCCTGCGCGTCCGGAGCCTGTGCTCCGCAATGGGAGAGGCCACAGCGGTGAGAGGCCCGTGTACCGCAAAAAAAAAAAAAAAAACAGCAACAAAAAAAACAGAACTCCAAAACTGGAGTTAGAACATGTAAGCTCAAGTCATGGCTTTTCCTTGCCCAGCTGAGTGACTCTGGGCAAACCACAAAGGCCTTCTAAGCTCCGGTGCCCTATGTGTAAAGTGAGGGTAGTAACATCTTCCTCAGAGGACAGTTTTTAGGATTAAGTAAAATAATGCGAGGGAAATGGTCTAAAAATCTACATGCTGAAATAAATGTTAGTTTCCCTCCTTCCTGAGAGGTAAGGCAGCTTAGTCTGACAGACCATATATGGGGCAAAGGCTCTTCCTGCTGGGGATGGGACAATAGTATTACCGAATACCTTTATGGGTGTTAAAGGCATCTCACCTTACCAGAAATTAGACTTGTTTGTTTTCTCAATTGTATTTTCTTCCTCATTCTTTCCTCCCTCTATGCTCACAGGTAAACACGCAGAAGGATTCTGTCTGGTCCTTTTGCACGTTTGTGTCTCTCAATATCGCCAGTTTGAGACTCCATACTCCTAAAAAGAAGGGGGTCTCTCAGTCATGGTGAAACTGTGCAACTCAGATTGGGACTTGAACCCATGCACTGGGACTCGAACCCGGCCAAAACCCAGATTGGGGCTTGAATTCACGGTCTTTTAATTAGAATCACTCACCTGGTCTCAGGACTTAATAAAGCTCAGGTTCTTGATGTCTCATTGCAGAAAGAATTCAGCAAGAGACAAAGCAATAGGTAAGAAGTGGATTTATTTAGAGAGAAGCACACTCCACAGAGTGTGGGCCATCTCAGAAGGTGAGAAGCCCCAAAATCTGGAGTGGTTAGTTTTTATGGGCTGGGTAATTTCATAGGCTAATGAGTGGGAGGATTATTCCAACTATTTTGGAAGGGGTGGAGATTTCCAGGAATTGGGCCACCACCCACTTTTTTTTTTTTTTTTTTTTTTTGCGGTACGCGGGCCTCTCACTGTTGAGTCCTCTCCCGTTGCGTAGCACAGGCTCCCGACGCACAGGCTCAGCGGCCATGGCTCACGGACCCAGCCGCTCCGCGGCATGTGGGATCTTCCCAGACCGGGGCACGAACCCGTGTCCCCTGCATCGGCAGACGGACTCTCAACCACTGCGCCACCAGGGAAGCTCCACCACCCACTTTTTTGCTATTTGATGGTCAGCCTGGGAACTGTCATGGCACTGGTGGGTGTGTCACTTAGCTTATGCTTATGTTATTACAGGGAGCTTATAATGAGGCTCAAGGTCCACTGGAGGTCAATCTTCCACCATCTTGGACCTAGTTGGTTCTAACCAGTCTTTGTCATGTCCTGTGGCTCTGTCATTCTTTTAAAGGTTGTGCCCTGCCCCCTTCCCTCCTGTTTCAATGGAGGCACTAATAAATACACGTAGTATGAGCTAGTTCCCATCTCATAGAAATGTTCCAAGGGTGAAACAAGGTACTTGTAAATTACTTAGCACAGTGCAGGGTTACTATTAATTGGTCTAAAAGGGAAAGATTAGGAATAAAAAGAAGCAAAAGTTATTTAGAAAGCCAGGAGATGAAATGGTGAAATCAGCATTTTCAAACTCTCCCATGATTTCCAGTGGTTGGGTCACCGGAGCAAATCCACAGCAAATTGTGATCTGATAGGAGGGCTGCTGATAAAAGAGCCTTTCCCCAAAGCTATCTTTTTTCAGAGAGCCTGAAATTCCTAGAGAGCCTTTGTCTCTTGACAAAGACATTAAGTCTCTAGGAGTTCTTTGATAAAACAGAGAGGTAACACATTAAATCATTAACAGTTTTGCTGAAAATATTTAACATCAGCATTGGGACCTGAAGGAATTAAGCACGGGACAGGTAAATTTTGACAGGGGAGGTGGAGTGGGTTGAATGGTGGCTTCCAAAAGACACGCCCACATCCTGGAACCTGTGGGTGTGACTTTATTTGGAAAAAGAGTCCCTACAAACGTAATCAAGTTAAGGATTTAGAGATGAGATCATCACGATTATCCAGGTGGGTCCTCAATCCAAGGACAAATGTCCTTATAAGAGACACAGAGGAAGACAGTCCTGTGAAGAGGGAGCTATGCCTGCCTCCCCCACTAGGATGTGAACTCACCAAGGACAGGGATTGGGTCCTGTTCATTGTGGCCCAGCTGGGCCCACTTTAGGGAGGTCGGGCACAGGCTCTGAGGTCTGAGGCTCACCAAGGCTCTGAACCCAAGCAATGCAATCAGCTAGACCTTGGACTCTTGGTCTCTTCCTTCCCCGGGCCAGGTGTTCAAGTGACTCACGCCTTTTCCTGGAGGCCGTTAACATGTCCCTGCCCAGTTGCTGGTGCTGAGCTCCACTCTGCCCCACAGCCTCACTCTTGTCACCCTGCCTGTTGCCATGTGGTCTGCAACCAGCCTCTCCCACATCCCTGCTCTGCCCTGCTTTGTCTTGCCTCTGTCCTGGTGACAGCTCTCCTCCCCTCCTGGCCCTGCCACATCGCTCCAGGGAAAGGCAAACTGGAATCCTGTCCCAACCACTGATGCCTTAAACCCTGTGTAGGCAGAATCATGGCTCCCCAAAGACCTCAGGTCCTAATTCCTAGAACCTGCAAGTGTTACCTTATATATAAAAAAAAAGACTCTTTTCAGATGTGATTTAATGAAGGATCTTGAGATGGAGAGATTATCCTGGATTATCTAAGTGGACTGTAATGGCTCTGCAAGTGTACCTGTAAGAGAGAAACAGAGGGAGATTTCTCTCTCTTTCTCTCTCTCTCTCTCTCTCTCTCTCTCTCTCACACACACACACACACACACACACACACACACACACACACACACACACACACACACACACACACACAGGAGAAGGCCATGTGAAACCAGAAGCAAAGATTGGAGTAATGCAGCCATGAACCAAGGAGTGTCAACAGCCACCAGAAGCTGGAAGGGGCAAGGAGCAGATTTTCCCCTAGAGCCTCTGGAGGGAGTGTGGTCCTGCTGACACTTTGATTTTGGCCCATTGATACTGATTTTGGACTTCTGGTCTCCAGAACTGTGAGATAATAAATTTCTGCTGTTTTAAGCCACAAAATTTGTCATAATTCCTTATGGTAACCACAGGAAATTAAGGCAGAACTTAGGAAGGTGAGGGGAAGGTCTGAGGTGTGTACCACTGAAGGTGTTGGCTACCAGCGCTTTGAGGCAGGGAGAGACACTCACTGAGAAAAGCCCACTTTCAGGTGTTGTGTCCTCCGTTTGGTCGAACCCCCGGTTTCCCTCACCTTGCTCACTTATTGGCTTCTGCTGGTTTTGACAATGGCCAGTATTTATGCTGTTCTTATTGTGGGTTTGCCAAACTCTGCTCCAGGTTCTGAGCACAAGGCAGTGAACGAGGCTGGGGGATCCCTGCCATCACAGCGTTCCAGTCCTGGTCCGGTGGAAATGCACCAGTCCTCAGCCTGTGTCTTAGCCTCTGTTCTTGCTGTCACTCACACTTGGATTTAGCCGTGGGATTGCAGCGTTCTGACCTTAACCTGTTCTTCTACTTGTTTTCAGCTTTGACTATTTCCTGGTCCCCACTCCTCTTCCATCTACTCCTTTCATTTTCCAGGGTTGGCACTTGGCTCCTGCTGTATGCCCGGCCCAGCCTGGCACTTTTGGATGAGCTGATGCAACTGCTCCATTATCCAGCACCTCATCGTGGACCCATCCACAGTGTGTGATTCTGTTTTCTGGCCTGGTCTCTCAACATCCTGCTTTGCCTCCTGAGTATAACTTCACATTCGTTCTTGCATTTTTACCACTGCTTTTGATCTCCTGGCTCTGATCCCAAATCTAAAAGGTGTTAGCAATTTGCAGTTATCGACCTGCCCCACCTACCTGGATCTAGCGCGGTGAGGGCACCCAGAGTAGGTTAAAGAAAGCCATGATGAACTGGACAAGATTTCTGTTATTGTGATCCTGAGATGAATGCCAGCCACACCAGCTGACAGTTTAATTGTCACGGCGCTTCCAAAGGAGGGAACACTTGGCTGGCTTCTTTCTTATACATTGCAGCTTGGGCCAAGTTCATAATTCTGCTTTGTAGACTGTAAATAATCTCTTTGTTCAAAGCAATCTGTTTATTTTGGTGTGTCTAACCCAATGATCAGCATACACGGCTCTCCACAACTTTCTCTTCAGTTCGTCTTTTACTCTTTCTTCTCTTTCCTAGGATAGGGTAGAAAAGGTGAGAGAGAATATTTGAAAAGTCTTAAAAAATTTTATCGAAATATAGTTGATTTACAATGTTTTAGTTTCAGGTGTACAGCAAAGTGATTCAGTTATACCTATATACATATATCTATTCTTTTTTAGAGCCTCTTCAATTATAGGTTATTACAAGATATTGAGTATATCTTGTATGCTGTATACCTGTGCTGTATAGTAGGTCCTTGTTGGTTATCTATTTTATATATAGTAGTGTGTATATTTTAATCCCAAACTCCTAATTAAAAGTCTTTAAACAAAAGCAACGTGTGTCTGAAGTTTTTAATACTCAAATGTAGGTCCTTTTAGAACACATGGTGCTGGATGAACCTTGAATGTATCTTTCTGTTTATTTCTCTACAATTTTGTATAGCAAAGGAGTGAGAATGTGGGGGAAGAAGAGAGAAAGGAACTGACTTCACCGAGTGCCTCTAAGTACCAGGCACTGGGGTGGGTACTTTGCAGATATTATCTCATTTAAGGCTCACAACAATCTCCAGAGTTAGGTACTATTATCTCATTTTATAGATGAGGAAATTGAGATAGAAGGCTGAAAAGACTTGCCCAGGGTCCTGAAGTTGGGATTCAGAGCTAGAACTTGAACCTGTACACGGATGTCGGTACCTGATACAAATGGAATAATAACAATGAAATACTTTTTAGAAATCAGCTAGGAATGGAACTAAAATACGTCCAAAACACTGGAGGCATATATTACCTCTTTGCTAGAACAAGGGCTGACATGGTCTTTAGAAACCTTGAATTTCGTTCTTAATGGAGACTTATAAGCGTAAAAGGAACCGCAGTTGTAGCTGGAAGTTGCCGCCTGCAAGTCTGCTTTTTTAGACTCTGCCTTGCATTAATTAACATTCCCAGAGCTCTTTAAGATACAAAGATAAGAGCTGTCATAGGCCTGACATACTGCTCCCAAAGCAAGGAAACAGTCTAGAGACATCGCATGGGCCTGGCTGCTGCATAGGTGTGTTCCAACAGCTTGCATGGTATAGGGAAGGCCCTATGCTTTGGAGATGCACCCAAACGGAATTCTCTGTAGGGAGATTTCAGTGCTTGGGCAGAAGGTTCTCACTCTCATCAAAATAGAAATGCTCTTTGGAGGTATTAGTGATTATCTGTTACTTTCACCTGAGTGGGAAGGAATTTCCAATTCTGTCCAGAGATCAGTTTTGGTTAGAGGAAGAGAAAACCGAAGGACCTCAGGTGCCAGGGGCTGGGAAGAGGGGGGTGCATACAAAAGCAGTGAAGTCCAAGACCAGCTCTACCCAATCCCATGTTTTGCTTGGGGTTGGTCCTTGGAATGAAACAGTATTTTAATTCTCCAGCTAAAGGCCCAGGTACAGGCACTAACTGCAAACAGGGACTGGAGGCTTGGAAGTAGACGGAAACTTCCAGGGAAAGAAAATATAAGCACAAAGAGTGAGCAAAGGGCAGAAAGGTATTTCAGAAATCGAGGTCAAAAGGATTTCCTAGGGCAGGGGGTAAAGAGAGGGAGCCAGGAAACAACAGTAAGAGATCCACGTGTGGTGGGAAGGAGATATAGAACCATCTCATGCTTTTTGATTGTTGGTGACAAGACACACAAAATGCTGTGTGTTGTCCTTTTCACCGTGATAGCCTTTACTTTCCTCACAACACCCCTGCCAAGTGGCGTTACTCATTTTACATGGGGAAGTTGAGGTTGGAGAGTAGGAGTGCCATATCTGAGTTTGAATCTTGGCTCCGGCACTCACTTGTTTTTTTATTTTATTTTATTTTATTTTAACATCTTTATTGGAGTATAATTGCTTTACAATGGTGTGTTAGTTTCTGCTTTACAACAAAATGAATCAGTTATACATATACATATGTTCCCACATCTCCTCCCTCTTGCGTCTCCCTCCCTCCCACCCTCCCTATCCCACCCCTCCAGGCGGTCACAAAGCGCCGAGCTGATCTCCCTGTGCTGTGCGGCTGCTGCCCACCAGCTATCTGTTTTACGTTTGGTAGTGTATATGTCCACGCCTCTCCCCCGCTTTGTCGCAGCTCACCCTTCCCCTCCCCGTAGCCTCAAGTCTGTTCTCCAGTAGGTCTGAGCACTCATTTGTTGTGTGGCCTCGGAAAGTGTTTGACCTTCTCAGCCTTCTTTCCCCCTAGTTACAGAACAGGGGCGAGAGTTCCCCCCCCTTCCATGTTTTAGAAGCTATTCATTTCACACTTAAAAGCAGATGATGACGATAATGATGCCCATTATAATAGTTTACATTTATCGAGTAATCACTGTGCCACACACCGTTCTAGGCGCCCCCCATATATTAACATATGTAATCCTTACAGCAACTCTGTTAGGTAGAGATGATCTGATTCCCATTTTACAGATGAGGAAGCTGATGCACTGTGAAGTTAAGTAAGTTGCCCAAGGCCCCCTAGGTAGTGAGTGGGAAAGAGAGGCACAGATAAACCCCTGGGGCCTGGGTAGTGTAGATTTGCAAGGATTGGGGGAAGAGCTGGCCTCGTGCCACCAGTGGGCCCTGCACAGTCTTTGCTCAACAGGTGGGAGCTCAACAGGTAGTGCTGACAATGATCAGTTTCTTCGTCTAGGTCCTCCCTGTCCTGGTCGTCTCCTCCAGAAGCTTCTCTCTCTGTCTCCAGCCTTAATTTCCTTCTGCTGGTTTTCAGCTGCAGGCCTTGTGATCCAGTTCACCTCTTCTGCCAGGCTTTCTCTCCTCAGTCAGGTCTTGATTCCATCATCTGTCACCAATCCCCACCGCCACATGTCAACAGACTCCCAGTTTCCTGTCTTTTGCTCCTCTGGTTTCTCTATTTCCAGGCACCCCATCACTGTGTTCACTTCTCGGGGTCTGATCCTGGGAGGCAGATTACACTGGCTTCAGCTCCTTAAACAGTAACCTCCAGGAGCACTTGGTCCAGGGGGATGTGGTCCAGGGGGATGAGAACATCCAGGGGGATGTTCTCTGATCTGCATGTCAGAGAAGGAGGGAGGTGGGACATGATCGACCTTGAAGAGTATTATACTTTGTCTCCGAGCAACTATTAGAAAGGCAAAGCTGGTGTGTGCTGGGCCTGGATAGGGCAAAGAGTCCCAGGAATGTGCACCTGGAGCTCCTGGCCACAAACAGTGTGACCAGACCTGATGATGAGCCCCCTATAAGACCCCAGGCCTTGTTGCTTCAAGTTTGAGATCCAGGGGCAAATCCGTCAATTTAAGATGCTGGAAAGTAAATTGAGCCTCCACTGATGGCCTTCTTGCTGCGGTGCAACTCTCTCCACCCCCACTCTCTGAATTTGGTTTAAGAAGCTACAGGTGATAGTAGTTAAGTCACTGGATGATGAAATTGATTTTAAAAAAAGCCTCTTTGGTTACACAGGGCAAACCTGGAAGAGTAGAGATGCAGAAAAACCTACACCTCCATCGCCTAAAAACAGATTAAAAGACTGATGGGAGCTTGTGACCCTACGTAGTGGAACCACCCTGTGCTCACTGGCCTGGGAGCACTGTGCACGGCAGCCGTGGTGAGTAGCTGATGAGATGCACACCCAGCTCGTATCTCAGACACAGCCAAGGCCCTGAAGCCTCCTCTCGCTGCTGTGCTGCTGCCATTTGCACCCTGTGGGTCCTTCCTGGAGAACCCACCCTCCCCTCCTCCGGGCCTGGAGGAGGGAGCAACCTGACTGATTACACCCACCTCCCCCAAAGCTCCTTTTAGAGCGGGCTGTTCCATTTCCCCTGTAGCTTAGCAACCCGAGCCCCTGACAAGATTTACTGAAGAAAAGCTTGACTTTCTCCCAGCAGGTTTTCTTTTTCCTTTCCTTCTCTTTTCTTGTCCTTCTTTTCAAATAATCAGACCTTGACTATGACCAGGTCCTTGTGGATTTCTCCCAGAGATGCTGTTTTCACCTTGCCTGGCTTGCCTGGACTCCTGCACAGACACCCGTTTCCTCCCTGGTCTTCCAGCATCAGGTCTCACCCCAGTCCGCCTCCATGCTGTAGCCAGATTGATCTTTCTAAAGTTCAGTTCTGATAAGCTTCCTCTCTTGTTTAAAACCCCGTGGTAGCTCCCAGGAGAAATATTCCCACATGGCCCTCCAGCAGTGAGCCCTGCCTGTCTACTAGATGTTACCCATTGTCTGTCACACCTTCACACCCTCTGCCCCCCTGGATTATAACTCTTTCTTGCCTCCAGATCTTTGAATATGCTGTTAAAGCCCTCCTTCTTCTTACTTAGCTGTGAAATGTTCTTCAAGATTCAACTTAAACATTGGCGCCTCTGTGAGCCTTCCCTGACCACTCCCCAGGCAGCAGTGACAACCCCTGCCTTTACTTCTCAGGGTTATATATGGAATTGTCACTAGACTGTGAGCTCCTGGAGGGCAGGGAGTATTTCTCATCCTCCAAAATGTGGCCAGTGCCCAGCACAGTGCCTGATGCATAGAGGGTGATCCACACATAATCAGATGTGTGAATGAGGGATACTGGAAGGAAGGAAGAAAAGAAGGAAGGGAGGAGGAAGGAAGGAAGGAAGGAAGGGAGGAAGGAAGGGAGGAAGGAAGGGAGGAAGGAAGGGAGGAAGATGTCATGGAAACAAGCGAGTTTGAACATCCAGTAGGCAAGATGCAAGGGTATAGGGAAATGGAGCCCAGAGTGACGCCTGGCCACCAGGACGAAAGCGGCTTCTCTTTGATTCCTGGGACTAAAACTTGTGGATCAAAGGCAAAGCAAGGTGGGCTTCTGGAGGCCTGGCACAGGTACACGGTAAGAGAAAATGCAAAGCCACACCAGTTGAGCCCATTTGCTTCCGGATCTTTTGCTCTGCTCTGAATCACAGGGAGGCTGACCACTAGAGGCTCCGTGTCAGTGGCTTCTGGCTGGGTCTGACCAGTCAGAGGTGTTGGTGGGAAGCTAGGGCATTTTGGGCAGTGACTCTTTTTGGGTCTCTGGTACCGGCCAGATAGGTCTGCTACTATTCCAGTGTTTGGCAGGTGACCCTCGCCCCTGGGCTCAGGTAACGCTGCCTCTCTCTCTCTCCTCGTCCCTCTAGTCCTTGGGAGTGATGGTTGCTTCCAGCCGCTCAGGGTTGCCTCATCATCCCCTGATAGATTTACCAGCTCCTCTGTCACGCGTGTAACTAATTCCATGCATTAAATCCCCTTCGTTGTGAGTATTCAGTGCTTTCTGTTTTTTGGTTGGACCCTAACTAATATACCAGCTGAGTTTAGGGACCCCACTAAACTGATAGTGAGGTCACTGATGCGTACCTTGGAGGGGGTGGTATATTTCTGTCTTTTTTCTGGTTTATGATGGGGTAAGGGTATGCGGTGTGTATGTTTAAACCGGATGGGTGGGGGGGTTGGATGCATTTGTTTGGTTTCCAGACCACACTGCTGCTCACTTTGAGCTCTGAGGGCCCCCTGTGCACGGTCTCCACCCAGTGGTTCCACCCAGCCCCCTGCCCCTGGGGAGGAGTTGGGGGTTGGGCCTCTGCCCCTGAGTTCCAGTTGGAAAAGTAGCCTAAAGGAGGATGTCGGGGAAGCAAGGAGCTGGTGAAAGGAAAGAGAGACTGCGAGGCATGAAGAAGGAAGGAAAGGAAAGGGAAAAGATGGGGAAGAGAGAGAATGGAACAGGTGTATCCATGTTTATCACAGTGTCTGCACATAGTAGGGCTCAACTGATATTTGTTGAACGAATGAAAGATGAGAGGAAGTAGAAGGAACAGGTGGGGTGCACGGGTAGTACTAGCAAAGAACAAGGGGAGCTCAGTCCCCATTCCCACTGTGTCGTCACCCTACTTCAGAGCCTCTGAACAGTTCACCTACGACAGCAGCTTCCTAACGGGTTTCCTCCACTCTCCCTGATCACTGCTTCAGGGACTTTTCCAAAATCACAATCTCAGTTGCTTGAGCCAATGCTTTAGTGGCTCCTAGAAGTGTAGAGATTAAATTCTGTTGTGTACTTCCAAGCACCATCTTCTACTACCTGCTTTCAGCCTGGACTCTTCACGTTGTTCCCCACTCCTGGAACGTCTGGGAGGACCATTTATTTATAAATGACCTGCTTCCTCTCTCTCTCTCTCTCTCTCTGTCCTTTTAAGGCCTGGGATTCTAAGGGACTTGAGGCAGGCCTAGGGAACAGAAAGTTAGATAATGAAACTCAGATCTGGCCCTCAGCCCCACCTCCCGCTCTCCCATAAATTCCCTTTGTCTCTTGAAGAGCCTGGGATGACGGTCCCACTCCAGCAGCCAGGAGGTCACTGCGATGGTTCTCACACCCTGGGCTCCTGAGAGAGCATGTGGAGGATGGGATGCGGCAGGCTCTTGGTGCACAGAGGGGCCCAGCCCCCCAAGGCAGGCTTTGTTCACGCTCACAGAAGTCTCACGGTGCCCGCTGCTGAGCTGTGTGCCCAAGCAGATGTGGGGACTGGCACTGGGCAAGTGAGGAGGAGACAGAGGAGCATGTCAGGTGGTGCTTCCCCACAGCCCAGTGGGGCAGCCTGTGACTGCGTGGGAAGCCGAGCTGGGCCGTAAAGAATCTTCTGCTGACTTTGCCAGGAAAACTAGAGGACACCTGGTTCGACCACACCACTCAAATGCATTCCAGTTAACATTTGCAAACACACGTGGCATGGCACGGCACGGCGGGTTTGATTTGCACAGACCTGGGTGTGACTCTGCTACTTACCAGCTCTGCAGGCAAAGTCCTTAATCTCTCATTTTCCTCATCTGTAACATGAAATAATAAATACCTTTGTTACAGAGTTCCAGGTATTTGGCACCTGATAAGGCTTCAGTAAAAGGACACTCTTATTATTACTGCTATTTATTAATTTATAAATTATTTGAGACCTCTGGGGGCTGAACTCTGTGCTTGGCCTTGAGGCTACACGGGAAGCCACAGAGAAGAATAAAAAGCTTGTCAGTACTTTAGGGAACTGACAGTCTAGAACAGGGTGACCAAAGTATGGCCCTTGGGTCAGTTCTGGTCTAGTGCCTGTTTTTGTGAACAAAGCTTAATTAGAACACAGCCAAGTCCATTCAGTTACACAGTGTCTATGACTGCTTTCATGCTACAGTAGTGGAATCAGGTTGTTGCAACCATACAACCTACAAAGTTCAAAATATTTATCATCTCGATCTTTATAGAAAGAGTTTGCTGACCCTTGGTCTAGAGAGGAAGATGGATATATAATCAGGATGAAGCCAGTTGCAGGAGAGTGTAAATTACCTAAACTGATGGCCCAGAAAAAGAGAGAATCAATTCTGACTTGAGTGGGCATTAGGGTTTTAATCCAGGCCTTGAAGGCGGAGAAGGAAATTGATCGCCAGCACCTGGGAGTGGGGAGGGGTGAGAATAGGCAGGTCAAGATGACCACAGGGGTTTTAAAGGGAGATCGTGCACATGAGGATGGAAGAGACTAGAAATTAAATGGCTAGTTCACTTTGGAGTCAGAACTTAAACCTAGTTCAGTGCCTTGTAGGATTTATTGTACATTACTTTATAGTTAGATAGCATTTCGTAAAATGCATCAACACGCATCAACACATACTGTCTGATTTAATCCTCACAGTCACATTAGGAAGTAGGTATGTCTAATCTGATTTTACAGATAAGGGACACTAAAAAGAATAAGGATCACTCAGCCAGGAAGTAGCAGTGCGGTGCCTTGAATGCAAGGAAGGGGCCTATGACAAGGGTACAACGCCAGCACAGGTGGGAACTCTGTCATAGGAATATGTCCCGGTTACCTGATGCATGACGTAAATGATGCCCTAAAAACACAGGCAAGGGAACCTTGGGCCTGCACAGCTGGGGGTTATTCAAAATTCAGGATATCTTTTTCTTTTCTTTTCTTTTCTTTTTTTTTGCGGTACGCGGGCCTCTCACTGTTGTGGCCTCTCCCGTTGCAGAGCACAGGCTCCGGACACGCAGGCTCAGTGGCCCTGGCTCACGGGCCCAGCCGCTCTGTGGCATGTGGGATCTTTCTGGACCGGGGCACGAACCCGTGTCCCCTGCATTGGCAGGCGGACCCTCAACCACTGCACCACCAGGGAAGCCCCAGGATATCTTTAAGATCTGTGGTGTTTGTGCACAGAGTCAGATGCTGAGAGAAGAGCCCAGGGAAGTATAAGATGAGCCTGTGCTGACCTCCAAGAGCTGTGGGTTCAGTTGAGGACAACCCTCAGAGTCCCCTAATGGTTTGAGGCTGTTCACGTCAAGTGACCAGTGTGTGGTGCTGACAACAAGGGCACACGAGTCAGAGGCTGTATCAGGAAGGCTCCATAAAGAGTGTGGGGCTGGAGCTGAGGCCTGGCTGATTCTATGCCATGGATGAATTCAGGCAGCCATCTCCTCATATCACAAAATCCTCATAAAACCATAGAACCTCAGAGCCGGAAGGGACCCCTGTCCTTCCTATCAATTTACAGATGGGAAAACTTGAGTCCCCAAGAAAGGACCAAGGTGCCTAATAAGTATTGATATGGAGTTCAAACCCAGAGCACTGTTTTGTCCCTTTCCCCTGAATTAACCCTGCAGACTTCAGGTTTTCCATTTCCGATCCACCTTAAAGAGTGCTCATAGATGAATATTCCCCAAGCCCAGGTGGTTTCATGACACTCTTCTCCCTCTCCTCTCCCTGTCCCCCACCCCCCACTCTTAATATCTCCTTGCTTCCTTCAGGATAAAGGCCAAGCCTTAGCCTGAGAGGCTGCTGCGGATAGTGGATAGGAGTGTGAGACCTGGCATCAAACTTTCTGGGTTTGAGCCCTGCTCTACCACTTGATCACTGTGTGGCCCTGGACAAGTAATATAACCATCCTGTGCCTTAGTTTCCTCATCTATAAAATGGCTGTAATCACAGTAATTACCTCAGAAGTTTGTAAGGAATAAGCAAGATAATTCACAAATGAAACATAGATTAGTGTCTGGTATCTAGTAGGTGCTCAATAAAAGTTAGCTAAATTATTGCCATTAGCCTGGTATTTTTCTGACCCTGCCATTGGCCTCCAGCCCATTTTTCCAGCCTGGCCTCCCCAAACAGGTCTACTTACTGTCTCTTATAAGCCAAGCGTCATCTTGCCTCTTGAACCCTCCTCTCTGTTCCCCTTCTCTTCCCTGCATTAACCTCACACTCTTTCTACTTATCTAAGTCTGCCTGTTTTACTGGATGCCTTTGAAGCTCCAGCCTCTGGTCACCTCTTCTTTCTTAGAAGTCTTGCAGCACTCAGTCTGGACCTCTCCCTTGGTGTCCTGCTGCCGTTATCCATCTTGTACGTCCATATCCAACCGTTCCCAAGGGGCAAGTTCAGGGTCCACCTAGCACTTCACATCAGATTTTGCACTTGGCAGGCAGGCACTCATTCAGTTCTTCATTTATTGAGCGCCTATGATATAAAGAGGTCTTTGCTCAACACTAGGGGTACAGGCTTGATGAGCCCCAACTCCAGGCTCACAGTGTGGTAGGAGACAGACTCACGGCCAAGTGCTTGGCACTGGAATGGGAGTGGGACCACAGTTCAGGGGAGCCCGTGGAGGGAGTGAGTAATCGGTATGTTTGAGGGTGATGACAAACAAGGGTAAAGGAACTAAAGAGAGAGATTCCAGAGTCATTATACCAGAAGAGTGAGTGGATCTGGGCACTGAAGGACAAGGAGTTAAAGCCGATTCTGGGCGTTCTATCCTGGACAACTGATGGCATCTGTCTGAAAGGTACACGAGCCGGGTACCTGGCGGCTGCCATGAGCAGAGAACGTGTGGACACAGGACCTGGCTGGGGGGGCGGGGGGGGCGGGGTCTGTTACTCCATCTTGGTAAAGGAGGGAACCCAAGTCTGAGGCTGGGAAACAGCAAGAAGCTTCCCAGCCAGGGAAGGTCCATCTGTGCCTGGTGCCGGAGGGGCAGCCTGAAAAAGAGGGATGGGCGGCAGCAGCAAGGCCGGGGGAAACAGGCATGGGTGAGGGAAAGGGCAGTTCAGGAATGAATTCTGAGAGTGCCCATTTCTGAGAGTGAGTCTGAACATTTTGGGGCCAGAGTGGGGTTTTGAAGGCCCCACTTGCACTGGATGGTGGTGTTGGCAGAAACAGGAAAGTCCAGGAGGAGGACAAAGTTTGCACTTGGGGATTGAAATTTGCAAACCCTAACTGCATGTGTTGTACAAGCACCAGTGCCCAGAGGGCTGTTGGGAGATAGGAAACTGAGGATTGGAGTTTTCAGGTCAACAACTTTGAAGAGGTAGCAGGAGCTATAGCAGTGGGCCCATCCTCTGAGGGAGGGACCATCAAGGAGGGAAGAGGGCTGGGGACCAACGGGACTGAGGGGCTGGAGAAAGAGAAGTCAGAATAATCAGAGAGGTAGGACGAGAACCGGAGGCAGTGCCTCGCAAGAAAAGCCAGGCAAGGCGAAGCTTCCTCAGTTCAGGAGTGGGCCTCTTTCCTCTGGAAAGTTCTGAGTAAAAAGTCAGGGTCGGAGTAATGTGCATGGAGGCTCTCTAGTCAATTCTCTTTTGGTACATATACACGATGGAATATTAGCCATAAAAAGAACGAAATATTGCCGTTTGCAGCAACATGGATGGACCTAGGGATTATCATACTAAGTGAAGTTAAGCAGGCAGAGAAAAACAAATACCATATGATATCGCTTATATGTGGAATCTAAAAAAAAAAAAGATACAGATGAACTTATGTACAAAACAGAAATAGAGTCACAGATGTAGAAAACAAACTTATGGTTACTGGGGGTGGGCAGGGATAAATTGGGAGATTGAGACTGACATACCCACACTAGTGTATATAAAATAGATAACTAATAAGGACCTACTGTATAGCACAGGGAAATTACTCAATACTCTGCAATGACCTATATGGGAAAAAGAATCTAAAAAAGAGTGGATATATGTGTATGTATAACTGATTCACTTTGCTGTTCACCTGAAACTAACACAACATTGTAAATCAACTATATTCCAATACAAATTTTAAAAAAAATGTTGGAGCAAGTGTTTCAAGGAAAGGAGAGATGGGAGAGTTCCATTAGGACTTCATAGCAATTTAATTCTATGTGAATGAATGCCGAAGCTGGACAACAAAGATCTCCCCAGCAGGCTTCTAGTGGCCCCGACCATCCCCTCATGAGAGGGAGCAGGTGTGACTCGTGCAGGGGAGTGGGGACAGTGGGTAACGCGGAGGGGATAGACGCACAGAGAGCTCCTTTACTGTGTGGGACTCTGGCGAAGGGGGACAGGGGACAGGACGGGGACTGATTTCAGGGAGCTGCCAAGTTAATGGAGTGAGAGAGGCCCGTCCTGGGTGAAGTGTGACAAGTGACACCTGTCAGGTACGAAATGCAAGGTCGTTTCAGGAGTGTGTGTGTTGCGGAGGCAGGCAGGAACAGGGGTTTGGGGGAACAGGGAAGGCTCGGTGAGGGAAAGGGCATTTGAGGCCGCCCTGAGAGAGAGGGGACAGGATTTCAACAGATGAAGCCAGGGGAGAGTGTTCTAGGTGGGCGACCGGCATGAGTACCGGGGTGACGCTGGAAGGGTACCTGCCGTCCGATGATGGGAGTTAGGGGACAGGATGCTGGGCTGAGGAGCTGACATAGGAGCTTGGCAGCAGAAAGCAGCCCCTGGAGGTTTAGGGCAGGGAACAGACGACCAAGATACGATTCAGACTGGCTTTCAGAGAGTTCGGAATGGAAGTCCCACCTGCCATGGGTCGATACAGGGAGTACCTGGTGCCAAGGGGACCATCTAGAAGGCTGTTCTACAGACTAGTGGAACTTCCGGCGGGAGCCTGAGCTTCTTCATTTTCCACATGGGGACCTGGAACCACCTTGCCACCCTCCTTGCTCTGCTGACCCTCTGGCCGTTTGAGACAGGGCTCCTGATAAGGCGACCAGGTTACATAGGCCAGCTCGGTGGGTGTGTCACAGATAAGCGGGGATCCTCTCTCACAGCCTGACCTTATCCAGTCACTTTGGGTGGGGCTGGGGGAGGATCAAATAGCTGCTCTGGCCCTTCCCTTTCCCGTCAGACCTCTGCGTCGAAACTCAGGGTTTTGAGCCGTTGATGGTCTTGGGGGTCACCCTCCTTTCAGATTACTTGTTCCTGTTTTTCACCACAATTTATTTACTCTCTTGTATCAGGGACTATCCTGAAAACAAAGAGTTACTTCTTTTCTACCTTTGTATATCTCACACCATGCTTTGCAGGTAGTAGGCATGCAACATTCTTGCCAACCTTCAAACCCAACTAAACAAACACTTCCCACTCCCCCAAGAATTTTTCAGTCGAGTCCCTGAGGTGCTCAGACAGATCCCTGCCCTGGTTAACTGGCACTCTATCAAGAGGAGACAGGATAATAACCAAATAAAAACATTCCCTTGGCATCAGCATTTTCCGTGGAGAGAGGAGGAATTGTTCTCCCATGCTGAGTTTTGCAAAGGCATGTAAAGAGTTAATTAAATCGCTGCCCACGGGACTTGGCCAAATAAAGGCAGTGCACCCAGGAGGAATGAGGGAGTCGTGCTGGGAAGCAGGTTTCTCTCTAGGCTTGGGGGCCTGGAGGGCTTGTACCAAAGCTAATGACTGGGGCTGTGTTTCCAGCACTGGGAGACACAGGTCCCTGGTGCCACGGAACGTGATGTAGATTTCCTGGCTCCCCGGCTTCCTTTGCCTGCACTGGAGATGCCCACGGGAGTCCAAACAGTGATGTGGCTCCTGGCTGGGGAAGACTCACAATGGTAATCAGCACAGCAGCTGCCTTTGCTGGGTGGTCACCGTGAGCCGTCATCTGTGACCTTGTGTCCACCCCCACCCTGGCAGCCCGTGGCTCTTAAGGACGCGTGGTCGTGGCTTCCACCCGGAATGCTGGACTTCATGGCCTCTCATCGGCCCTGGACCTGCTGCACATCTTCTGTGTCAGTTTTGTTCTCAGCTGAATCCCCAGTGCCAGGTGCTGGTACCAGGTACCCGTACCAGGCACATAACAGGTGCTCAAGAATGAATGGAGTTAATTGTCTCACCTTTACTCTAATTCAAGCATGAAGGAAACAGCTCGCAATCTTGTCCCCTCAGTTTCTCTGGCGCTGTGAAGGGTGGTGTAATTATCCCTGGGCTGGCTGGGTAGAAATACTTGCCTTTTCTCTCCTCTTGGTTGATCAGTGTTTACTTGCTGTACGATCTCCTTCAAATACAGGTATTCTGTGAAGCCTTACTAACTCGGCTCTCAAATCTCCCTCAATATGTATGTAGATAGTTATCTGTTATTGTCCTAATCAAAGTTTCTTGTTTTCTTTCTCCCCAAGTATTTCGCTTCCCTGCCATAACCGACCCTCCGCCACAAGCAGTCAGGCCTTTCTAAACCTGTCACCTCAGGGGAGGGATGTGACAGGGCAGAGGAAGAAACAAAGGCATCTTCCCATCTTTGGGGCCCCATAAATTTATCTTTAGGAGACCAGAGGGGACTATGGGCGTAGACAGAAAGTTTGGGGGAAACACAAGAGAACTGAAACTGGGGCGCAAGAGAGGGGCTGAGAGGCTGTCAGCTTCCTGCAGTGGAGCCCTGGGGAGGTAGCCAGACCACAGAGGCGTTGGCCGCATGGTAAACCGTGGCCTGTCAGGCCTTGGCCAGCCTCGCAGAACTTCCTAGGGCCAGCGTGGCACACAGTAGGGGAGTGAGTCCCCTGCCCTGAGCATGGCACCCCGCTGGAGGACAGGAACAGGGGACGGTGAGGGCCACCCACGTGGGACATGATTACTGAGGCCCAGATGGGTCAGTGAAGCCCGGACCAGCTCTGGATGAGATGCCCCTTGGGCATTTTGCAAATCCCACCCTCACCCCACCCCCGCCACTGGAACTTGAACACATTTCAGAGAAAAGGGAAGAAGAATCACAAAATCACAGAACTTAGCTTCCTGCTTCCCCAGTGGTTGGGGAATGTGGTGTAGAAATTAAGTTGTTACAGAGGAAGGTACAATGGTTAAGTACCAGACTCTGGAGCCAGGCTGCTTAGGTTCAGATCCCGGCTAGCTGTGTGAGCTGAGGCAAGCCATTCCACTTTACTTCTCTCTGTTTTGCCCCAGTTTTTGTTTTATTTTGTTTTGTTTATTTATTTATCTGTTTGGCTGTGTCGAGTCTTAGCTGTGGCAGGCTGGCTCCTTAGTTGTGGCATGCAAACGCTTAGTTGCGGCATGCATGTGGGATCTAGTTCCCCGACCAGGGATCGAACGTGGGCCTCCTGCACTGGGAGCGTGGAGTCTTATCCACTGCGCCACCAGGGAAGTCCCTGTTTGTTTGTTTTTGTTTGTTTGTTTGTAATCTATAAAATGGCTCGCTCTACAATGGCAGTTCGTATCATTTATAAGACAGACCTGGGTTCCAGTCGTGGCTCAGCAGTAACTAGCTCTGTGACTCTGGGACAGTCATTGAACACTTTGCGACCAAGTTTTCTCAAAATAGTCCCTACTGACCTCACCGGGTTGTCATGAAGATCCCAGGAGACATATGGTCTTCCTTTGGTGGTGCCCTAATATGAAGTTGATTTCTGAATTCTCATGCATTTTATAAATACCATTGATTATTAGGATGACCCTTGTGACTTATAAGTAGATTACAAATAACTTGAGGGCAAATACTGATTTAAGCTATGCTAAGAAATGGATGTGCCACACCTTTGTCCCATCCTGCCCCGACGTAGTGCAGGGCCCCGTCACAGGGACATTCGATAAATATCTATTATTATTGGGGATTCTGAAGGAATAGATGCAACTTTATTTACAAAGAATCTGAAAACAAGGTTTGGTTCAGAGGGTCAGGAGATGTGAGCTGGTCGGGATTTGCTTGGCAGTGGCCCATAGAACTTAGAATTGTTTGTTTATTTTTTTAATTGAAGTATAGTTGCTGCACAATATTACATAAGTTACAGGTGTGCAATATAGTAAGTCACAATTTTGTTTTTAAAGGAACGTACTTTTCCTTTTTAAAAAAAATTTATTTTTTTTTTAAATTTATTTTTGGCTGCTTTGGGTCTTCATTGCTGTGCACGGGCTTTCTCTAGTTGCGGTGAAGGGGGGCTACTCTTTCTTGCGGTGTGCGGGCTTCTCGTTGCGGTGGCTTCTCTTGTTGCGGAGCACTGGCTCTAAGCGTGGGCTTCAGTAGTTGTGGCACACGGGCTCAGTAGTTGTGGTACACGGGCTTAGTTGCTCCGCGGCATGTGGGATCTTATGGGACCAGGGCTCGAGCCCGTGTCCCCTGCATTGGCAGGCGGATTCTTAACCACTGCATCACCAGGGAAGTCCAGTGATTCACAATTTTTAAAGGTTATAGTTATCATAAGATATTGGCTATATTCCCCATGTTGTACAATATATCCTTGTAGTTTATTTTATTTATTTATTTTTGGCCACACCGCACAGCATGTGGGATCTCAGTTCCCCAACCAGGGATTGAACCCGTGCCCCCTGCAGTGGAAACACAGAGTCTTAACCACTGGACCGCCAGGGAATTCCCTGCAGTTTATTTTATACCTAATAGTTTGTACCTCTTACTCTTCCACCCCTGTGATGTGCCTCCCCACTTCCTTCTCCCCACTGGTGAGCACTAGGTTGTAGAACTACAGTTTTGACTTTGCTTCATTCTGTGATTAGCCTTTGAGAAAGTCAGCACAGGTAAATGTGCCTGAGCTCAGGCAGTGGTCCCAGGAATAGATCTATCTGGGTGGTGGGGCTTTTCCATCTTTCTCAGTTCTCATTTCCTGTGTACTGTCAGCAGAAGCACGCTGATTTTAGACATAGGTCTACATATCAACTCCACCCTGGACAAATGTTGTGATCTTGCTTGAGTTACCTAATGAATTGCCTTGTGTCTCAGTGCCCTCATCCATAAACTCTAGCCAGTACCACCCATGTTATTGGGTTCCTGTTGGGATTAAATCGGATCATGCATGCACAGCCCTCTGTCCAACGCTTGGCACAGAAGATGTGCTTCCAACATTTGTTTCCATCTCCATCCTTTCCCTTCTTGAGGAACTGGCTTAGAAGGAAAAACCTAAAAGCAGGCAGTGGGAGCTTTCATCCTGCCATGAAAAGGATGGCACGCCCTGTGATGTTTGCCCCTGACCAGAGCAAGATTTACTAGATGTGCAGCCACTTAAGGGATGTGGAAGCCCTCACCCTCCTCTGGGGTCAGAGAAGGTCAGGCTCATGTTTGAGAAGTGGTGTATTGTGTTCGGAAGACATTATACACTCCATCAATATTTGATGAGGCCCGGGGGTGCGGTGTAGTTGGCTGATCAACTCTGCAGTGTGACTACAGGCTGTCGTGTACCTGACTGTGACAGGTCAAAGACCGATGTCCTCAGGGAAGAAGGGGCACATTGTCCTTTAGGGAGGACAGCAGGGCTGATCTAGCTCCAAATTGGCTTCTCCCTTTTTCTTGCTCTCCCACTGGAAAGCACAATGATACTCATATCTAGCAATTGCTGACTGCTTATCCTGTGCCAGGCACGTAACAGGTGTTATCTCTTGTAGACCTCAGAAGGCTCACTTTACAGTTAAGAGCACTGAGGCCTAGAGAATGAAGATACTCCCTCAAGGTCAAATAGTAAGTTGTGACCTGAGGAGGGCCAGCTAACCAAGGCAAAGAGGTACATGAGTCAACTTGACCTCAAGAACGGGGGCCTTTAGGAGAGATGTTTTCACCAACTGGGGGCTGTGAAGCTCTAGAGAATCTTAGGGAAACAGAAAAAGGATGGGAAGCGGTGTTCCCAAAAACCCGCAGACCCGCCTCAAGTCTTAGCACAAGGATCGTGGAATTGACCTTAATGCCTCCTTCGATTTTAGCTTCCCTTCTCCCACTACTGTTCTCTTTGCCTGGCCCAGACCTGTCCCTTTAAGAGCAAAGAGAATGACCCTGGAGCTTTATTGCTTTTTGTGGGTATGAAATAGTGTGTGCACTGCAGCCCTAAACAGCTCCCTCCTCACCCAAAGGCTAGGCAGGAGGCACCCATTCCCCCCGGGTCTGTTTCATAGTGCCCACCTCCCTGCCAGCCCCCCACGGTTGCCGCTGTAGGTGGACTGTGGGTTTGTTTGGATAACGGATGTTCGCTCCTGGATGCTCTTAGCATTGTAGCATCTTTAGTGTCCATCCCTGGATGTCTTTGGGATGTCCAGCCTGAGCACAGCTCCATAAACTTGTCTGGCTGGGAAGTGAGTGTGCAGCGAGGGAATAATGGATTAAATAAGACCGTGCATGCAAAAGCACTCATCATGGTGCCTGGCCCATGGCAGGTACTCCATGTGTGTTATTGGAATTTGATTTGGAGTGGAAGCGTTGGATTTCAGTTCCGTAAAGGCACTTAAAATTTCTTGGCTCAAACCCCACATTTTATAAATGAAGAAGTTTGCCCAGAGAGTTGAAGTGGATTGCCCAAAGTCATGGGGAATGATCTGGGTGAGCACTGAGTTCCTGGATTCAGATTCTACCTAATAATAATGCCCTTAGATGCCCTCTCTTACTCTGGACCCTGGGCTTTACAGGACCCCCACTATGAACCTCCTTCAGCTATGCCTCTGTCTATGGGTAAGGAGTCTGCAGGGCCAAGGAGATGTGACTACCTGGAGCCCACGTACCTCCTGTAGAACATTCTCTGGGTACCTAGAGAATTCTAGAATATTCTCTGCGTACCTAGAGACTCTCCCTGCCTGAATGCTCCAAGCCTGTTTCCAGACTTCTTCAGGCCTCTTTTCCAGGTTCATCGTACGAAAGGCAGAGGTCACAGCCAGTAGGGCCAGTCTGTACAAAGGGTGGCAAATGGGAGGCTCTTAGTGGGGTGTGTAGCGGGAGCTCGGCGATATGGGCTGGGATATGGGCAGGCGGTGGCGGATGGGAAGAAAAGTCCATGAGCCCAGGCCCAAGCATTGGGGCAGGTTCTCCCTGTGCAGCAGAATTCTGAGGAGGGTGAGAGCTCTAAATTTGAAACTGGCCTTCTAAGTCATTGGGAATATGTATTTATTAGGATAGGATGGTATAACATTTTCTTTATTTGTTAGCTTGATCTATAACCTTTAAATATTAGACCCCACATAAATGGGGCTCTATCTGTACTCTTGTGCTGGGCCTTGCAGATGTTAGGGGTGGCCTGCTTCATAGTGATCTGTTATGAGAGCCCCAAGGGGAATCCTGGTGAAAAAGACAGAGAACACATCACTCACTGAGATGACTGGGAGGGCATGGCTGAGTGCTTTTCCTAATGCTCTGTGGATGTTCAAACATATGAAAGACACGGACAACAGTATGAGAAATGTGAATGGGCTGTAAATGAGGGCAAGAAGAATCAGCTGCATTATTGTATTAACATAATATCCATTCTTGAAAAAAGGTGACTCTTTGGCCTTCAGATTAGTTTTGCATCAAAACTGAAGGAACCTTTGAAAACACCTTGAAGGGTTTATGTCTAGGCCGTCATCCACACCAGCAAGGCCTTTGATAATAAGTAGCCCTTTGTTCCCCATTCCTCAAAACCAGAGGTTCAGGGGAGGATGTGCGATTTGCCCTAGATGCGTCTTCTTCCTTTTCCTTCTCTCCACAGATGAGTTTCTCAGACTCTAAAGTGAGGGGATGGACTCCAAGGGGAAGGGTTAGGTTAGAGCCTTCATTCCACTGGAAGGAAAGCCCTTTTCTGTGGCCCTTCTGTTTTTCTAGAAAGCTGGTGGAGACGCCTGGCTCCAGACCCCCCTCTTGCTGTGAGGTGAGCATGCCCGTGGCTGCGCGGCTGCACTGCCACGGTTGATAGGGAGCTACGTCCTGGGCTATTATGCTGCGCTCCCTGAAGGAAAACCTCCTTCCCTTCCCATGACGGCACGATCCACGGTCTCTGTTTACTGTCTTGCGCAGAGTCCGGTTCCCAGAACTCCCTGGAGGATTTGCAAGGCTCAGGCAATAAGGTGTCTCATCTGGAGAGAAGGGAGGGGCACGGGAGTCACCAGAGTCCATGTGGATGAGGTGAGCTCGGAGTGGCCCCGACTGCTTACTCTTGTTGACTTGAAGCCACCTAGCAGTGCTCAGGGTCTGACCGTGTTGCCAAAATGAAGAGGGGGTGGAAGTGCTCTAGTAAGCACTTTGGTGGAAGGCTAAGGGCTCATCCGAGCGGTCAGAGGGGTGAGACCTCTCACGTGATATCACACACTGTAGGTACCCTACAGCCTAAGCTGGAAGGACCGATCTTGCATGAGGCTCTGAGGCCAGCCAAGTTTGTGTTGGTCAAAGTACCCTCCATTAACTCTTCCCCTGGAACCCAGATGGGTGCCATGGTGCTCTGCAGCTCATCCAGCATTGGCCCGCGTCTCGCAGCTCCCAGGGCCTACACTGGGCTTCCTGGGTGGGTCTCATCATGCTACCCTCTCCTGCCACACCCTTGAGGACTAAGGTTTACACACACACACACACACACACACACACACACACACACACACACACGGAATTTACTGGTTGGCGTTTTATTTCTCCAGAGTTCTGTTTACTGATGGGAGGCAGTAGAAGAGTGACTCTCACATTTCAGGGAACATTTTGTTCATTTAAACCCTGATCACTTGTTTCCTAACTTCCAGGTGAGGGATGTGCTGGTCCATATGGCAGGCCGCCCGTGAGAATTAGAGGAAAGCGCCCCTCCCTGTGGGCAGGCACAGGCCCTGCCAGGTGGAATGGAGGGTGGATTCTAGTCCCTACTTGCCCTTTGCCTGGATACCCTTGGGCTCTGAGCTCTCTCTCAACTGAACGTGCTCCATGGGAGCGATCCTAATGGGAAGGGTTCTAGGCTTGGGCTCTGAGCTCTCTCTCAACTGAACGTGCTCCATGGGAGTGATCCTAATGGGAAGGGTTCTAGGCTAGGGAGGAGGGGAGAGTTTTGGAGGCAGATGGAGACTTGTAGTTGCCCACAAATCGTCTCATGTAGTGTCTGTCTCTTTCACCTACTCTGATGCTGGAGCTGGTGCTATAGGCTGCATGTGCCTCACTGGCTCAGCTGGGTTAACTACTAGGAGTCCCTGCTAAGTGCCAGACACTCCCAGGAGTACTGATGCCCAGTGTGTGACGGGCTTTATAGTGGACCACATTTTTAGAAACAATGATTTTATTTGACCCAGTGATGACTTTGGGAAATAGGCAGGGCCAAAGATTATATCCATTTTATAGATAAGAAAACTGAGACTCAAGAAAGGTGAAGTGGGGACTTCCCTGGTGGTCTAGTGGCTAAGACTCTGTGCTCCCAATGCAGGGGGCCCGGGTTCGATTCCCTGGTCAGGGAATTAGATCCCACATGCACGCTGCAACTAAGAGTTCGCATGCCACAACTAAAGATCCCACGTGCTGCAACTAAGACCTGGTGGAGCCTAAATAAATAAATACTAAAAAAAAAAAAAAAAAAGAAAGAAAGAAAGGTGAAGTGGTGTGCATGCAGTCACCCAGCTAGTGAATGGCAACGCTGGAATTATGATCCTCCAGTTCTACTGAATCGACAGCTATGCCACATTGCCTCCTACCAGACAGACTCACAAAGTCCAGCTTTCATCTTAATTTTCCAGAATGTACAAATCTTTAAGGAGTCCTTTGTGCCTTCAAACTATGGACTATTTGCCCCACACATTCGCTAGTGTCCTACCCGCCATTTGACAGGATTCTGCTAACAATATGACACATCTGTTTAGCACTTAATGTTTTGGGGAGGCCTTTCTCAACAGTCTTGTATGGCTGGCAGGGTGGGCATTCTGTCCGTTAGAGATGAGCAAATGGAGACCCAAAGAGGATGAGTGAATTGCTGACTCACACGCCTGGTTCAGAACCAGCATCCAGGTCTCTTCCTTTTTAAGGCTACAAGCTTTCAGCTTTGTCATGCTGCATCTTCCCCAGAGCTTAGGAAGCATAAGAAACTGCCTACAGGAAATATGCTTCACCTTCCTAACAGACACGGCATTCCAGAACCAAACTCCATGGAAACGGAACGCAGAGGGTATGTCCATGCATCTCCTCTAGACGCACTCCAGTTCCCATTAGAAGCTGATGCGCCACCACGTATTTTCATGGTAGGTCAATCCTAATCCATATCCTCTTCAAAGCCAGAAAAATCGAGTCACAGAATATCAGAAAAGAAAGGAAACCGTAGAGTCTTCCTTCTAGTCAAATGCCTTAATTTTACAGATGAGGAAATAGTTTTTTGTTTTGTTTTTCAGATTTATTGAGGTATAATTTATAAAATGGTAAGACATGAATTACGAGATGATTTGAAACACTTATGCATTGTGAAAGGATTCCCCCCATCAAGTTAATTAACACATCCATCACCTCACATATTCACCTTTTTTGGTGTGTGTTTGAGAACATTTGAGTTCTACTCTCTTAGCAAATTTCAATTATACAAGTATAGTGTTATCAACTATAGTCACCATGTTATACAGTAGATCCTCAGGCTGTATTCATCTTGTAACTAAAAGTTTGTAGAATTTTACCAACTTCTACCTATTTCTCCCACTGTCAGCTCCTAGCAACCACGTTCCTACTCTCTGTTTCTATGAGTTCGACCTTTTAAAAAGTGGGGTTTTTTTTCTAAGATTCTACAAATAAGTGATACCATGCAGTATTTGTCTTTCTCTTTCTGGCTTATTTCACTTACCATAATTCCCTCTAGTTTCATCCATGTTGTTGCAAGTGATAGGATTTACTTCTTTTTTAAGGCTGAATAATATTCCATTGTATTTTTTTACCACATTTTCTTGATCCATTCATGCCTCAGTGGACATTTATGTTGTTTCAATACCTTGACTATTGTGAATATTGCTGGCATGAACATGGAAGTACAGCTATCTCTTGGAGGTAACAGTTTCATTTCCCTGGGGTATATACTCAGAAGTGGGATTGCTGGTTCATATGGTAGTTCTATTTTTAATTTCTTGAGGAATATTCATACTGTTTTCCATAGTGGCTGTACCAGTTCGTATTCCCACCAACAGTGTACAAGCGTTTCCTTTTCTCCACATCCTAGCCAGCACTCATTGTCTTTTTGATAACAGCCATCCTAACAGGTGTGAAGTGATTGTGGTTTTTTGCTTTGCGTTTTCCTGATAATTAGTGATGTTGAGCACTCTTTCATATACCTGTTGACCATTTATATGTCTTCTTCGGGAAAATGTCTAATCAGATCCTTTGCCCATTTTTAATTGTGTTCTTTGATTTTTTGCTGAGTTATATGTGCTCCTTATATATTTTGGATATTAATCCCTTATCAGATATGTGGTTTGCAAATATTTTCTCCCATTCTGTAGGTTGCCTTTTTATTTTGTGATGGTTTCCTTTAGATATTCTGTGCTCATGGATTGAAAGAATTAATAGTGTTAAAATGTCCATACTACCCAAAGCAATCTACAGATTCAATGCAATCTCTATAAAAATTCCAATGCACCTTTCACATAAACAGAAAAAATAATCCTAAAATCTGTGGAAACACAAAAGACCCCAAATAGTCAAAGCAGTTTTGAGAAAAGCAAAGCAAAGCTGGAAGCATCACATTTCTGGATTTCAAGCTATATTACAAAGCAATAGTAATCGAAACAGTGTGGTACTGGCATAAAAACAGATACATAGACCAGTGGAACAGTATAGGGAGCCTAGAAGTAAAACCGTGTATGTATGGTCAGTTAATTTTCAACAAAGGAGCCAAGAATATACAATGGGGAAAGGATAGTCTCTTAAATAAATGGGGAAACATGGACAGCCACATGCAAAAGAATGAAATTGGACCCCCATCTTACACCATACATAAAAGTCAACTCAAAATGGTTGAAAGACTTGAATGTAATAACTAAAACTGTAAAACTCTTGGAAGAGAGTTTGAAGCTCTTTGACATTGGTCTTGGCAGTGATTTTTTGAATTTGACACCAAAAGCAGAGGCAACAAAAGCAAAAATAAACAAGTGGGACTACATCAAATTAAAAAGCTTCTTAGTATGGATAAGGAAAGAGTTTGTGGCTACAATAGAGACAGGTTAAATGACTTGCTCAAGGCCACCCACTTAGTTATGGGTATAGGGAGTATTTCACAGTCTCATGTTGAAGTTGTTAGCTTGGCTTCCACCTACACAGATCCAACATTTGGAGAGTGGGCCCTGGGAAAGGTGAATGGCTGCTGTCATTGGAGTCCTCTGCTCTATTCTGTCTTTCTTTTCTTTTCTTTTCTTTTTTTTGCGGTACGCGGGCCCCTCACTGCTGTGGCCTCTCCCGTTGCAGAGCACAGGTTCTGGACCCACAGGCTCTGGACCCGCAGGCTCAGCAGCCATGGCTCACGGGCCCAGCCGCTCCACGGCATGTGGGATCTTCCCGGACCGGGGCACGAACCCATGTCCCCTGCATCGGCAGGCGGACTCTCAACCACTGCGCCACCAGGGAAGCCCTGCTCTATTCTGAAGGAGACCCAGGAGGGTGACAGGGTGAGGAACATGAAATAGAAGGTTGGCATCTTATTGCTTGCTCTCAGTCTGAAATCTGGGCTCTGTCGGCTTCACCTGATTCCTTATAACCTGGAAGAAAAACCTTTCTACCTCTGCACTGACCTGTGAGGACTCTCTGGGCCCTGGACCTGGGCCCCACCCTCTGCAGATCCCCACTTTTCTCTGGGAGCAGTTGCTCCCTCCACACACTTACTGAGCATGTATTTCATGCCAGGCTCTGGGCCAGGCTGGTGATACCCAATAAAAGACAGACATGGCTTCAGTCCTCAGTCCAGCAGAAGCAGAAGGCTGCTTAAAATATTTAATCCTGGAATTAATTATACAGTTAATCCTGAGAATTCCCTGGAATCAGCATTCATACCTTGGTTGGGCTGTTAGGTGACCCCACTCACCTATTCTGGATCCTGAGCCACCTTTCCTAGCCTCTGGGTCTGGACGCTTTTCCCTGATTGTTTTCTGATGCCCACCTTAGACCCCAAACCCTGACCTATGGGTATCTACAGAGATGACCACACCTCTGTGTTCTCCTGCCTGGCCTGAGCACCTGAATTGATCACTATGCCAGATACTGGGGAGAGGGTGCTGAACATGTCAGGAGCGAGCCCTGTTTTCAGGAAAGGATGCTGGCTCCTGGCCTCTACTCTCTGGCCAGGGATATGCATGCTTTCCCTGTTCACTTGGAACTGCTGAGCATTAGCCTTGGCTCTCTTACACAGATTCAGTATTATGTGTGTCTTGCCTTTGATCTCCTGTCAGTCTCTGCCCTTGACTTTGAAGTTTGGGTTCATGGTTACTGCACGTCTCCTTGCCCAATGAACTGACCCTGAACTGTAACCTCTGACACAACAACTTCCTGCCACCATGCCCACCAGCTTGGCCCTCCTCCTAGTGCCCTGCCCACTTCGTCTGAGGCAGCCGATGGCCTGGAGCCGACCCATCATTATAACAGGCCCTCAATAAATATTTATGAATTGAATCAACTCCAGAGTGGTTCAGAAATTACAGGTGCCTTTAAAAGAATCCAGAAGAGTTGGCTGTCATCTAATGGTACTGAAACCTTGCACTTCAGACTGCGACTCAAACCCACATGGCCAGGACTCGAACCTGGCCAAAACTCAGATTGGGATTTGAATCCACGTGGCCGGGACTCGAACCTGGCCAAAACCCACGGTCTTCCAACTGAGATCACACGCCTGGTTTCAGGACTTAATGAAGCTCAGATTCTTGATGTCTCATCGCAGAAAGAATTCAGTGAGAGACAAAGTGATAGGTAAGAAGTGGATTTATTTGGAGAGAAACACACTCCACAGACAAGGTGCAGGCCATCTCAGAAGGTGCGAAAGGCACCAGGGTATGGGGTTGTCAGTTTTTATAGGGGTGGGTAATTTCATAGGCTGATGAGTGGGAGGAGTATTCCAGCTAATTCAGGAAGGGGTGGGGATTTCCAGGAATTGGGCCACCACCCACTTTTTTTTTGTTTTGTTTTGTTTTTTTTTGCGGTACGCGGGCCTCTCACTGTTGTGGCATCTCCGGTTGCGGAGCACAGGCTCCGGATGCGCAGGCCCAGCGGCCATGGCTCACGGGCCCAGCCGCTCCGCGGCATGTGGGATCTTCCTGGACTGGGGCACGAACCCGTGTCCCCTGCATCGGCAGGCGGACTCTCAACCACTGCGCCACCAGGGAAGTCCCTCCACACAGGACTTTTATTCTAGGGTATAGTTGACAGTCTCAAGCCCAGCCTTCTAGGGGGCCTGACCAGCCCTGGATAGTGGAGGTGTGGGAAACAGGTGCTGCCTGTTACTGGCTGATCTGGTGAGCCTTTTCTTCCCTCCATACTTCTCCATAACAGGTCTGCCTACTCAGAAAACAGAATCAAAGCCGGCCTGTGAGGTGCTTTGTTTTCCTTGAATGCCTCTTTAGATGTTTGCTTGGGCTGCTCCTCCAAATTAGAAACCTTTGTTGGCATTCATGAACTTTCTTCATGAGGTAGATGCAGTCAACTTGCTTGGGCACCAAAGCTTAAATCCCTGTAAAGCAAATGACCAGGTCCCTGCTGAGGGGCAGCCAGTGGCAATGATTTCTGCAATCAGGCTCAACTCAGGCGCTGGGTCACTAACTGGGGCACACTCTGGTTTCTGCTGAAAGTGGGCTTAGAACTTTTCCCAAATTCTGTTTGTCTCTTAAACGATCTCACCCCCAGGATGAGAGAAAGATTTTGCTTTCTCTCTCCAGTAATGACCTCACTGGAAGAGTGGTTGAAACTTGATATCCTGACAGGCAGCCCCTAAGATGGCTCCAATGATCCCCATCTCCCAGTATTCACACTCTAGGGTACTCCTCTCCCTTTGAATGAGGGCTGGACTTACTGACCTAAGAACAGAATAGAGCAAAAAGGACGGGATGTCACTTGTGAGATTAGGTTATAAAATGACTATGGTTTCTGTATTGGAAATGTATCCGCATTTTTCTTTTCCTCTCCTGTCCTCCCTCCCCTCTCCTCCCCTCCCCTACTCCCATCTTGTTTTCCCCTGGAAATGTATCCATGCTTCCCTCTCCTCTCCCTTTCTCCTATCTTCCTGTCCTCTCTCCTCCCCTCCCTCTCTTTCACCCCATCCCTTCTCTCCATTATCTCTCTCTCTTGCATCATTCACATTGGGGGAAGCAAACTGCCATGTTGTGGGCAACTCTATGGAAACGCCCACGCGGTGTGGTGAGGAACTGAGCCCCTCAGCCCAACCACTGGGAGGAACGGAAGTCGGCCAGCTTCCCCATGAGAAAGCTCTGAAGTGGATCCTTCAGCCCCAGTTGCGTTGAAATCACTGCAGCCCCAGCCGACAGCTTTACTGCAGGTTTATGAGATACGCTGAGCCAGAATCAGCTGAACTGCTCCTGGATTCCTGACTTACGGAACTGTGAAATAATAAATGTTTGTTGTTTTAAGCTGCTAAATTTTGGAGTCATTTGTTAGGCAGCTGTAGATAAATAGTATATATACCCATGTAGGAGCTCCAAACGCATGGCTTTCATTTCTTCACTAGTGATTTGTTTATAACCTTCGTGCCGTCTGCCTTCTGTCTCCACCAAGGCTGCTGCTGGCCCATCACATTGTGCCAATTAAGAAAAGGGACCCATTCCTCAAGATAGTTTTCTCCCTTTGGCTGGAAACTTGTCATGAATATCCACTCTGTGAGGACCAGGAAGGGAGGACGCCTTGCAGATGGGCTGCCTTTGTGCAGTGCACAAGCCACATCATTGCATGTAGCACCCCTGACCTTACTCCTGCTGGAAAATTCCTTTCCACTGTCATCAAATCTGATGACCTTTCCTTAGTTCTCCTTCTCTTTGATCTCTCAGTTTCATGTGACATTATGAGCCATCCCCTCCTCTTTGCAACTTGTTATGTTGGATTGAAGGAGACAGGACGGAGCCGGATTAAGGATACAAGTGGTATATTGCTAAAAAGATTGATTGGCTATTCCGACAGCCGCAAGCCCCAGCACGGCTCTTCAGGAAGCCAGACCTTCACGGTAATCTACCCCAGACGGTCGTTACCTGGGGGCTTCCTGCTCTCATTCTCAAGGTCACCTCTGGTTCCAGCTTCCTGTCTCCAACAAGTTCTTCTTCTCTGCTCTGGCCTTGGGCCTTTCCCTTTATTGCTACCCTGGTGTTTGTGCCAACAGGGAATTCATCCTTTGTTCCTTACTTTTTACCCAAACCTCCCTACTCCAATAAAGTCTGAGGAGACAGGAGTGCGTTTTCATTACAGAGTTGCAAACAGTGGACTGTGAGAGCCCTCTACTTTTACATTTTTTTAAAATTTATTTATTTATTTATGGCTGTGTTCGGTCTACCTTTCTGTGCGAGGGCTTTCTCTAGTTGCGGGAAGCGGGGGCCACTCTTTGTCGCGGAGATTCTGCTCGAGTAGGCACCCAGGTGAAAGTTGTAAGTGTTGGAAGCAAGAGCTGGCGGGCTCCTTGGGCTGCAGTGAGCGTCTCGGCAGGCTGGTCAGGTATACCCTGGCCTGTTTGGGGTGTTGGCTTTGAAGAGGCACTGAGGTGTCTGTCCAGTGCGTGCTGCTTCCTGAGAGGGGAAGGCGCATCCCAAAGGAGGAACCATGGCCAGCCAGTGGCAACAAGTAAGGGAAGTGGTGGGACCCCGCCATGGAGGAGGGTGGGCAGCCGGCGGGGACAGGCAGGTCCGGTTAGGCACAGCAGGGCCTAACGTGCAGGCCGGGCCAGAGTGGGTGCTGGTCTCTCGGACAGCTTTCTCTTGTGCTTTTGGGTACGGGCCAAAGATTCTAGGCTGCCTGGTTGTCAGTGAGTTATCGATTTCTGCCCTATTACTTGGTAATACTTTTTACCCCAAACTCCCTACTCCAATAAAGTTTGAGGAGACAGAAGGAGTGCGTTTTCATTACAGAGTTGCAAACAGTGGACTGTGAGAGCCCTCTATTTTTACATTTTTTTTATTTTTTAATTTATTTTTGGCTGTGTTCGGTCTTCGTTTCTGTGCGAGGGCTTTCTCTAGCTGCGGCGAGCGGGGTCCACTCTTCGTCGCGGTGCGCGGGCCTCTCACTGTCGCGGCGTCTCGTTGCGGGGCACAGGCTCCAGATGTGCAGGCTCAGTAGTTGTGGCTCACGGGCCTAGTTGCTCCGCGGCATGTGGGATCTTCTGGGACCAGGGCTCGAACCCGTGTCCCCTGCATTGGCAGGTGGATTCTCAACCACTGCGCCACCAGGGAAGCCCGAGCCCTCTACTTTTAGAAGTCCTTTGGGGACTCTGTACTCCTGCTGGTGCCCCACTCTGTTCTCCCATCCCTTCGCCGATGCAGCCCTATTTAACCTTTTCCTTCATAAGCTTGTCTCCTGCTAGCCTATGCCTCCAGTCACACCTGCCATCTGAAGGCTGGTAAAGGTACTATCCTGTGGGAAGACGGTTTCCTCCCTGAGAGGAATTCTGTTACCAGACACTAGGCCAAGGTTTTTTCCACAGGCCTCAGCCCTTAAAGTGATCCCAGATGGATCAGGTGTTAAAGGCCAGCTCTCCAGAGCGACTCAAAGTGGAGGGAGCAGTTTTAAGACAGTGAAGATTCTTTACTAGAATTCTCTTCTCTCTGGGACCATGTTTTTCCCTCTTCCTGGGCATTTCCCGCAGTGTGCTGCTGCCACATTTTACCCTGCATTTCTGGGTTCCTACCATAGCGCAGAACCTGACTTCTGATTGGATGGACTCTCCATTGCACTTCATGCAGGCAGCCCTTTTACTTTGAAAAGAATTACAATGGAATGGGTGCCTGGGTTGCTCTTCACGCAGGCCCAGTCTGTCTGTACATGACATTTTCTTTGACCAGCTTTGAAAAATCCAATTTAGATGATCACCACCTGCAGTTTCAGTCTCGCATGCAATGCTAACTCACAGCCTCTTTTGTTACCAAAACAATTTGGTTAGACTTTGCTGAACAATCTCTCTCTCTCTCTCTCTCTGTCTCTCTCTCTGTCTCTCTCTCTCTCTCTCTCTGGCATTGCTACTTTCCAAACGTTTCTGAATCACGTCACAAATTCTCTCCCTCTTTGCCGTTTGTGACGTAAAGCCTTTCCTCCCTCTCCTTCCATCTCTCAGACCAGCTGTCTCTCTCTCTTTAGACCAGCTTCCTTCTTCCGTTTCCCAAAGGTGAGCCCTTCTGGCTCACTTTTCCCTGTTTCCCAGGAAACCTCATCTACTCTTGGGGTTGGGCTATTTTAAAAGTTAATAGATATTTCCTTTATATATTTATTCATACAGACACACACACACACAGACGTATATGTTTTGACAATCCTAGCCATTTTTAAGTGTACAGTTCAGTGGTGTTACGTATATTCTAAGTATATTCATACTGTACAAACTTCACCGCCATCCAGCTCCAGAGATCCTTTCACCTCGTAAAACTGAAGCTCTGTCTCCATTAAACATTGACTCCCCATTCTCACCTTCCCAGCCCCTGGCAACCATCGTGCTACTTCATGTCTCTATGAATCTGACTACTCTAGGTACCGCATGGAAGTGCAATCATACAGTATTTGTCCTTTTGTGACTGGCTTATCTCAGCATAATGTCCTCAAAATTCATCCATGTTGTAGTATGTCACCTATTACTTTTATACAAGTAATTCCTACAGATCCAGTCCTTACCTCTCTTTTCTGATTCACTTCTACACCCCCTGTTACCTTTTGGATTCTTTAACATTGAATCACTGCAGTCCCCTCAAAGACCACAAGTCTAAAATCATGCTCACCTACCTTCCCTTCAAATCAGAGGTTCCTCACTTCTTCAACAGAAATAAATTTCCATAGTCTCTTTACATCTTGGGTCCTTTTTTTTCCTTCTCCCTTTATCTTTCCCCCTCAAGTCACTCCACAGCTTATAAACTGTCTGTAGCTCCTTATTGCCTATATAATGAAGTCCAAAGTCGTCAAGCCACTCAGAACCAGGCTTTGAATTAGTTGGGATTAGGCTCAGTTGCATGTGTCAGAAAAGCCAAAATAATAGTGGCTTAAAAATGAGATAGAAGTTTATTTACTTTCTCTCATGCAAATGAATGCTGGAGATAGGCAGCCCAGGTCTGGTACACAAAGCTGTCAGGGCCCCAGACTCCTTTCTAGTTCACTGCTCTATCATTTGAAGGACATCTCTATCCTCATGGTGTAAGATGCAGCTGGAGCTCCAGCCATCACATCTGCATTCCAGGCAACAGGATGGAGGAAGGGGTAAGGAGAAAGGGCACATGCTAATTGTTGTCTAAGGACATTTCTTAGAATTATCCCCATACCATTTGCAATTATATCTCATTGGCCAGAACTTAGTCACATAATCACACCTAGCTACCTGGGAGCATGGAAACTATATTTGGGTGGCCCCATATCAAACTAAATACTGGGAGTTCTGTTACTAAGGAAGATGGAAGACTAAATATTAGGTAGGAATACTAGGCCTCTCTTCTGCTTCAGAGTGCCCTCTGCACACCCTGGTATCAACACATCCCATTGGAATGGGATTATTTGACACTTGCTGTCACTCCTACTAGGCTGAGAGCTCTTTGAGGCTGAGAATCTTGTCTGCTTCATTTTTGTGCTCTGGTATTTGGTGCAGTGCTTGGCAAGGAGATGGGGCTCAACAAGTGTTTGATGAAACACTGGCAAAACTTATACAGGAGGGAGGGGCCAGGAAAGTGTCCCAGAACAAGGAAGAAGCTTCTTTGGGGTAAATAATCCTCTCCTAGAAAAAATAACAATAATACTAATGAAATTAAATAATGTCCTACAACATCATTATGCATTTGTGATTAGGACAGATATTTTTTTTCCCCCTGACAGAAGAAATAAGCTTTTCAGTGATGTTGACACGATGCTTGAAGTCACATATCCATTTAATGCTGAGGAGGCCTGGAGCCTGCATTCCTTCACTCCAAGCCCAGTGATCTTTTTCCTAGAATGGGGAGGCCAGAGCAGACTGCTGAGTCACCTACCTCCAGTGCACCAGCTCCAGATTCCTTTTGCTTTGTAAATAAATGAAGTCCTGGAGGCCTGCTTCAGAGCAAAGCAGCAGCTCCAGGTAAGGCCCAGAGAGGAGCTTCAGAATGTTCCTTCTCCAGACGGGGACACCCCAGCAGGCTGTCTGGCCTCTGTCAATCACCAGCCTTGTAAATTCATGGGAGGCCCAGGACCTGTAATGTGCAGCTGCCTGGACTTCAGTAGAAGTCTATCTTGGGGTCCATCCCACACAGTGTGCTCTGAAAGTACCTTAAAGGTCCCATTTAATTGTTGATTCCCCCAAACAGGAACTCAAGAGCAATGTTAGAGCCGGGCCTCGCTCGGGGGAACCGTGTCTTATACTGGACGAGAGAGGAGAGCTGTTGACGTGCTTTCCTGTCTAGTTCCATCCTGGGCTCAGGACAAGTTTTGCAAGAGAGTGAAGCACTAGCTGTGCCTT
The DNA here is from genome assembly GCF_963455315.2 of Globicephala melas. NCBI lineage: Eukaryota > Metazoa > Chordata > Mammalia > Artiodactyla > Delphinidae > Globicephala > Globicephala melas. The sequence continues at coordinate 67,972,103 of NC_083325.1, forward strand.
ACACTGATTCAAAGCACTCCCAGGTTTTCACTAACACAGTGGTTGGCTCTCCAAAGGTGGTCCTGGGCCCAGCAGCATCAGTTTCACCTGGGAATTGTTAGAAAGGCAAATTCTTGGACTCCCCCAGGCTAACTAAATTAGCAGCAATCTGAATTTTAAGCTCTCCAGGTGATTCTGAGAAACACTGCTCTAGTAGGCACCCAGGTGAAAGTTGTAAGTGTTGGAAGCAAGAGCTGGCGGGCTCCTTGGGCTGCAGTGAGCGTCTCGGCAGGCTGGTCAGGTATATCCTGGCCTGTCTGGGGTGTTGGCTTTGAAGAGGCACTGAGGTGTCTGTCCAGTGCGTGCTGCTTCCTGAGAGGGGAAGGCGCATCCCAAAGGAGGAACCATGGCCAGCCAGTGGCAACAAGTAAGGGAAGTGGTGGGACCCCGCCATGGAGGAGGGTGGGCAGCCGGCGGGGACAGGGGGACAGGCAGGTCCGGTTAGGCACAGCAGGGCCTAACGTGCAGGCCGGGCCAGAGTGGGTGCTGGTCTCTCGGACAGCTTTCTCTTGTGCTCTTGGGTACGGGCCAAAGATTCTAGGCTGCCTGGTTGTCAGTGAGTTATCGATTTCTGCCCTATTACTTGGTAATACTTTTTACCCCAAACTCCCTACTCCAATAAAGTTTGAGGAGACAGAAGGAGTGCGTTTTCATTACAGAGTTGCAAACAGTGGACTGTGAGAGCCCTCTACTTTTACATTTTTTTAAATTTTTTAATTTATTTTTGGCTGTGTTCGGTCTTCGTTTCTGTGCGAGGGCTTTCTCTAGCTGCGGCGAGCGGGGGCCACTCTTCGTCGCGGTGTGCGGGCCCCTCACTGTCGCGGCGTCTCGTTGCGGGGCACAGGCTCCAGATGCGCAGGCTCAGTAGTTGTGGCTCACGGGCCTAGTTGCTCCGCGGCATGTGGGGTCTTCTGGGACCAGGGCTCGAACCCGTGTCCCCTGCATTGGCAGGTGGATTCTCAACCACTGCGCCACCAGGGAAGCCCGAGCCCTCTACTTTTAGAAGTCCTTTGGGGACTCTGTACTCCTGCTGGTGCCCCACTCTGTTCTCCCATCCCTTCGCCGATGCAGCCCTATTTAACCTTTTCCTTCATAAGCTTGTCTCCTGCTAGCCTATGCCTCCAGTCACACCTGCCATCTGAAGGCTGGTAAAGGTACTATCCTGTGGGAAGACGGTTTCCTCCCTGAGAGGAATTCTGTTACCAGACATTAGGCCAAGGTTTTTTCCACAGGCCTCAGCCCTTAAAGTGATCCCAGATGGATCAGGTGTTAAAGGCCAGCTCTCCAGAGCGACTCAAAGTGGAGGGAGCAGTTTTAAGACAGTGAAGATTCTTTACTAGAATTCTCTTCTCTCTGGGACCATGTTTTTCCCTCTTCCTGGGCATTTCCCGCAGTGTGCTGCTGCCACATTTTACCCTGCATTTCTGGGTTCCTACCATAGCGCAGAACCTGACTTCTGATTGGATGGACTCTCCATTGCACTTCATGCAGGCAGCCCTTTTACTTTGAAAAGAATTACAATGGAATGGGTGCCTGGGTTGCTCTTCACGCAGGCCCAGTCTGTCTGTACATGACATTTTCTTTGACCAGCTTTGAAAAATCCAATTTAGATGATCACCACCTGCAGTTTCAGTCTCGCATGCAATGCTAACTCACAGCCTCTTTTGTTACCAAAACAATTTGGTTAGACTTTGCTGAACAATCTCTCTGTCTCTCTCTCTGTCTCTCTCTCTCTCTCTCTCTGGCATTGCTACTTTCCAAACGTTTCTGAATCACGTCACAAATTCTCTCCCTCTTTGCCTTTTGTGACGTAAAGCCTTTCCTCCCTCTCCTTCCATCTCTCAGACCAGCTGTCTCTCTCTCTTTAGACCAGCTTCCTTCTTCCGTTTCCCAAAGGTGAGCCCTTCTGGCTCACTTTTCCCTCTTTCCCAGGAAACCTCATCTACTCTTGGGGTTGGGCTATTTTAAAAGTTAATAGATATTTCCTTTATTTATTTATTCATACAGACACACACACACACAGACGTATATGTTTTGACAATCCTAGCCATTTTTAAGTGTACAGTTCAGTGGTGTTACGTATATTCTAAGTATATTCATACTGTACAAACTTCACCGCCATCCAGCTCCAGAGATCCTTTCACCTCGTAAAACTGAAGCTCTGTCTCCATTAAACATTGACTCCCCATTCTCACCTTCCCAGCCCCTGGCAACCATCGTGCTACTTTATGTCTCTATGAATCTGACTACTCTAGGTACCGCATGGAAGTGCAATCATACAGTATTTGTCCTTTTGTGACTGGCTTATCTCAGCATAATGTCCTCAAAATTCATCCATGTTGTAGTATGTCAGCTATTACTTTTATACAAGTAATTCCTACAGATCCAGTCCTTACCTCTCTTTTCTGATTCACTTCTACACCCCCTGTTACCTTTTGGATTCTTTAACATTGAATCACTGCAGTCCCCTCAAAGACCACAAGTCTAAAATCATGCTCACCTACCTTCCCTTCAAATCAGAGGTTCCTCACTTCTATCAACAGAAATAAATTTCCATAGTCTCTTTACATCTTGGGTCCTTTTTTTTTTCCTTCTCCCTTTATCTTTCCCCCTCAAGTCACTCCACAGCTTATAAACTGTCTGTAGCTCCTTATTGCCTATATAATGAAGTCCAAAGTCGTCAAGCCACTCAGAACCAGGCTTTGAATTAGTTGGGATTAGGCTCAGTTGCATGTGTCAGAAAAGCCAAAATAATAGTGGCTTAAAAATGAGATAGAAGTTTATTTACTTTCTCTCATGCAAATGAATGCTGGAGATAGGCAGCCCAGGTCTGGTACACAAAGCTGTCAGGGCCCCAGACTCCTTTCTAGTTCACTGCTCTATCATTTGAAGGACATCTCTATCCTCATGGTGTAAAATGCAGCTGGAGCTCCAGCCATCACATCTGCATTCCAGGCAACAGGATGGAGGAAGGGGTAAGGAGAAAGGGCACATGCTAATTGTTGTCTAAGGACATTTCTTAGAATTATCCCCATACCATTTGCAATTATATCTCATTGGCCAGAACTTAGTCACATAATCACACCTAGCTACCTGGGAGCATGGAAACTATATTTGGGTGGCCCCATATCAAACTAAATACTGGGAGTTCTGTTACTAAGGAAGATGGAAGACTAAATATTAGGTAGGAATACTAGGCCCCTCTTCTGCTTCAGAGTGCCCTCTGCACACCCTGGTATCAACACATCCCATTGGAATGGGATTATTTGACACTTGCTGTCACTCCTACTAGGCTGAGAGCTCTTTGAGGCTGAGAATCTTGTCTGCTTCATTTTTGTGCTCTAGTATTTGGTGCAGTGCTTGGCAAGGAGATGGGGCTCAACAAGTGTTTGATGAAACACTGGCAAAACTTATACAGGCGGGAGGGGCCAGGAAAGTGTCCCAGAACAAGGAAGAAGCTTCTTTGGGGTAAATAATCCTCTCCTAGAAAAAATAACAATACTACTAATGAAATTAAATAATGTCCTACAACATCATTATGCATTTGTGATTAGGACAGATATTTTTTTTCCCCCTGACAGAAGAAATAAGCTTTTCAGTGATGTTGAGACGATGCTTGAAGTCACATATCCATTTAATGCTGAGGAGGCCTGGAGCCTGCATTCCTTCACTCCAAGCCCAGTGATCTTTTTCCTAGAATGGGGAGGCCAGAGCAGACTGCTGAGTCACCTACCTCCAGTGCACCAGCTCCAGATTCCTTTTGCTTTGTAAATAAATGAAGTCCTGGAGGCCTGCTTCAGAGCAAAGCAGCAGCTCCAGGTAAGGCCCAGAGAGGAGCTTCAGAATGTTCCTTCTCCAGACGGGGACACCCCAGCAGGCTGTCTGGCCTCTGTCAATCACCAGCCTTGTAAATTCATGGGAGGCCCAGGACCTGTAATGTGCAGCTGCCTGGACTTCAGTAGAAGTCTATCTTGGGGTCCATCCCACACAGTGTGCTCTGAAAGTACCTTAAAGGTCCCATTTAATTGTTGATTCCCCCAAACAGGAACTCAAGAGCAATGTTAGAGCCGGGCCTCGCTCGGGGGAACCGTGTCTTATACTGGACGAGAGAGGAGAGCTGTTGACGTGCTTTCCTGTCTAGTTCCATCCTGGGCTCAGGACAAGTTTTGCAAGAGAGTGAAGCACTAGCTGTGCCTTACACTGATTCAAAGCACTCCCAGGTTTTCACTAACACAGTGGTTGGCTCTCCAAAGGTGGTCCTGGGCCCAGCAGCATCAGTTTCACCTGGGAATTGTTAGAAAGGCAAATTCTTGGACTCCCCCAGGCTAACTAAATTAGCAGCAATCTGAATTTTAAGCTCTCCAGGTGATTCTGAGAAACACTGCTCTAGTAGGCACCCAGGTGAAAGTTGTAAGTGTTGGAAGCAAGAGCTGGCGGGCTCCTTGGGCTGCAGTGAGCGTCTCGGCAGGCTGGTCAGGTATATCCTGGCCTGTCTGGGGTGTTGGCTTTGAAGAGGCACTGAGGTGTCTGTCCAGTGCGTGCTGCTTCCTGAGAGGGGAAGGCGCATCCCAAAGGAGGAACCATGGCCAGCCAGTGGCAACAAGTAAGGGAAGTGGTGGGACCCCGCCATGGAGGAGGGTGGGCAGCCGGCGGGGACAGGGGGACAGGCAGGTCCGGTTAGGCACAGCAGGGCCTAACGTGCAGGCCGGGCCAGAGTGGGTGCTGGTCTCTCGGACAGCTTTCTCTTGTGCTCTTGGGTACGGGCCAAAGATTCTAGGCTGCCTGGTTGTCAGTGAGTTATCGATTTCTGCCCTATTACTTGGTAATACTTTTTACCCCAAACTCCCTACTCCAATAAAGTTTGAGGAGACAGAAGGAGTGCGTTTTCATTACAGAGTTGCAAACAGTGGACTGTGAGAGCCCTCTACTTTTACATTTTTTTAAATTTTTTAATTTATTTTTGGCTGTGTTCGGTCTTCGTTTCTGTGCGAGGGCTTTCTCTAGCTGCGGCGAGCGGGGGCCACTCTTCGTCGCGGTGTGCGGGCCCCTCACTGTCGCGGCGTCTCGTTGCGGGGCACAGGCTCCAGATGCGCAGGCTCAGTAGTTGTGGCTCACGGGCCTAGTTGCTCCGCGGCATGTGGGGTCTTCTGGGACCAGGGCTCGAACCCGTGTCCCCTGCATTGGCAGGTGGATTCTCAACCACTGCGCCACCAGGGAAGCCCGAGCCCTCTACTTTTAGAAGTCCTTTGGGGACTCTGTACTCCTGCTGGTGCCCCACTCTGTTCTCCCATCCCTTCGCCGATGCAGCCCTATTTAACCTTTTCCTTCATAAGCTTGTCTCCTGCTAGCCTATGCCTCCAGTCACACCTGCCATCTGAAGGCTGGTAAAGGTACTATCCTGTGGGAAGACGGTTTCCTCCCTGAGAGGAATTCTGTTACCAGACACTAGGCCAAGGTTTTTTCCACAGGCCTCAGCCCTTAAAGTGATCCCAGATGGATCAGGTGTTAAAGGCCAGCTCTCCAGAGCGACTCAAAGTGGAGGGAGCAGTTTTAAGACAGTGAAGATTCTTTACTAGAATTCTCTTCTCTCTGGGACCATGTTTTTCCCTCTTCCTGGGCATTTCCCGCAGTGTGCTGCTGCCACATTTTACCCTGCATTTCTGGGTTCCTACCATAGCGCAGAACCTGACTTCTGATTGGATGGACTCTCCATTGCACTTCATGCAGGCAGCCCTTTTACTTTGAAAAGAATTACAATGGAATGGGTGCCTGGGTTGCTCTTCACGCAGGCCCAGTCTGTCTGTACATGACATTTTCTTTGACCAGCTTTGAAAAATCCAATTTAGATGATCACCACCTGCAGTTTCAGTCTCGCATGCAATGCTAACTCACAGCCTCTTTTGTTACCAAAACAATTTGGTTAGACTTTGCTGAACAATCTCTCTGTCTCTCTCTCTGTCTCTCTCTCTCTCTCTCTCTGGCATTGCTACTTTCCAAACGTTTCTGAATCACGTCACAAATTCTCTCCCTCTTTGCCTTTTGTGACGTAAAGCCTTTCCTCCCTCTCCTTCCATCTCTCAGACCAGCTGTCTCTCTCTCTTTAGACCAGCTTCCTTCTTCCGTTTCCCAAAGGTGAGCCCTTCTGGCTCACTTTTCCCTCTTTCCCAGGAAACCTCATCTACTCTTGGGGTTGGGCTATTTTAAAAGTTAATAGATATTTCCTTTATTTATTTATTCATACAGACACACACACACACAGACGTATATGTTTTGACAATCCTAGCCATTTTTAAGTGTACAGTTCAGTGGTGTTACGTATATTCTAAGTATATTCATACTGTACAAACTTCACCGCCATCCAGCTCCAGAGATCCTTTCACCTCGTAAAACTGAAGCTCTGTCTCCATTAAACATTGACTCCCCATTCTCACCTTCCCAGCCCCTGGCAACCATCGTGCTACTTTATGTCTCTATGAATCTGACTACTCTAGGTACCGCGTGGAAGTGCAATCATACAGTATTTGTCCTTTTGTGACTGGCTTATCTCAGCATAATGTCCTCAAAATTCATCCATGTTGTAGTATGTCAGCTATTACTTTTATACAAGTAATTCCTACAGATCCAGTCCTTACCTCTCTTTTCTGATTCACTTCTACACCCCCTGTTACCTTTTGGATTCTTTAACATTGAATCACTGCAGTCCCCTCAAAGACCACAAGTCTAAAATCATGCTCACCTACCTTCCCTTCAAATCAGAGGTTCCTCACTTCTATCAACAGAAATAAATTTCCATAGTCTCTTTACATCTTGGGTCCTTTTTTTTTTCCTTCTCCCTTTATCTTTCCCCCTCAAGTCACTCCACAGCTTATAAACTGTCTGTAGCTCCTTATTGCCTATATAATGAAGTCCAAAGTCGTCAAGCCACTCAGAACCAGGCTTTGAATTAGTTGGGATTAGGCTCAGTTGCATGTGTCAGAAAAGCCAAAATAATAGTGGCTTAAAAATGAGATAGAAGTTTATTTACTTTCTCTCATGCAAATGAATGCTGGAGATAGGCAGCCCAGGTCTGGTACACAAAGCTGTCAGGGCCCCAGACTCCTTTCTAGTTCACTGCTCTATCATTTGAAGGACATCTCTATCCTCATGGTGTAAAATGCAGCTGGAGCTCCAGCCATCACATCTGCATTCCAGGCAACAGGATGGAGGAAGGGGTAAGGAGAAAGGGCACATGCTAATTGTTGTCTAAGGACATTTCTTAGAATTATCCCCATACCATTTGCAATTATATCTCATTGGCCAGAACTTAGTCACATAATCACACCTAGCTACCTGGGAGCATGGAAACTATATTTGGGTGGCCCCATATCAAACTAAATACTGGGAGTTCTGTTACTAAGGAAGATGGAAGACTAAATATTAGGTAGGAATACTAGGCCCCTCTTCTGCTTCAGAGTGCCCTCTGCACACCCTGGTATCAACACATCCCATTGGAATGGGATTATTTGACACTTGCTGTCACTCCTACTAGGCTGAGAGCTCTTTGAGGCTGAGAATCTTGTCTGCTTCATTTTTGTGCTCTAGTATTTGGTGCAGTGCTTGGCAAGGAGATGGGGCTCAACAAGTGTTTGATGAAACACTGGCAAAACTTATACAGGCGGGAGGGGCCAGGAAAGTGTCCCAGAACAAGGAAGAAGCTTCTTTGGGGTAAATAATCCTCTCCTAGAAAAAATAACAATACTACTAATGAAATTAAATAATGTCCTACAACATCATTATGCATTTGTGATTAGGACAGATATTTTTTTTCCCCCTGACAGAAGAAATAAGCTTTTCAGTGATGTTGAGACGATGCTTGAAGTCACATATCCATTTAATGCTGAGGAGGCCTGGAGCCTGCATTCCTTCACTCCAAGCCCAGTGATCTTTTTCCTAGAATGGGGAGGCCAGAGCAGACTGCTGAGTCACCTACCTCCAGTGCACCAGCTCCAGATTCCTTTTGCTTTGTAAATAAATGAAGTCCTGGAGGCCTGCTTCAGAGCAAAGCAGCAGCTCCAGGTAAGGCCCAGAGAGGAGCTTCAGAATGTTCCTTCTCCAGACGGGGACACCCCAGCAGGCTGTCTGGCCTCTGTCAATCACCAGCCTTGTAAATTCATGGGAGGCCCAGGACCTGTAATGTGCAGCTGCCTGGACTTCAGTAGAAGTCTATCTTGGGGTCCATCCCACACAGTGTGCTCTGAAAGTACCTTAAAGGTCCCATTTAATTGTTGATTCCCCCAAACAGGAACTCAAGAGCAATGTTAGAGCCGGGCCTCGCTCGGGGGAACCGTGTCTTATACTGGACGAGAGAGGAGAGCTGTTGACGTGCTTTCCTGTCTAGTTCCATCCTGGGCTCAGGACAAGTTTTGCAAGAGAGTGAAGCACTAGCTGTGCCTTACACTGATTCAAAGCACTCCCAGGTTTTCACTAACACAGTGGTTGGCTCTCCAAAGGTGGTCCTGGGCCCAGCAGCATCAGTTTCACCTGGGAATTGTTAGAAAGGCAAATTCTTGGACTCCCCCAGGCTAACTAAATTAGCAGCAATCTGAATTTTAAGCTCTCCAGGTGATTCTGAGAAACACTGCTCTAGTAGGCACCCAGGTGAAAGTTGTAAGTGTTGGAAGCAAGAGCTGGCGGGCTCCTTGGGCTGCAGTGAGCGTCTCGGCAGGCTGGTCAGGTATATCCTGGCCTGTCTGGGGTGTTGGCTTTGAAGAGGCACTGAGGTGTCTGTCCAGTGCGTGCTGCTTCCTGAGAGGGGAAGGCGCATCCCAAAGGAGGAACCATGGCCAGCCAGTGGCAACAAGTAAGGGAAGTGGTGGGACCCCGCCATGGAGGAGGGTGGGCAGCCGGCGGGGACAGGGGGACAGGCAGGTCCGGTTAGGCACAGCAGGGCCTAACGTGCAGGCCGGGCCAGAGTGGGTGCTGGTCTCTCGGACAGCTTTCTCTTGTGCTCTTGGGTACGGGCCAAAGATTCTAGGCTGCCTGGTTGTCAGTGAGTTATCGATTTCTGCCCTATTACTTGGTAATACTTTTTACCCCAAACTCCCTACTCCAATAAAGTTTGAGGAGACAGAAGGAGTGCGTTTTCATTACAGAGTTGCAAACAGTGGACTGTGAGAGCCCTCTACTTTTACATTTTTTTAAATTTTTTAATTTATTTTTGGCTGTGTTCGGTCTTCGTTTCTGTGCGAGGGCTTTCTCTAGCTGCGGCGAGCGGGGGCCACTCTTCGTCGCGGTGTGCGGGCCCCTCACTGTCGCGGCGTCTCGTTGCGGGGCACAGGCTCCAGATGCGCAGGCTCAGTAGTTGTGGCTCACGGGCCTAGTTGCTCCGCGGCATGTGGGGTCTTCTGGGACCAGGGCTCGAACCCGTGTCCCCTGCATTGGCAGGTGGATTCTCAACCACTGCGCCACCAGGGAAGCCCGAGCCCTCTACTTTTAGAAGTCCTTTGGGGACTCTGTACTCCTGCTGGTGCCCCACTCTGTTCTCCCATCCCTTCGCCGATGCAGCCCTATTTAACCTTTTCCTTCATAAGCTTGTCTCCTGCTAGCCTATGCCTCCAGTCACACCTGCCATCTGAAGGCTGGTAAAGGTACTATCCTGTGGGAAGACGGTTTCCTCCCTGAGAGGAATTCTGTTACCAGACATTAGGCCAAGGTTTTTTCCACAGGCCTCAGCCCTTAAAGTGATCCCAGATGGATCAGGTGTTAAAGGCCAGCTCTCCAGAGCGACTCAAAGTGGAGGGAGCAGTTTTAAGACAGTGAAGATTCTTTACTAGAATTCTCTTCTCTCTGGGACCATGTTTTTCCCTCTTCCTGGGCATTTCCCGCAGTGTGCTGCTGCCACATTTTACCCTGCATTTCTGGGTTCCTACCATAGCGCAGAACCTGACTTCTGATTGGATGGACTCTCCATTGCACTTCATGCAGGCAGCCCTTTTACTTTGAAAAGAATTACAATGGAATGGGTGCCTGGGTTGCTCTTCACGCAGGCCCAGTCTGTCTGTACATGACATTTTCTTTGACCAGCTTTGAAAAATCCAATTTAGATGATCACCACCTGCAGTTTCAGTCTCGCATGCAATGCTAACTCACAGCCTCTTTTGTTACCAAAACAATTTGGTTAGACTTTGCTGAACAATCTCTCTGTCTCTCTCTCTGTCTCTCTCTCTCTCTCTCTCTGGCATTGCTACTTTCCAAACGTTTCTGAATCACGTCACAAATTCTCTCCCTCTTTGCCTTTTGTGACGTAAAGCCTTTCCTCCCTCTCCTTCCATCTCTCAGACCAGCTGTCTCTCTCTCTTTAGACCAGCTTCCTTCTTCCGTTTCCCAAAGGTGAGCCCTTCTGGCTCACTTTTCCCTCTTTCCCAGGAAACCTCATCTACTCTTGGGGTTGGGCTATTTTAAAAGTTAATAGATATTTCCTTTATTTATTTATTCATACAGACACACACACACACACACAGACGTATATGTTTTGACAATCCTAGCCATTTTTAAGTGTACAGTTCAGTGGTGTTACGTATATTCTAAGTATATTCATACTGTACAAACTTCACCGCCATCCAGCTCCAGAGATCCTTTCACCTCGTAAAACTGAAGCTCTGTCTCCATTAAACATTGACTCCCCATTCTCACCTTCCCAGCCCCTGGCAACCATCGTGCTACTTCATGTCTCTATGAATCTGACTACTCTAGGTACCGCATGGAAGTGCAATCATACAGTATTTGTCCTTTTGTGACTGGCTTATCTCAGCATAATGTCCTCAAAATTCATCCATGTTGTAGTATGTCACCTATTACTTTTATACAAGTAATTCCTACAGATCCAGTCCTTACCTCTCTTTTCTGATTCACTTCTACACCCCCTGTTACCTTTTGGATTCTTTAACATTGAATCACTGCAGTCCCCTCAAAGACCACAAGTCTAAAATCATGCTCACCTACCTTCCCTTCAAATCAGAGGTTCCTCATTTGTATCAACAGAAATAAATTTCCACAGTCTCTTTACATCTTGGGTCCTTTTTTTCCCTTCTCCCTTTATCTTTCCCCCTCAAGTTACTCCACAGCTTATAAACTGTCTGTAGCTCCTTATTGCCTATATGATGAAGTCCAGAGTTGTCAAGACACTCAGAACCAGGCTTTGAATTAGTTGGGATTAGGCTCAGTTGCATGTGTCAGAAAAGCCAAAATAATAGTGGCTTAAAAATGAGATAGAAGTTTATTTACTTTCTCTCATGCAAATGAATGCTGGAGATAGGCAGCCCAGGTCTGGTACACAAAGCTGTCAGGGCCCCAGACTCCTTTCTAGTTCACTGCTCTATCATTTGAAGGACATCTCTATCCTCATGGTGTAAGATGCAGCTGGAGCTCCAGCCATCACATCTGCATTCCAGGCAACAGGATGGAGGAAGGGGTAAGGAGAAAGGGCACATGCTAATTGTTGTCTAAGGACATTTCTTAGAATTATCCCCATACCATTTGCAATTATATCTCATTGGCCAGAACTTAGTCACATAATCACACCTAGCTACCTGGGAGGATGGATACTGTAATCTTTATTTGGGTGGCCCCATATGAAACTAAAAACTGGGAGTTCTGTTACTAAGGAGGATGGAAGACTAAATATTAGGTAGGAATACTAGGCCTCTCTTCTGCTTCAGAGTGCCCTCTGCACACCCTGGTATCAACACATCCCATTGGAATGGGATTATTTGACACTTGCTGTCACTCCTACTAGGCTGAGAGCTCTTTGAGGCTGAGAATCTTCTTCATTTTTGTGCTCTGGTATTTGGTGCAGTGCTTGGCAAGGAGATGGGGCTCAACAAGTGTTTGATGAACACTGGCAAAACTTATACAGGAGGGAGGGGCCAGGAAAGTGTCCCAGAACAAGGAAGAAGCTTCTTTGGGGTAAATAATCCTCTCCTAGAAAAAATAACAATAATACTAATGAAATTAAATAATGTCCTACAACATCATTATGCATTTGTGATTAGGACAGATATTTTTTTTTCCCCCTGACAGAAGAAGTAAGCTATTCAGTGATGTTGACACGATGCTTGAAGTCACATATCCATTTAGTGCTGAGGAGGCCTGGAGCCTGCATTCCTTCACTCCAAGCCCAGCAATCTCTTCCCTAGAATGGGGAGGCCAGAGCAGACTGCTGAATCACCTACCTCCAGTGCACCAGCTCCAGATTCCTTTTGCTTTGTAAATAAATGAAGTCCTGGAGGGCTGCTTCAGAGCAAAGCAGCAACTCCAGGTAAGGCCCAGAGAGGAGCTTCAGAATGTTCCTTCTCCAGACGGGGACACCCCAGCAGGCTGTCTGGCCTCTGTCAATCACCAGCCTTGTAAATTCATGGGAGGCCCAGGACCTGTAATGTGCAGCTGCCTGGACTTCAGTAGAAGTTTATCTTGGGGTCCATCCCACACAGTGTACTCTGAAAGTGCCATAAAGGTCCCATTTAATTGTTGATGCCCCCAAACAGGAACTCAAGAGCAATGTTAGAGCCGGGCCTCGCTCGCGGGAACCATGTCTTATACTGGACGAGAGGGGAGAGCTGTTGACACGCTTTCCTGTCTAGTTCCATCCTGGGCTCAGGACAAGTTTTGCAAGAGTGAAGCACTAGCTGTGCCTTACACTGATTCAAAGCACTCCCAGGTTTTCACTAACACAGTGGTTGGCTCTCCAAAGGTGGTCCTGGGCCCAGCAGCATCAGTTTCACCTGGGAATTGTTAGAAAGGCAAATTCTTGGACTCCCCCAGGCTAACTAAATTAGCAGCAATCTGAATTTTAAGCTCTCCAGGTGATTCTGAGAAACACTGCTCTAGTAGGCACCCAGGTGAAAGTTGTAAGTGTTGGAAGCAAGAGCTGGCGGGCTCCTTGGGCTGCAGTGAGCGTCTTGGCAGGCTGGTCAGGTATACCCTGGCCTGTGTGGGGTGTTGGCTTTGAAGAGGCACTGAGGTGTCTGTCCAGTGCGTGCTGCTTCCTGAGAGGGGAAGGCGCATCCCAAAGGAGGAACCATGGCCAGCCAGTGGCAACAAGTAAGGGAAGTGGTGGGACCCCGCCATGGAGGAGGGTGGGCAGCCGGCGGGGACAGGCAGGTCCGGTTAGGCACAGCAGGGCCTAACGTGCAGGCCGGGCCAGAGTGGGTGCTGGTCTCTCGGACAGCTTTCTCTTGTGCTTTTGGGTACGGGCCAAAGATTCTAGGCTGCCTGGTTGTCAGTGAGTTATCAATTTCTGCCCTATTACTTGGTAATACCCTTCCTAGTTGCCTTGCGTGAGCAAACACTGTTAATGAGCAATTTGCATTCTCCGCAGTTCACAATATGCCCGGCACCTCCCATTCTTCTCATTACCCGTCTCCCTGTAGCTCCTTGCCATGATGATGTGTGGCAGCACTTCCCTCGGAAGGGGTGCACTTGGATGTTATGCCATGAGTACTGTCGGCTTGATTGGACTTTCAGGCTTTTGTTTCACATCTCCACCTGCCAGTGCTTTGTCATTCCAGGGACGGGAAGATGAATGGGATATCAGTATTACATGCAGTCAGGAACTGGTGTGCCTGAGTTAGTTGTGTCATGTTAAAATCAATAAATCATATTATGAAAAGTTATTGGTAATAATCAATTGTCCCAGTGCTGTAATTAAATCCTGTAACTCCATGTTTACTAGCAGGCAGTGAAAGTTCTAGCCTATGTGTTTTAAACATTGATGCTAAATAACGCACCAGTCCTCACAGTCACATCACCATCATTGTGTCTGCACCTGTGAAGGTGGTGGCTCAGGTGGGCGGGGCTGGAAGGAATGCCAGGATCTTAACGCTGGGGATGGGGAAGGGGTAGGCACACATTTGGGGAGTTGGATTCTGAGGGAGGTGACCAAAAACTTACTGTGTCCACCTCAGTAATTGGGTTTGACAAATGACAAGGGTTTGCTAGTGTCCAAGTGTGGGGCACGGAACGGGGAGTGTCTTGGTCTTGGGGTGAAGCAAGAGTAGACAGGTAGCCACTGAAAGTCTATTGGGCTTAGAGCTGGGTGGGCCAAGGGCAAGGCTTCATAGCAGGGACCAGCCAAAGGGGCAGGGACTCCAGGCCTAGAAACAGGAGCTACCCAAGAACTCGGTGGTGACTGGACGGTTTAGAGAAGGTAAGTGGACATGTGAGTGTCTGTTGCAACAGCTGTGTGCCTGGAAAGGTGACTCCAGTACACACGGCTGGTGGGTGAGAGGCTGTACACCTGCCAGGATTGGCTCCAGACGAGAAAAGGTGCTCGGGGGGGTGCTGAGGGAGGTGGGACTGTTGATGCCTGAGCCCCAGTTCCACTGCTGGGAAACAACGTGGGGCGAATGATCAGTTAGATAGTTTCCAGGGAGGTCATGGATTTTCCGAGCTTTAATTACAAGTCTTCCTTCCACGTGTGCGCCCCGCCCCTGCCCTCCCTGGGGGAGGTTTCTGGAGTGAATGCAGAGGGTTGTAGAGGAAAGCACTTTGGAATCAGGCCAACCAGCCTCTGAACCGTGGTTTTGTTCTGTGAATCTGGGTATTTTGAGGGAATTTCTCTTCATCCTGCTGAGTTTCAGTTTTCTCATCTCTGAAATGGAATCCCTCATGCCTACTTCACAAATAGTGCAGTTGTGAGGGTGAAGGAGGTCAAGCACCTACTTCATCACGAAGGCCCCTTCTCCCCCCTCCCAGCCCACATCCTGTACAGGGGACTTGAGCCCTCTGTATTTTGCAAACCCGAGTGACTGCCTTGAATAAATACACATTAGCTCTCTGCGTCAGCTTTGCTGTAAACAGGGGCTTGGGGAGAGGGAATCTATTTCTTTCACTTGGAAAGCCAGAGGCAATTTTCTTTCCTTTTCTTTCCTTTTCGTTAGAGAGGATCTATGCTGGATATTCTATCCCAGAGATCAAGTTCAGTCCTCTGGGCAAGGAGTCACACAATATCCATCGAAATTACAGGGAAGGCCGAGGTCTGGGCCTCACCCACAATGTTGATTGTGGATGTGGAGTCTAGCTCTGGTTGCATGTTGGTGAGAACCAGGATGGGGTGTGGGCTCAGGCACTTAGGCCACCTACTCTATGCTACCACTTTGGAACAACCCAATACTTCATTCCCCTCTGGAGGAATGAATTTCTAAATTCCTGCCTCATAGCCAGGGTGTGAATTTGGATTATACCACTTCAAGCAGCCCTGTTTGCTGTGTGCCCCGCCTGTGCCCCATGCCGCCTTAGGTTTGAGCTGTGTTTGCTGCTATTAGCCAAAAAGGGGAGGTCCCTTGGCCCTTCAAAATATTATCCAGTGGCAGGGCCGCCTGGCATATCAGAGCCTTACAGCTGCATCTAATCTTCCTGGAGTGGGCAGCTGAGGCACCCCAGCGTCCTGGCGCCTGTGGGCGGGTGATTGGCTTGCCCCAACTATGCATTTGAATTGAAGAGCCTTCAAAAGGAAGAGTCACGTTACAAAGCTATAGATGTTCCTAAGTGCTGTGCGTCAGGGGTACGTGATATGTGTATGTCATCCTGGCTTAAAACAAACTCTTGAGAGCCATTGGATCCCCAGCTGTTTTTGCTACACAGATTGGTAAAATGCACATGGAGATTTTTGGAAGAAGTAGGGGAAAATGGTAGGAAAGAATAAAGGAGGCCTTTTGGGGGACAATTCTGGAGGAGGAGGAAGGAAAGGGATGGAGGGGATGAAGAAAAGGGGAGAAGAGAGAAGGCTGGCGGAGGAGAGGCAGTCAGCCGTAAGTGAGTGATCCAGTTCTGTGTGCATACAGTATGTCCCAACTGTATGCCAGGTACGAATGGCAGCACCTGCAGCCATCAACACTCACTGTGCTCTGCTGTCAACAGCAAGGTGAGGTTTCCACAGGGGGATGTGTCACAGTGAATGTCCAGCGCTCTGGACATCTCCCTGAATGCAGCCAGGGAAGCATCTGCCCTGGAGGACTGGCTATGGCCATGGCCTTGGTTTCCATTCCTTTGGAAGACATCACCACAAGCTCTTCAGGACCTAGACTGGTGTTGTTTACTGCCCTGTCCCTAGGGTCTGGTGCAATTCTTGGCACAAGGTAGATGCATAGTAAATATCTATTGAATGAACAGGGATGAATATTTGATTGAATACTGTGAAAAATGACACCAGAGACTGAGGAAGGACTTCAGTCCAGACAGAGCTCACTATATGAGTGCTTCTTAAATTTTTTTTGAATATTGTATTGTTGTCTTTGAAGATGGAGTAAGGGGTCTTACAGCGAAGGAATACAGGTGGCCTGTACAAGCTGGAAAATGAAAAGAAATGGATTCTCCCCCTAGAGCCTCCAGAAGGAATACAGTTTTGCTCACACACACACACACACACACACACACACACACACAATTACTCTCCCAAGAATCTTGTTTAAATGTTGATTAAGTAGGTCTGGAGCAGGGCCTGAGCCTCTGCATTTCTAACAAGCTCCCAAATGATGCCGATACTGCTGGTCCGTGGGCCACTCTTTGAGCAGAGATCTTCATCTTTCCTAAAAGCTGGTCAGTCATCTACTGATTTGATCTAGCATCCCCCTGACCTCAGAAGTGAGGCCCACATGGGCCTCACTGAGAAGTGGTTAGAAAGTCTGAAGTCTCCTTCACCAGAAAGTAGAAGATTATAGTTTGGAATTCAAAAAGAACTTAGTTCCCAGCCTTGTCTGCAACTTGCTGAACTCTGTGGTCCAGTGACCCAGGACCAGACAGAAAGAGAATGCAAGCATTTCCCCTCTTCCCACGGCTGGCCCCCTGGGACATCCCTGCGGTGGAGAGCTTTGTGTCCTGCAGCCTCACCGAGCACCCCTTGTGACCAAAGCCTTCCTAAACTCCAGGGAGGTGGTTGTTAGGATCCCATGGGTATGTTAGGGGTCTTTTCTCTGTTCTGGGATCTTTTTTTTTTGTTTTTTAAACATCTTTATTGGAGTATAATTGCTTTACAATGGTGTGTTAGTTTCTGCTTTATAACGAAGTGAATCAGCTATACATATATCCCCATATCTCCTCCCTCTTGCATCTCCCTCCCACCCTCTCTATCCCATCCCTCTAGGTGGTCGCAAAGCACGGAGCTGATCTCCCTGTGCTATGCGGCTGCTTCCCACTAGCTATCTATTTTACATCTGGTAGTGTATATATGTCCATGCCACTCTCTCACTGTGTCTGTTCTGGGATCTCTGAGGCTCTCTTTCTAGGATGGACGTTACTCCCGGAGATTTTGGACAGACCCGTTTCTCCTCTGGAATCCAATCCAGCTATACACAACCACCATCACTTCCGTTTCCGCCAACTTGTTACTTCCACCACTGCCTCTGCCACTTCTGCTGCTGCCTCTCCACCACTGGCACCATGGCACCAACTCCATCATCTCCACCTCCACTGCCTCTAGCTTCCACTCATAGAGCTTTTTAAAAAATTTTTTATTTATTTTTGGCTGCATTGGGTCTTCGTTGCTGCACACAGGCTTTCTCTAGTTGCGGCGAGCGGGGGCTACTCTTCATTGTGGTGCACGGGCTTCTCATTGCGGTGGCTTCTCTTGTTGCGGAGCACGGGCTCTAGGTGTGTGGGCTTCAGTAGCTGTGGCATCTGGGCTCAGCAGTTGTGGCTTGCGGGCTCTAGAGCGCAGGCTCAGTAGTTGTAGAGCACTGGCTTAGTTACTCCGCGGCATGTGGGATCCTCCCGGACCAGGGCTCGAACCCGTGTCCCTTGCATTGGCAGGTGGATTCTCAACCACTGTGCTATCACAGAAACCCTCACACAGAGCTTTGGTAGTTTTCACAGTGTTGTCCTATCAACCTGTGTGGTAGGCACTGTTACCTCCATTTAAAAGAAGTATAAGGGCAAAAGAAACGAAACTCTATGTCTGAGGTCTCAGAGCTAGTAAGTGGCAGGGTTGGAACACAAATCAGTGTCACCTGATTCCAGAGCAAGTGTCATCACCCACTGTTCCAGTGTCTCCTGGAAGGGGCCGTACAGTCTATTCCAGTCTCATCAGTGGTTTTGCCCTGGCAGGGAGGACCTGCTCCGTGGAGAGGGGCAGATTCATCCTCCCCTGGGCATGTTGCTTATCCAGGCAGAGAGGGAACTCAAATCTCCCTGAGTCCAGTGGCCAACCCCATTCATTTATGGCCATGTTTCTGTGCCAAATCTGCAGGCTGAATGGTCACTCCGTTGAAACTTTTAATTCAGTGGGGTGGATAGGGGGAAGTGGTCAGCAATGTCACTGTCACTTCATGACTGCTTGTAGAGCCAACCTTTGAAAGACATTTATTTGTACCTAAAAAAAAAAAAAAAAAAAGCAACAACCCCCTTCACGCTGCTCCCATCCTGAGCCTGTGATGTGGGCAGAAGACGCTAAATTGTAAAACACTGGTAAGAATGACTTACATTGTTATGGCAATGTACACCTTCTAATTAGCCCGTAAGACTTTGTTTCATCTTACTCCCCCTGATGCCTCCTTTTAAGCTAGGCAGGACAGGTATTATTAACCTCGTTTTATAGATGGGAAAACTGAGGCTCAGAGAGGTTAACGGACTTGCTCAAGGTCACAGATCTAGGTCCATAATGCAAATTGTCTGCCCCCAGTTCTGGTGCTCTTTGGTCACATGCACATGCTATGGTGGTCACCTGCCTTGAATGCACAGTGTCACCAACCAGCAGAGAACCTTCAGAGGGGCATTCCATCCAAGCCCTGGCAGATTTATTACCAGTAGCTGTCATGCCTTATTTTATTACCCCCAAATGCAACTCTTTAGAAAAACACCTGCAAATTAACCAAAGTGCTCTGGGAGCTGAGTTGGCATCTGAATGAGAACAGGACATGGAACACCCAGGGGAGGGGCAGGAATGCTTCTAGAGGGAGGGGTATAGGTACTAGAAAAGAGCAGGTCCAAGGTCATGCCCAGAGACAGCTGATATAGGGAGCAGCAGGCAGGGGTGTGCCACCCAGCAGGCCAGGCTCAGGTCTGGAAGAGCCGGGGCAGGAGGCACGTCAGGCCCAGAGTCTGGGTTTTCAGAGCCCAGGCTCAGAATTCTGAAGAAGAGTTGTCAAGGACTCATGTCTGGCAACAAACAGCCTTGGTCAAAAAAAAAAAAAAAATGTGTCTAGGCAAGAGACCAAGAATACCAAGCATGGAGACCGACACTAACTAGGGTTGCATAAAGCAGAGGCCGTTTTTAGACTTCCTGTCCAAGACAAAACTAGGTTTAAGTGTTTAGGTTGGTCTGAATCCACGGCGGAAGGCAAGCAGGCCGGTAGACTGCAGTAAGAGAAGCAGGAGGTGGAGTGCAAAGGATGTCTCTGACAATTTTTGTAGCCCTGTGTTTCCCAAGCTGACAGTCTGCAGAACACTGCTGCATAGGATGCTCTGAGTGTGTCAAGACAGAAGGGTCTGTGCTCTATAAAGACGGGAAATGCTGGATTAAATGAAGCCATACAGGTTCCTTTATTACAGGAGTCCTCAGTACCTTTAATATGCAAATATGCAATGTGAATTTCCAGCTGAGAACTATTAAAAGCAGAATTTTCCAAACTTCTTTGACCCCTCCCCCTTTTATTTTTGCCTTGACACACTTGTTAACATCTCCTGGAACATTGTTTGGGAAACTCAGTCCAACCCTCGCTCACCTGGGCCAATGGCAACACCTGCAGCGCTTTCTGCTTCCATATTGGGACCCTGGCCTTCTCCCTCCTCATGAGTGTGCTGGAGGAAGGGGTGGTTAGCTTTAGAAACCTGAACAAAACAGAACTGTGATTTTAAGATTAGTCCACCCTTTCATCTCTAATTTGGCATGTTTCCTTCCAGTCTTCTTTTCAATGCCTTTTTAAAGCTCGGTTATCACAGTCTAACACATTTTAAACTCGTGTTTGGGGTCTTGTATCTGGGGGTTGGCAGCCTGTCTCAATCAATGTGCCAAACTATACTGAAATTCAGAATAGAAGATCAGCAAAGCCGGGGGACCCCAGCCTTTCTCTGCTTACCAGGACATAAGCTGCCCACCTTGTTCACCCAGTGAGCAGGACCCAGAGGGAAAGAGTGGAGTAGGTGACAGTCAGTCCTTATTGTATTTTTGGATCAAGCAGAGTCCTATGTGTGACTATAGCCATCGGGGCTGGAACCAGCAACACTTCCTGATTTTTCTTTATGGATCTGTTCCCTTGCTGTTTCTCCTGCTCTGGCCTCAGCCCCTCTGTGTTGGGAAGTCCTTGATGGTCATTGATGACTACAGTGGTTCTCAAACTTGGATATTGATCAGAATTACCTGGAGGGCTTTTCAAAGCAGAGTGCTGGGTCCCACCCCCAGAACTTCTGATGGGATAGACCTGGGATGGAAACTGAGAGTTTGCATTTCTGTTATGTTCTCTTGTGATGCTGATGCTAGTGGTCAGAGGACCACATTTTTAGAACTATTAGTCTGTAGTTCCCAGACCTGAGTATTAGAATCAGCTCGGGAGATTGGTTACTTGGAGATTCCTGGAGCTCACCTCAGCCCTACTGAACTGGAATCGCCAAGGGTCAATATCTTGTGTGCCTGGCCTGGCCTCTGGTGGCCGGTTTCCCTCTCTCCTGTGCCAAATAGGAATACTGGGATACTGGCCCCTCCTGTAGTGAACTTCCTCAATTGCCCATTGGCACAGAAACCCATCATCTCTAGTGTGGCTAGGAAAGTTGACAAAGAGGATTTGTATTTGCCATTTGATTAGTTTTAAGAAGGTCCCTATCTGGATGTAATCTTTTTTTTTTTTTTCTCTCTAGTGGAAGTAAAACTATCATTTGCGTAGCCCTTACAGTTTGTCAAATGCTGATCTTTGACAGTAATACTATGTCATAAGAATCATAAACCCCATTTCACACATGAAAAGTCTGTGGCTCAGAAGGTTTAAGAAATTGGCTAATGACTCCAAGTCGCATTATTTTTCTGCTATCCACTGCTGGAGAGAAAGCTCTAGGAGAGTGTGTTTACACCTGATTTGGAGGGTAAGCTCCTCCCCTGTCTATCTTGGGGCAGCTGTGAAGGCAGACCTAATAGCTCTCCCTGATCCCTGTGGTGAGCCCATGGCATCAGGCTGCACTTTATTTCAGGTAATTTTTTTTTTTTTTTTTTGCGGTACGCGGGCCTCTCACCGTTGGGGCCTCTCCCGTTGCGGAGCACAGGCTCCGGACGCGCAGGCTCAGCGGCCATGGCTCACGGGCCCAGCCACTCCGCGGCACGTGGGATCCTCCCGGACCGGGGCACGAACCCGTGTGCCCTGCATTGGCAGGCGGACTCTCAACCACTGCGCCACCAGGGAAGCCCTATTTCAGGTAATTTTTATACAAAGACATCTTGATAGGGCTCTTAAATTTGAACCTCAGACAAACTAGTCTTCAGAATTGAGACTAACAATAAATGCAAGGTGGAAGTAATTAGATGTGCTAAACAATTGAACACAGTTTTCATTTTCACTTGCCACATAAAATTTCATTGTATGAATATTATGCTTATTTTTAAAATGAGGAAACTAGATTCAGTAAAACCAGATGGCTTATCCAAGGTTATGGGGGTAGCAAGAGGCAGAACTAGAATTTGAAGTCTGTTTGACTTCAAAACCTGTGCTCTTGAAATTAAAATGATCAACAATAACACGTGTTGGTGAGGATGTGGAAAACATGGAACCCTTCTACAGTGCTGATGGCCATGCAGAATGGTACCAGCACTTTGGAAAGAAGCTTGGCAGCTTCTAGAGTTAAATGGACCCTTACTTATCATGTGACCCAGCAGTCTCACTGCTAGATATTTACCCAATAGGAATGAAACATACATACATGCAAAGACTTGTATTTGATAGTTTTGTTCACAGTAATCCCAAATCGGAAACTACCAAAATATCCAACAACAGGTAAATGGGATAAATACATTGTGGTATATCCATATAGGGGAATACTAGTCAGCAATGAAAGAATAACAACATGGATGAATTTTAAAAAATTGAAGAAGCCAGACATCAAAGAACATATTCTCTATAATTACATTTATACAAAATTCTGGAAAAGGTAAAACAAATCTATAGTGGTACATGGGCCAGAGTTAGGGTATAAAACCCTGTTTTTTAATCTCCATTTTACAGCTGAGAAAATGAGGCTCAGCAAGGTTAAATAGCTTGTCCAGGATACACAGCCAGCAAGCTGCCCTTCTCTTCTTGATCTCAGGCTGTCTTGCCTGACCACACTCTTTTTGCTGGCTCCCTC
Organism: Globicephala melas; assembly: GCF_963455315.2. Lineage (NCBI taxonomy): Eukaryota > Metazoa > Chordata > Mammalia > Artiodactyla > Delphinidae > Globicephala > Globicephala melas. The sequence goes on from NC_083325.1 coordinate 67,994,435, forward strand.
CTCTATTCGAAAGAGTGTCAGCTTATTTTGCTCAGAGCTGAAGCCTGGGCTTACTGCTTCCCTCTGCAAGTGACCCAATACCCTGTAAGGCTGGCATCACTTGGACTTTTCTGCCCCTCTTTTACATCTTTAATCTCACGTTATTATTTTTTCTTTTCCTGCCTCTTCTGTTCTCTCTCCAATCTCTTAATACTCCTGCTTACTCCCTTCAAATCCTCTTTCCTTTGCTTCCTTCTGTTTTCACTGTGTCTACACCCATATCTCACTGTTGGGGTGGGCGCTTTCTGCCAAGGTGTGATTCTCAAACAAACAGTTTCTTTGGTGATAAATTAATTATCTGCCCCTCCTAAGGTTAACAGGTTTAGGATGGCAGGATGCCCAGTTAAATTTGAATTTCAACTAAGTGAGGAATATTTTTTCAATATAAGTATGTCCCAAATATTGCATAGGACACACTTATACTAAAGCATTATTTGCTGCTTATCTGAAATTCAGATTTAACTGAGTGTCCTGTATGTTACCTGGCAATTCTAACCCCTCTTGATAGCCCATCATTTTGCTAAGAAAGGACAGGTTTTTGGCAGAACCTCTAAGAACACAGTCTCCCTGGGGAGCAAAATAAGACTGGCCCTTCAGGGTTTCTCCACCTGTGTATCTACCACCCAAGCTCATCTTGTTTAAGCCTCCATCCCCAAGAGGCTGCTGGGATTTCCCTCACTCCCTGCTCTGTCCTTCACCTCTTTAGGTCTGGATGCCTTGCCTGTCTCCGACTTACCCACTCACTGTTGTCCTTGCCCTGTTGTGGATCCACATTCTCTAGCCTTGTCTGTCTGTCTGTCTGTCTGTCTCTCTCTCTCTCTCTCTCTTCTTCTTCTTCTTCTTTTTGGGCCATGCAGCATGCAGGATCTTAGTTCCCCAACCAGAAATTGAACCCGTGCCCCTAGAGTGGAAGCGTGGTTAACCACTGGACCACCAGGGAAGTCCCCCTTGTCTCTTTTCAATACCAACTTGCCCTTGCCCTGCCCTATCTGGCCAGGCTCAGGACTCTATATGCCAGGGTCAAAGCCACAGTACATTGAAGATATCAGTCCATTGCAGACCCCAACTGGGGTCACAGCAAAAACCACTAACTAGGAGCCTTGGCTCGTCCATCCATCTCTACCCATTATGTGTAAGTTACACCAGCAGACTCATTCATTGCCAGGGTTGAAACTGGGCAGGCCTCTGATTCACTAGGCTGTTTGCAAGTGGTTGCTGGGTAAAAAGACTTAGAAATACATCCTCAGTTGACAAAGGGCAAAAAGGGCCTATATTTAGTTTATGTCAATAAAATTCAGGTGATTTGTTCCCGGAAAGAAACAAGGAAATCTTATATTAAGCTACCTGTTGAGATTATTTTGCAGTTCTTTCTATTCCCTTTGAGATTTTGCAGGCACAAAGCACATGCAAACTCTTTGGTCTGTGGAAAACTAAATGAGAAGCTGTCTGTGGGAGCGGTTGGTTGGTTTATGGTTATAGTAGTTTTTTTAATTTATTTTTTTCAGACTTATTGAGGTATAATTGACAAAAAATTGCAAAATATTTAAAGTGTACAGTGTGATGATTTGATATACATGTGCATTTTGAAAGGATTCCCCCCATGGAATTAATTAACACATCCATCACCTCACATATCCACCTTTTTTAGTGTGAGAACATTTAAGTTCTACTCACTTAGCAAATTTCAATTATGCAATACAGTCTTATCAACTATAGTCACCATCCTATACATTAGATCATCAGCTCTTTTTCGTTTTGTAGCTGACAGTTTGTAACCTTTTTCCAACTTCTCCCGATTTCCCCCACCCTCAGCAGCTGACAACCACTTTTCTACTCCCTGTTGCTATAGTTTGACCTTAATTTTTAAAAATTTTTTCTAGATTCTCTATATAAGTGATACCGTGCAGTATTTGTCTTTCTCTGTCTGGCTTATTTTACTTAGCATAATGCCCTCCCATTTCATCCATGTTGTTGCAAATGACAGGATACTCTTCCTTTTTTAAGGCTGAATAATATTCAGTGTGTATATAAACTACATTTTCTTGGCCCATTCATCCATCAGTGGGCACTTAAGTTGTTTCCATACCTTGGCTATTGTGAGTAATGTTGCAATGAATACAGGCGTATAGATACCTCTTCTAGATAATGGTTTCATTTCCTTTGGATATATATCCAGAAGAGGGATTGTTGGATCATATGGTAGTTCTATTTCTAATTTCTTAAAGAACCTCCATACTTTTTTCCTTAGTGGCTGTACTTTAGTTTACATTTCCACCAACAGTGTACAAGTGTTCCCTTTTCTCCATATTCTAGGCAGCTCCTGTTATCAGTTGTCTTTTTGATAACAGCTGTCCTAACAGATGTGAAGTGACATCTTAGAGTTTGTTAAAATTTATTTTAAAATTTTCTTGGAGTATAGTTGATTTACAATGTGTGAATTTCAGGTGTACAATAAAGTGATTCAGTTATATATATTCATATATTCATTCTTTTTCAGATTATTTACCCATATAGATTATTACAGAATATTGATTAGAGTTCCCTGTGCTATACAGTAGGTCCTTGTTGGTTATCTATTTTTTTAAAAAAATATTTATCTTTGGCTGCATTGGGTCTTTTTTTTAAATTAATTAATTAATTTATTTATTTTTGGCTGCGTTGGGTCTTCATTGCTGCACGCGGGTTTTCTCTGGTTGCCTCGAGCGGGGGATACTCTTTGTTGCGGTGCGCGGGCTTCTCATTGCAGTGGCTTCTCTTGTTGCAGAGCACGGGCTCTAGGTCCATGGGCTTCAGTAGTTGCAGCATGCGGGCTCAGTAGTTGTGGCTCGCGGCCTCTAGAGCATAGGTTCTGTAGTGGTGGCTCACGGGCTCTAGAGCACAGGCTCAGTAGTTGTGGTGCACGGGCTTAGTTGCTCCGTGGCATGTGGGGTCTTCCCGGACCAGGGCTCGAACCTGTGTCCCCTGCATTGGCAGGTGGATTCTTAACCACTGTGCCACCAGGGAAGCCCCTGGAAGCCCCCTCGATATGTATATTCTTAGTGCCATTTTGTTAATTGTTTTGGTTAAATTCTTTGCTAAGTATTTTTTGATGCTATTGTAAATAAAATTTTTTTTCTTAATTTCTCTTTCTGATAGTTCATTGCTGGCATATAGAAATGCAACTGATTTTTTAATATTGATTTTGTATCCTGCAACTGTACTAAATTTGTTTATGAATTCCAACAGGTTTTTGGTGGAGTCTTTAGGGTTTTGTACATATAATATCATATCATTTGCAAAAAAGGACAGTCTTACTTCTTCCTTCTCAATTTGGAGGATTTTATTTCTTTTTTTCTTGCCTGATTGTTCTGGCTAGGACTTCCAGTATTATGTTGAATAAAAGTGGTGAGAGTGGGCATCCTTGTCTTGTTTCTTATCTTAGAGGAAAAGCCTTCAGCTTTTCACTATTGAGTCTGATGTTAGCTGTGGGCTTGTCATATGTGACATTTACTATTTTGATGTATGTTCCATCTATACCCAGGTTGAGAGTTTTTATCATGAAATGATTAATTTTGTCAAATACTTTTTTCACATCTATTGAAATGATCATACGATCTATTTTTAAAATTTTTTTAAAATATTAAGGTATGAGGTTTTTTTAAAATTTATTTATTTTTTGGCTGCCTTGGGCCTTCGTTGCTGTGCACGGGTTTTCTCTAGTTGCTGTGAGCAGGGGCTACTCTTTGTGGCAGTGTGTGCGCTTCTCATTGCGGTGGCTTCTCTGGTTGCGGAGCACGGGCTCTAGGCACGCAGGCTTCAGTAGTTGCAGCATGCGGGCTCAGTAGTTGTAGCATGCGGGCCCTAGAGCACGTGGACTTCAGTAGTTGCAGTGTGCAGGCCCTAGGGCGCGCGGGCTTTCAGTAGTTGTGGTGCGCGGGCTCGGTAGTTGTGGCTCACGGGCTCTAGACTGTAGGCTCAGTAGTGGTGGCGCATGGGCTTAGTTGTTCCACGGCATGTGGGATCTTCTGGATCAGGGATCGAACCCATGTCCCCTGCATTGGCAGATGGATTCTTAACCACTGTGCCACCAGGGAGTCCGATCATATGATTTTTATCCTTCATTTTATTAATGTGGTTTGTCACATTGCTTTTGTGGTTGTTTGCATCCCTGGAGTAAATTCCACTTGATCATGGTGTATGATCATTTCAACTTATTCTTGGATTCAGCTTGCTAATATTTTGCTGAGGATTTTTGCATCTCTGGTAAGCAGGGATGTTGGCCTGTAATTTTTCCTATAGTGTCCTTGTCTGGCTTTGGTATCGTGGTGATGCTGGCCTCATGAGTTTGGAAGTATCCCCTCTTCTTCTGTTTTTCAGAAGAGTTTCAAAAGGATTGGTAATAGTTTTTTTTTTTAAATGTTTGTTGATTTCACCAGTGAAGTCATCTGGTCTTGGACTTTTGTTCATTGGAAGGTTTTTGATTACTGATTCAATCTCTTCTACACTAGTAATTGGTCTATTCAGATTTTCTATTTCTTCATATTCAGCCTTGGTAAGTTTTATATTTCTAGAAATTTATCCCTTTCTTCTAGATTGTCTAATTTGTTGGCAGGTAATTGTTCGTAGTAGTCTCTTATGGTCCTTTATATTTCTGTGGTATGGCTACAGCATTTTAGAGGGGGCAAAGCATGGGATTTATTTTTGGCATTGGTCCAGCAGTAAAGATGGAATCAGTCAATCAGTCCATCAGTGCAGCACCACTGCCTTGTGAGAACCGCTGTAAAAAACTGTTTTCTCAGAGACATTAAGGAAGACACACAAAGCAATGAGCACGCAGGACAGTGTCATGTGCAGTATAATTAAGCTGTTCATGAGGAGGCAAGGTAATAAGCGGGTTCAGAGGCTAGAAGGGGAGTAGTGGTCCTGGCAGGGAGAAGTTGGAGAAGGAGTCAAGGAGAAGGTGCTACATGGAGTTCCATCTAGATGGCTGAAAATGTTGAGTTCCAGGGAATGGAGGAGATGCCCTCCTTCTTCTTCCAGAAGCCCCTTCTCAGTGTGGGAGGCGCTTGGAAGGAGGCCAGGGTAGGTGACAGCTTTGCCATTGTTCCTGGCTTGGGCTCCCACTAGGTTTCTTGGTGGTGCCTGGGGAGGGGCACGGAAGTACTTCTCTCCATGGTGGTGCCTTTCTAGCTCAGTGTGGAGAAGTTTCCAGGGGTCCCTGCCTTTTGGTTCCCTAGCACAGATAACAAGGAAAACGAAAGCTGCCCCCTACTGGATGGGGGCTCAGGCTAAACTACACTTAGAGCTCAGTAAAGGAATAAACTTGGGCGTGATATTGCACCCAAATCACACTTGGTCACCAGGGGCAGCTGTGCAGCCTCCCAGGCCTCCATTGCAGACGCCACAGCACGTTACACCATTCCCTTGGTCTGTGGGCAGGGTGTGTGATTTAGGGTAGAGCCAGGGAAAGAGGCAGTGTGGTTTCGTGGGAAGAGCGCAAGTTGTTTTTTTAAAAATCTACTTTATTGAGCTATAACATATATGGTATAATCACCCATTTTCAGTGTACAGTTTAATGAGTTGTGACCAATGTAACCCTACCACAGTCAAGACATAAAGCAGTCCCACCACCAAGAATTCCCTCCCTCATCCCCTTTTGCACTCACTGCTCCTGCCGCAGCCCAGGGAGTCCACTTATCTGCTTTCTGTCATTATAGATCTGTTTTAACCTCTTCTAGAATTTCATATAAATGGAATCACAGAGTATGTACTCCTACATATTTGGCTTCTTTATGTTTTTGGGGTCCATCCATGTTGTGGGGATTGGTAGTTCATTCTTTTTCGTTGCTGAGTAGTATTCCATTGTATGGATATACGGCAACAGCCCTGTTGTTGGGCAACAGCCCTGTTGTTGGGCAGTTTGACAGTTTCCAGTGTTGGACTATTATGAACAAAACTGCTGTCAACATTTTTTTTTTTTAAAGAAGATGTTGGGGGTAGGAGTTTATTAATTTATTTATTTTTGCTGTGTTGGGTCTTCGTTTCTGTGAGAGGGCTTTCTCTAGTTGTGGCAAGCGGGGGCCACTCTTCATCGCGGTGCGTGGGCCTCTCACTATCGCGGCCTCTCTTGTCGCGGAGCACAGGCTCCAGACGTGCAGGCTCAGTGGTTGTGGCCCACGGGCTTAGTTGCTCCGTGGCGTGTGGGATCTTCCTGGACCAGGGCTCGAACCCGTGTCCCTTGCATTAGCAGGCAGATTCTTAACCACTGCGCCACCAGGGAAGCCCTGCTGTCAACATTTTTGTACAACATTTTGTATAGATGTGTGTTTCTTTTCTTTGGGGGCAAATATAGGAATATATTACTGGGTCATGTGATAAGGGTACATTTAACCTCAGGAGAAACTGGCAAACTGTTTTCCAAGGTGGTTGGAGGATTTTGCACTGTGTGGGGAATTCCAGTTCTTCCACATCCTCTCCAACACTTGTTGTTAGTGTTTAAAATTTCAGCAGCACAGGTTTTGAAGTCAGACAGATTTCAGATTCTAGTTCTGTTACTTGCTAACCCTGTAACTGTGGATGAGTTATCTGTTCTTATAGAGTCCAGCTTCCAGTCTCATGTTAAGAATGAGAATCCTAATACCTTCTTCATGAAGTTGTTGTAAGGATAAAATGTTTAAAGGTAAAGCACCTGGCCTTGGCTACGTGATTTATGTAAAACTTGGGAACCAGGAAAAGGAGAGGGATACAAGTTTGGGAGGGGGGAAGAGTTAGACACTTTAATAACAGCAGACTTAAAGTTGAAAAGGAATGAACATAGAATTTCAAGTTTGAACCTAAGAGTAGCTTAGGTAACCATCAGATAGAAGCATAATAACTTGCTGACATATTCTATCTCAGAAACCAACCACACAGTTATCTCCTAAAATCAGTAACGTATTTGTTCTCAATTTTTTAAATTCTTAAAAAAATTTTTTCTATTAGTTTTTGGTCTCAATTTTTAATGTGCACCTGAACTGTTCTAGGTGGAGGTGAGGCAGTAGGGTGATAGATTAATGCAAGAAAAAAATTAGCTAGAGAGTTTTGAAATACAACTTGCTGTCTGTATGCATCCCTGGAAATTCTGATTCTCATGATTTGGGGCAGGGCCCAGTCATCTGCATTTTTTTACAAGCTCTCCAGGTGATTCTGTTATCAGTGGAACTTGTCCTGTATTTAAGCATGTTTTCAAGAGTGCTGTGGAAGGTATCTAATCATACCATGCCTCTACTTAAAACAAATCCTTCCCTTCTGCCTCTAACGTACTGTCAAATGCATCCTGGACAAAGTCCAGCTCCTTAGCATGGCTTCCAAGTTTCTTCACAATTTCCCAGGCTCAGGTACTAAGGAGGATAACGCTAGGAGACACTGTTTCTCATCAGGGAAGAAAATAAATCTCCCATTCTCTTTTAAGAAAACACTGCACAGTGCTAATGTGAGGAGGGCACATCATAGGTCCTTAACAGAAACCAGTTTCACTACCTGTTTCTTCTGATCAGCTATGAGTATTTCCACGTTCCCCAAACATTTTGCCACTCATCCCATAACTCAGATGCTTTTCCTTCCTCCCACTGAAATCCTACCCTTCTTTCATAACTTATTCAAAAGTTCCATTACCTCTAGTCTGAAATCTTCCTGAATTTCTCCTCATTCTGTCTCATGAGGGTCCTTGTATTGTATGCAATTTTACTCAACATTCACTACATGTGTTTACTTGTCTGTTTCTCCATCTAGCACAGTAGTTCTTAATTGTTCACGCCCACTACCCAGGACAGATAACACAACCCCACCCCTCAGGGATCACTCCATGCTCAGGTCCTATTAGGCAGGAGTCCAGAGACCAGCTTTATCTTCAGACCATTCTCTCTCTCTTAGGAAAGCACGTTGGGTTGCAAGAGTGTTAGAATGATGGGTTGTAGTGATAACTGTGATTTCAGTTGAGGACTTGTCCCCAAAGAAAATTATATAGGTTGACCCATTAGGATGTGGAAGAAAATATTGCATTTTCTACTTATTTGCCATTTTAACCTAAAAATAAAGAAGAAGCTGGTCTTCCTAATATTTTCTTTGTGGATTGACCCTGGCATTCTCATGCAAGTATAACATGTATGGGTGATTTCCTGGGTGTGGCGGTGTGAACCCAGCACAGAGGGATTTAAAGTGGTCCTTTGCTGAATTGTCTGCTTTCAACATGCTGTGATGACTGTCCTCCCAGGTCATAGAGTTAGAGAGTAACAGAACCAGAGTTGAAATCTGTCTGACAACAAGCTGTCAGACAAATTAAAGCAACAAGAGAAATGGCAAAGCTGACAGCCCTGAGAGTAAGGGCTCATTCAAAGCCACATTGAGAAAGTAAAACAACGATGATCTAAGCCGACCTAACAAGGAGACCAAAAAAAAAAAACCAAAAAAACCCCATAACCTTACAACCAAAACCCCCCAAACGTTGACATTGATGTTATCAAGAAGTCAAGAAGTCTATATGGAATATGAATTTATAAGCACCTCTTCCTAGTACTAGTAAACCCCTGCCTAAGCGCATTATTGTACATTCAGATTTAAGCTAATGAAATGAAACCACACGATTCGCAAGACATTTAAAAACTAAGCATTTTGTAACATGTCAGCAAACCACTATATTTTTTAAAAGCAATGTTTGAAATCATAGGGTTTTGAATTCAACACCTCACAAAATTCACTAACTTACTGATAAATGTTTAGAGGTAATTTTTTTCCTTTTTTTTTTTTAGTTTTCTTACTAGCAGAGGCAAAGAGCCACATGCCATAATGACTAAAATAAAACAAGGGAAACCACACAGTGCAAAAAGAATAGGTACATGCTTGTCTGTGTCCATTGTTGGAAGATGCATAGAAAATATTGCCAAGTGTTAGAACAGATTATGAAGCTTTGGGCATCTGGATAAAAAACCCAATATAACTTAGCCTATGGTGTTTGTTGAATTGTTTCAGTTATGAAATATAGATACAGTTGCTCTTTCTCTTTCTGTGTGTACCATTTAAAAAAGGAATATGTACCAGTGAAGACATATACTCAACAGAAATTTACTTCTTAAAAAAAAAAAACCTGGGGCTTCCCTGGTGGCGCAGTGGTTGAGAGTCCGCCTGCCGATGCAGGGGACATGGGTTCATGTCCTGGTCCGGGAAGATCCCACATGCCGCGGAGTGGCTGGGCCCGTGAGCCATGGCCGCTGAGCCTGCGCGTCCGGAGCCTGTGCTCCGCAACGGGAGAGGCCACAACAGTGAGAGGCCCGCGTACCTCAAAAAAAAAAAACCAAAAAAAACCAACAAAAAAAAAACGCTGGAAGCATTTTCACTAATAGAGTTACTCCATTGACTAGAATAAAAAGATTTCCAGGTAAGAGTAAAAACACAGCACCGTCAATGAAATTCTTTCACTGTATCATTTATTGGCAAGCTATTGCAGCAAAGCCAAAAGCGTACAGAATGAGATAGGATATCATCAATGTGGTTATTGTTACTGGAGCCGGAATCTTAAGTGTAATAGAATCTTTGTAACATTTTGTAATGAGATGGGGAGTCACCGTGAAACTATTTTGGCAATGTGCTCGTAAAAACCATCAAGCCTGAAGATGAATTATGCATTTTAAAAATCAATAGACAACTGTTTCAAACTTGCTGACCTTTTCTTTGATGACAGCTGGTTGTTGGTAACATGTCACCTAGCAAATATTAAAAACAAACAAACAGAAACACCCACCTCACTTCATGGAAAAGGAGAGGAAGTAATTGCTTTCTGAAAGTAAGTTGTAGAGTGTTGTAGAGTGTGGTGTGTGAAAATACTCTTTAAAAACAAAGGCAGGGGAGTGGGAGAGGGATGCACTGGGAATTTGGGATTAGAAGATGCAAACTATTATATAGATAATGGATAAACAACAAGGTCTTACTGTATAGCACAGGGAACTATATTCAGTATCCTGTGATAAATCATAATGGAAAAGAATATGAAAAAGAATGTATATATATGTATAACGGAATCACTGCTGTACAGAAGCAATTAACACAACATTTAAAATCAACTATAATTCAGTAAAATAAATTAAATAAAATTCAACAAAATGACAACAACAAAACAAACAAAATAGGTGGTGTTGGAAGCTGGCTTTGAAAACACGTTTGGAAATGTTGCTACTATTATGTGATTCCACTGCTGACATGATGAGCTCCCTCCATAAACTCTCATATCTGTGTACATTAAAAATATCTGGGAAGTAAACTTTTTAAACCTGCTTTTAAATTTCAAAATGACTTCATCAGTGGGGTGTGAACCCATCTGTGACAAATCGGATAGCTTCCAGTTAGTTTGCTAAAAAATAAAGATTAACATCAGGAAGAAGCATATTTCATGAGTGACATTCAACAAAAATCTGTACAATTGAATGAGAATCATGACTTAGCACAACCAACCAGGTACATCTTCTGTTTGGAACAATCCATCTTTGTGAGGAATCTTTTTTCAGCCATGGTTTTTTTTTTTTTTTTTTTTTTTTTCCTTTGGCCATGCCATGTGGCTTGTGGGAACCTAGTTCCTGACCACGGATTGAACCCGGGCCCCAGCAGTGAAAGCACTAAGTCCTAACCACTGGACCGCCAGGGAATTCCCAAGCCATGACTATCTTTGAAAGCCAGTTCAGAAAGAAAATTAAACTGAAACAAGGCCTTTGAATAGTCATATCACAAAGCTCTAAATCAAGAGTCTAAAAATAGTGAAACATATTCAATCAAAACGCTGTCCTCCCCCCCAAATATTACTATTTTAGCAAGAGCAAAACCTTTACTTCACCTTTATCTTGTTCTTTACAAATGCCTATTTTTGTGAGTTTTGTGATTGATATATTAGTATAGTTATATACCTATATAGTTTGTAAGTAAACATCGCTATATTGTGGTTCACGTGCTGACATTTTTTGCAGGTACATAATCGAAATAGTGTGGCAATCCCTACAGCAGAATGTAAATCCCTTGAAGGTGACCCGAGTCTTCCTCATCCAAGTTTACTTCTCGCCCACACAGAGCACGTGATAAGGAGCCTCCGTTCCGTAGGCCGCCTGGCGGGCTGGCTGAATGAAGACATCAATCGGTAAAAACGTTTCCATCATAGGAACAACATAAACATCAACTCGCGGAGGGGGGCGGGGGTACTGAATACATAAATAAGCATTTGGCAGAGGAACAAAAACCATCAAATGTGAATCCTGAGGTGCGTCTATAAATAACACTAATAGGAGCTAAATTCACTGAGTGTTCACTCTGTGCTAGGTGTGTTCCATATTCAGCCCTCGGACCCTCCCCGAACTTTCACAACAGCCTTGTGAGATATGCCAGCAGCAGGCTGGTGTCACAGGTACCTGTGCCGCCTTCTAGAAGGAGGGCTGCCCCGGGGACAATTCTGGAAACTGTTTCCTTGTCTCCTCAGGGGATTTCAGACCCAAAGAGATCCCGATCATGTGCTCTCCTGTGTAAAATGAGTTACAGAGAGAACTGGAAAAGAAAGGTCGACAGGGAGCCTTCATATATAATGATGTTATCATCGGTCTGCAGGGCACAGGAGATAAGCTCTGAGCTATTTTTCCAGCAAGTGGAAAAAACCAAGCTGCCCTGTAGGCCTCCCTGTGGGTAGGGCAACCTCGGGTCTGCCCCAGGGTCCAGCACTTCCTCTCTAGGGGGTTGACACTCCTTGGCCTCCTCCTTCCTCTCCCCACAGACAGGGGACAGGGGTGCAGGGAGGTCCTGTCTCACTCTGGCTTTTGAGAGCGCAGAGCACTAAATGGTCTAAGGCAGGGCTAGCTTTTCTATTTCTAAGCCTAGACAGGTTTAGAAATCAACTAAAACCAGACTTTGTAACATTACAGAGTCCCCTGGCCGAGTGAGCACAGGAAACGGCTGCCTCCCAGGTGATTTGGGGACTGGAAGGTGAGAGCCTGCCCTCCTTTGTATCCTGGATCCTGAGATATTCCCCCAGTTAGCGGAACCAAGATGATAACACTTGGAAGGCTGTACTGTCAACTTCTTTCATAGTCCTTTTGGGATCTCAGCAATTCAGACAATTCCGAATTGAATTCATTGATGCTCAGAAAGGAACCGTCAGAGGCACCTGAGGCCACCCTGTTCACCTCTGAGTGTGGAACCCAGGGCTACTGCCTCAATTGTCCTATCCAAGGGAGAGGCCTCTTCTTAGATAACCGGGGGGGAGGCTGAGCTTCTGCTGGAAGGCCAATCACTTTATTCTAGGCTTAGGTTGAAAATGTTTGGAGGATCAGAGTGGACAACGCACTGCCGAGGGTGGGGAGAGCAGGATTCATGGACACGCTTTCGGCCCAGTTTGCACACAGGAGAGGAGAATAACTACAGCTGCCATGTTTTCAAGCACCTCCTCTGCCAGGCCCTTGTCATACATTTTTTTCTCGTTGAATCTGCTGATAGCCTCTTAAGGTAGACATGATCCCTGCATTATTACAGTTGAAGAAATCAGGTCACTCCTAATCATTCAGGACTGGAATCCCTTTTTGCTCCCGTCTGATCCCCAGCTCCCCTACTCCCGGAGCCTGCTTGTGCTTGAGACTTTATTTAATCAGAAAGAATGAAGTTCAACTGACTGAAACGCCATCTGGGTGAATGTATTTAGGAGAAGCCTCTGTTTCCTCCCCTCCTCCTCCCATCGTCCTCACTTCCTGCTCACCCAGCACTATGTGACAGTGTCCTGATGGCAGCACTCTGGGTAATGCATGGCGTAGCCAGGGCCCAGGAGGGGTGGACTCTGGGCCTCCGGGAAGGCACGTGTTCCCTTGGCCCTTGGTGTATCACAGTGCCAGCTGTCAGAACAGTGGGACAAGCTTATAGTGACAAGTCTTCTAGACTTTGCATGGAACACAGGGGGGACACACCTGAGTGGCCTCCTATTGCTGAAGCCTGGTGAGCCCTGGCTACCACCCAACATCGCCATGCTGCTCAGGAGCTGGGCCCACACTGGCCTGCTGCAGGGAGGCTGATTCCTCACCAGCTGGATGTGGGATCTCTTTTTCTTTGCCCGATCAACTTTGACTTATGTTTACTTCACTTGAGTGACTTTGAACACTCACCAAATTTCTGTAGGTGGCCCTTGGGTAAAGAAACTCCTCCAGGGGCTTCCCTGGTGGCGCAGTGGTTGAGAGTCCGCCTGCCGATGCAGGGCACGCGGATTCGTGCCCCAGTCCGGGAGGATCCCACATGCCATGGAGCGGCTAGGCCCGTGAGCCATGGCCGCTGGGCCTGCGCATCCGGAGCCTGTGCTCCATGGCGGGAGAGGCCACAGCACTGAGAGGCCCGCGTACCGCAAAAAAAAAAAAAAAAGAAGAAACTCTTCCAACTGGTCACTGAATGAATAAGCAGCTTAATTTAGCTTGGTTCTTTTATAAAACATCTTCCTCCTTCATTCTTTTAACTTAAAAAATATGAAATACACATACAGAAAAAGCCTGAAATATATATATATATACATTCAATTATAAGAATAGTTATCAAGCAAGATCTTGTGAAACTACCACCCACGTTTAGAAATTGCCATTCCAGTATCTGAGAAGCCTTCTGTATATCCCTCCTCAATCACCAACCCCTCCTCCTCTCAAAAGTAGCATTATGGTTTTTCTGATAATGGTTACACTGATTTCCTTTTCTACTTTTACCGCCTGTCTCCATGTTTAAATGGAGTCGTCTTACATGTGTTCTTTGTAATACTTTCTTCTTTTCGCTCAGCGTTATATGTAAGAGTCACCCAAGCTGATGAATGCAGCTGTAGTTATTTTCACGGATGCATAATTACTCCGTTATATTAATACACCATGAGCTGTTTTCCCAGTCCATTATTGATGGACATTGACCTCATTGTTTCTGGCTTTATTGTTTTTATGAACAACACTGCCATAAATATTCTCCTACACATCTCCCAAGAGAGACACATTTGCAAATGTTTCTTTGAGAGCCATCACCTAGGGATGGAATTACTGGGTTGTTGGTTTCCACTTGTTCAGATTTACTAGGGTTTTATAATATATCCTGTGGTTTTATATACTTTCGTATAATTTTTAAAAATTAGTTTTCCCCTTAGGTATTTTTAATTTTATTATTTGACTGCGTTGGGTCTTAGTTGTGGCTCACGGGCTCAGTGGCCCCACAGCATGTGGGATCTTAGTTCCCCGACCAGGGATCGAACCCACGTCCCCTGCATTGGAAGGTAGATTCTTAACCACTGGACCACCAGGGAAGTCCCCCCTTAGGTATTTTTAAAAAGTCATTTCTTTCTAAAAAGTTTAAAGTATGATTCTCATACAAATATAGGATGAATGTATGTCAAGACTAACTCAGTGATTAATAAGGGAATTATTAAGATGGTCAAGTCTGATTCAAAGGAGAGTTTGAGGAATGGAGATTTATGTTGTTAGCTGGTCAAAGGAATACTGAAATGATGTTGCTAATGGAAAACTAGTTAATGTTCTATAGGGTGATAAAATCATAACCTTGATTTTATCTTTTCTACCAGTCAGAAATCCATTAGTCAACATAACTTCGTAATATCTGAGCTCTAATCAAATAGTAAATAGCAAAGTCAAACACAAGTGTATTCTAGGTAACTAAATATTTCTTAGATGAACTTTGTTCAACAGTGACATTAATAGGACACGTGGTCACTCTCCTGCCTTCTTTCCAAGTTTGGGATATTTTTTCTTAATAATACTGCACTTTGCTTCCAAGTTTGTGGTGAGGATCAAATGAGAACATATAAAAGTGCTTTGTAAACTGTAAGGTACCAAATGTATTTTCATTATTATGGTTGTTTCACAAAGCCCTCCTACGTAATCTATTGGATTTAAAATGGGATATGGGAAGGGATATGGGAATTATTGAATACCTATTTTTTAAACTATTGTTTTTATCTAATTTAATTCTTACAAAAAGACTGAAAAGACCCCGAATCTGCTTTCGTTTTTCTGTCTGTAAGATTGGGATAATAGTAGTACCTATCTCATTGGGCTGTTGTGAGAATTAATGAGTAATATAGACTTACTGTTAAAAACAGTGCCTGATACATAGTAAATACACAAGACATGTTGTTTCATTGAGTGTCAAATCTGTTATTTGAACAAATCTACTGAAGATTATTTTTAATAATATATTTTTAGAATTTCCATTTGGTTCTTATATAAATCTGCCTTCATTAAAAAATTACCTTAGTCTTATCTCATGTTTTAAGTTCCTGTTTTTACTAATATACTTTATTTTTAGAGCAGTTTTAAGTTTACAGAAAAATTGCACAGAAAATACAGAGTTCCTAAATACCCGCTCTCTACCCCTGTACAGTTTCTCCTATTATCAACATCTCGCATTAGTGGAGTACATTGTTACAATTGATGAACCAATATTGATGCACTAGTAAAGTCCATGGTTTCCTTTAGGGTTCATTCTTTGTGTTGTACAGTGTTTTTGGTTTTGAAGGATGCATAGTGTCATGTATCCAGCACTACAGCATCATACAGAATAGTTCCTTTTGTCTTTAATCTTTCAAAATCTGCTGACATATAGTCTGTCTTCAATACTATTATGTAAAATGTGGGTCTAATCCTGTCATTCGTTGTGTCTACTAATTCTCACTGGGATTGCTTCTTCATTTTTTTTCCTAATTAAAAGATTTGCTAGCTGCTATATAACTCCACATATACTCTAGCAAAATAAATCTTAGCCCCTATAGTTAATTTTTAAAACCACAGCTTACTAACTAGAGACGGCTGAGTTCTTCAGACCAATTGGAGGCGCAGGAACTCGTGGTGCCGTCATAGCCTTGTGAGGATAATGTGTATCCCTCCTTTCTAGGTTTTTATTTTATATCCCATTTATTTGCAGTTCAGCCCAATTTACTGCTAGAATCATCTGTTTTGTATTTTGGGGTTATTCCCCTACCCTGGAAACCAGTATTCATTTTGATGAATGTCCCATTATGTAATGAAAGTATAACTCTGGGCCAATTAACTCTTCTGAGTCTTGGTTTTCTCTTCTGTAAAAAGGGGATGATAAACAGGGATGTGGAAGCTTAATTATTCTGTACCATGTTGCCTGTCATAGTGTAAGCACTCTAAGTCAACTCTTATTGATATTATTTTTCTTTGTACCAATCTTTTCCCAATAGCATTTTAGTCCCAAATCAAATGCAGCCTGGTATTACAACCATTGTAACAATACAATCACTATGAATTCCTTGTCCTTTCCATAGTGTGTCCCTAATCTGACTGTATCTGGCTCATCCATCCTCATCGTTTCTGGATAACATCTTTCTTGTTGTCCCTATATACACACCATGCTCATTCACCTCTCCACTTAGATGGCGTTTTCCCAGTCTCCATGACCCCATTCTCTTCAGCCTCTAACCAAATCACCTCTCCATTCTTCAGAGCTCAATTAAAGCTCTATGTCCTTTGTGAAGTCTTTTGACCAAGTTTAATCCACACTAATCTTTCTCGAACTCGAAAGCCTCTATGGAGAGTATCTCAGAGCGTAGCTTTCTCAGGATTTGGTGGTTTTGTTCCTGGTGTGGCTGTGATTGGCTTCCTAACTAGATTGAACATTTTCCTATAGGAAAAGGACATGTTTTCGTGTATATATAATACCACCAGGTTCAAGTAAGTGCTCTCACGTATTTTTAAATTTTGTCTTTTTAGTGTGTCTTTGGTGGGAATTTGGGGCCTGGTTTGCGGCTGTGTCCCTCCAAAGAGGATTTCTCTTTATTTCTGCAAAGTGTTCCTTGGTGACCAGTCTGGGAACCACACCTTTCATTAACTTTTCAGACTGGGGGCTCCTGGATGACTCAGGTAGTATAAATTGCAACCCCCAACCCGAGTGAGGGGAGACTTGTGGTTATCAATTCCACGGTTCTTTGAAGTAGGAGCTACTGGAAGGGAAACTTATTAAAAAAAAAAAAAAAGTCGAACTCTTCGACTTAATGAGTTATCTTGGTTGTCACACTGTGTTAAGCCAGGAACACGAGCTGGGATTGCTGGTCCTTTAGGGTATGTGATATTGTTTTTCGTCCACAGGAAGAAGTGGGGCAGGTGTGCTGTTCCCTTTGTACAGAAGCAGAAATTGAAACCAGCAGAAACCTGGGACTGGGTAGGTCCTCTGCAGACTCTATGTTTGCCAAAGAGAAACAATATGATGACCCTTCATGAGAGGAAGGTGGGCAGTCTTCATTCGTACATTACCCCCAGTTCCTAAACCCATCTCTGGACCCCTCCACATCCCCAGCAGCCTAGACCCTAGCTCAACTCTTCACAGAGGAGAAGACAACCCACTTTCGTGGGTGCAGTATTTTAGAGTTACAGAGCGCTTTTCTACGGCATCTTGTTTTTTAGCAGTGCTGGGAGACAGGCAAAATGGGTACTCTCATTCGAATTGTATAGATGAGGTGTCTGAGAAACTGGGACCTAGGCTGGTGATGGGGTTTGCTGTGAAAGCCACACATTCAAATGGTACATCTGGGATTCTAACTCACATTCTTTGTCATCTCAGGCTTTGGGGTCAGAGCGGTACTTAGATCCTGATGATAATGGATTTTTGTTTGCTTTTTATTGAGGTGAAATTCCCATGACATACAATTAGCCATTTGAAAGTGAACAATTCATGGCATTTTGTACATTCACAGTGTTGTGCAGCCACTATTTCTGTCTTCAGAAATGACCATCAACCCCGCCCTGGGTTTTTGTGCTGAATAAAAGAGCTTATCTGTGTAAGACATCCAGCTCAGGGCCTTGCCCCTGCTAGGGGCTGAATGGAGGGAGCTTGTGTTATCAGACTCTCTTTAGCTCTCTCATAAACCTGGTAATGTAGAAAGAGGAATTCTTTTCTAAATTTAGCACCTTGAGAAAATCAGGTTGAGGATATGTGAAGCATTCATGTCCCAATCCTTTTTTTAAAATGACATTTCAAGATTGCTCTCTTCCAGGAACCCTTTCCCAAGGAACTCCTATTCTTGAAAGCAGACGCATTTTCCTGCCACTGCCCCAGGACTGAACCACACGCTGTCACAGAGCATCTTGTATTTTTGAAAGAGTTCGTCTCTTGGCCAGGCCGTGACATGCACAACCTTGGAGGTACCACAATGCTCTACCTTGTCCTGGGTACAGAAAAGATGTTGGATGGTACTGAGTGATGGCAGGCGAGCTCCAAAATTCCAGCCAAACCCTGGTGACCAAGGTTTTTCCCACATTTGAAATAGTGGTTTTGGTGACTGAGAATATGCCTGTTGGGTGCCAGTCTGGGCTCAGGTTGGCCATCCCTGGCTGAGACAAGGTCCCAGCTCCCACCTCTGCGCCACACGACAGGTTGGAAGGCGAGAGCTTCAAGCAGGCAAACCCAAGAATAGAACGGCTTTGGCCTTTATTTAGATGTGCCGATTCCAGGATCATAGGTCCCAGGCCCCAAGGAGTTGTGACTGTCCCTTTGGCTTCCTACATTACCAGGTGTTGAAGCGAGTGACCTCCGTAGTGGCCAGGGGTGGCCAAGGGAGAGGGCTGGTGAGGAACGTGGCTGGGGAATTCAGGATGAGAGCCCGCACAGGGCTGGCGGGCCTACAAGCTCACAGTGTTCAGACTTATGGGAGGATTTTCCCTCTGGCGACCCCTTAGGGCTCTCCAGGCCATCACTGTGCCGACACCAACCGCAAGGCCGCCTCCCGCTGCCACTGGCACGGCCCAGGAGAGCATTGGGGGGTCTGCTTTAGCCCGGTCTTGGAGCAGCCGACTGTTCCTCAGGGTGCAGATGTAGGGGCGCCCCTGTGGAGGAGGAGAGGGTCAGGGCTCAGGGCCTGAAAACCACCCATCTGAGGCCTGTGTAGTCCCCATCCCAGAGATGGTGCAATAACCTTGTTTCCACAGCTCATCCCTGTTTGTAAAGCTCCTTCATCCACACTGTGCCCCAACCCCCTGGATAAGGAGGGGTATCCAAAGTGGTCAACACCCAGCTATAACCTCCTTTCCTGTCAACTCAGTTTTGAGAGATCGGGAACTGATAGGTGACCCGTGGAAGAGAGTCCTGAGGAGCTTGCAGAGTGCCCACCTCTGTTTCCTCTAGGCCGCCCCGGACAGCTGTTCCCATCCTCCCATCCCAGGAGTGCCCGCGAGCGGGGAAGGTCGGTGTGGAAGGACAGCTGGTTCTGTAGTAGGTTAAGAACCCAAATGTGAAGGGCCTGCCTCCCTGGATCCTTTCCTTCCCCCCGGTGAATGCTGGTGGCATGGTGGCTGTGTGGAGCCCTGTGCTAGGAACTGGGAGAGGGCCTGAGGGTTCAGGTGTGACATCACTCGCTCGCGGTCCAGTGGGAGATAAGACATGTTCAGAAACAATCCCATCACAGAGGAGCCTGGGTCAGTGCTTGTGAGAGGTGCGCACAGAAAAGAGAGACCAGTGCTGATGCGTGTCTGGGGTGGGAGTGGTAGGGTGAGATAAGGTGGACGGTAGCCCAGAGAGGGCAACATCTGGGCCTTGCAGGATGTGAAAATTTCCCACAGGTAGAGATGGGGGTTGAGCCTCCAGAAGGAGCAGCTGGCAGAAGCAGATGCACAGACGGGGGCTGTCGTGGGGCTGCTCTGGGAAGCCGCTCCGTTTTCCAGGAGCGGAGTGTGTGCCTAAGGTGAGAGGGGAAGGTGGGCCTCTTGTCTGGACTCTGCTCCGTGGGCGCGGGGACCGGGGAAGGGTTTTGACAGCCTTGACGAGACTGGAATTCCTTCCAGGTGGGCCACTCTGGGTCTGGCAGCGATTACAGGACGGACAGAGAAGGGAGAAAGGAGAGCTGGGGAGACAAGGTTGGGGCTTCGTCCCTGGTCCGGGCGAGGGCGGTGCGGGCCTGGACACTGGTGGTGCTGGAGGGCCAGGAAGATGACGTGGGCACCCAGAACAGACACGGCCTCTTATTTCTCTTTTCCTCCCAACCCCCAGCTCCCAGGAGCATGCCTGGCATGGGAGAGCTCCTCGACGCGTGTTTAAGACAGAGGATGCCACAGACCCTCCAGGGTCACGGGGGTAACGAGGTTCTGGCCAGTGCTCGCTCATCTGCCTTGCCGGGCCTCTTCCTGATTCGGTGAACCCATCCCTTTGTCCCTCCCCTCACTCCTGGCTGCGGCTCCCTGAGGACCTGAGAAGTGTCGGGGCAGCCAGGAGAGGTGAGATTTGAGAACGGTGGTCGTGAACGAACGTGCATGATGGTGAAGCCTCCCAGGGGACTTTTGTGCCTCCAGATGGCCAGGACCTCTCCCCTCCCCCAACCCAGGCACCTGTTCCACTCTAGACAGGCAGGACCTTACTCACAGGGGAGGGGCACTTGAGTTTGGTTCGGCTATAGGTGAAGTTGTTGGAGGTTGTCTTTTGACCCACGGGTTCCAGCTGAAAAGAGAAAAGGAAACCTTGGTTCCCTCCAAAGCTGGGAGAGACCTCCCTGTCCGAGGGAGGAGAATCTCACACCAGATTCCCTCCCTTTGCAAGGCTGAAACCAGCTAAAGGGGCAAGACCTGGGGCAGACACTAGCGGCCCTGGGGCCAGAGCTAGACCTGACTTCTGACTCACAGACTGACAGGTCAGAGTCCATCAGAGGAGGGGGCAACCCTGAGTCTGTGTCCTGGATTTACTGCGGAGGACACTGAGGCCCAGGAGAGACTGACCGGTCCAGAGGCTGCAGCGAGAGTGGGAGGGCAGAGCCCAGGACCTCCACCTCCTGCTTTCCTGCTGGGTGGTTGTGACTGCAGCCACTCTGCACTTTCAACTTTATAAAATGGTGATCATCATATTTACCAACTCCTTGAAGTGTCTGGGGATAGTCAATTTCAGGAAAATTTTGAACACATACTGGTTACCATGACGTCATTATTATGCTTGGCTTGTCAACCTTAAGAAATTGGCATTTTCTCACTTGAGCTTTCGTGTGTTTTCCGCATAGATGAAAAGATTTACTTGAAACCTCCTGGGGAGCAGCTGTGGTTCAGGGAGGTTCTGCTTCATGCTTTTGATCCTGGGACCCTCTGAGAATGAGCTGGAAGCTGCTGTGACTCCCTCCCCAGCATCTTAAGCCAGTAGCCTGCCCCCTGGCAGCACGTGGCCAGCACCAAGGAGAATGGATCCCTGGCACTCACTTATCCAGACTCTGTCCTGAATGTCTAGCGTCCACCCATCATATGATCTGCTTCCCTGCCTGTTCTGACCTCATCAGCTCCTGACCCCCAGGTACTGCCCAGGAGGGAAGGGGGAAAGTCCACTCTGCCGGCTAATGACCACACCTGGCCCGTGACCTTGCTTTCTGTTGTCTTACAGCCTTTTCCACCTGTCTGTTAGTAACAATTAGAGGAGGAAGGGCTGCTCTGGTCTTGGGAGAGTCACCACGGTGACTGGACAGAGCATGGTGGGCACATCCACTGGGGTCCTGGCTCTGCTGATAATGAGCTGTGTGGTGCTAGGTGGGCTCCTGAACTGCCCCTAGCATTTTTCCTGCGTAGCAGAACCACCTAGTGACAGAACAAATGCTACAGATCAGTTGGCTGAGCCCCAGTGATACTCCAGGAACCCAGGAACTGGCGTCGAGGAAGGTAATGATCATATGGATTTGATGACTGTATCAGTTTCTCCCTTTCTACTGGTTCCTCGGCATCGGTGCACAGCCTACTCTATTTCCCAGCCTTGAAGCCCCATCCCCATCCCCCCTCCCCTCCAGCTGCCTTCACCATTACTCCTCATAACTCTAGAAGAGTTGTTTGTAGCCCCTGGTTGCACTTCCCAACCTCCCGTTCTCTCTAACACCCATTCAGTAGGTCTTCAGTCTCCACCACTTGACTCAGCTCTGGTCAAGGTCACCAAGGACCTTGCTAGATTCAGTGGTCACTTATTTTGGATTCATCTTGCTTGACTTTTCAGCAGAATTTGTCAAAGTTGATGCCTCCCTTTCACAACACTTCTCGTTTCCCTCCCACCTCCCCCTTCTCTCCTTCTCGTCGGTCGGTCGGTCGTTGGGTCAAAAGTTGGAAGAAAGCCCCAGGCTTGGTGGTTGGTCCTTTGCTCTCTTCCACCTATTCTTTCTCTAGGAGATCTCAGAAAACCCCATGGTCTTGAATACGACTTCTATGCTAATAACCCGCACATTTTTTCCCCTAAATCTCCATTTCTGACTCTCTCTGAGCTCCAGAATCATACATTTAACACCATACCTGATACCTCTGGGTGGATTTCTGGAAGGCAGCTTACACTGACCATGTCCAAAATAAGAACTTTTGATTTCCCCCCCCCCAACTCTATTTCTCTCTACACACCTCAGCTGTCCACCCAGTTTCCTTGACCTCAAACTGAAGAATCACCCCTGTTCCTCTTCTGCCTCATCCACCAGCCAGTCCAAAACACATCCCAAATCTGACCACTTCCCTCCGCCCCCACTGCCATCACCTGGTCCCGGCCACCTTCACCTCTCACCTGGACTTCCAGCAGCTTCCTAATGGTCTTTCCAACTCCTCTCTTGCTTCCTTCTAGTCTGTCTCTATGCAGCAGCCGGAGGGCAAACCAGATCACGTGGCTCTCCCGACGAAAGCCATCCAAGGACCCGGCCCCTGCTCTCGCCCACCTCTGACCTTGCTCCCCTCCCTCCAGGCACACTGGCCTTTACGCTCCTCACACGCTTCAAGCTCCTTCCTGACTCTGGCCCGCACAGGTCGTTTCCTCTTCCTGCAACACTGTGGCCCCAGACCTCTGCGTGCCCAGCAGCCTCTCCACGTTCGGTTCTCAGTTCACACGTCACTCTCCGGTGAGCCCTCCCTCTCTCCACTGTTACTCTCTGTCACATGACCCTGCCTTTTTTTTTTTTAAGCCATGAATGTGGTCAGAAATTACCTCATTGATTTATTCACTTTTTTTTTTTTTTTTTTTTTTGCGGTACGCGGGCCTCTCACTGTTGTGGCCTCTCCCGTCGCGCAGCACAGGCTCCGGATGCGCAGGCTCAGCGGCCATGGCTCATGGGCCCAGCCACTCTGCGGCATGTGGGATCTTCCCGGACCGGGGCACAAACCCGTGTCCCCTGCATCGGCAGGCGGACTCCCAACCACTGCGCCACCAGGGAAGCCCGATTTATTTACTTTTTATCTCTTTCCCATTAGACTGGCAGCTCCCCAAGAGCAGGGACGCTCTTTTCCCCAGCACCTGAGGCAGTCCCCACCACATAGTGGAGCTCAGGAAATAGTGGTTGAGGGGATGGATGGAAGAACTGGACTCATAAGGGCCTGAGGCTGGCCACAAGAAAGGCAATTGTTTTTCCTAGAACCTACCTTTCCTAAGGCAGACACTGTGGATACCAACGATGTGGCAAATGACAGGACTGAGACAAGGTAGGGTGCCATGGGGCCAGCTCTGGGGACTCGGAGAGGGCTTCTTGTAGAAGCTGACACCTGAGTTGAGTGTTGAGGTGGGTCAGAGTTAGCCGGGGAAGGAGGCTGAAAGGGCAGCCCGAGATAAGGGGAGGAGCGAGGGCAAACACACAGAGGCAGGAGACAGCATGGGTGGTGCAGGAAACTTCACTCCTTGCTGGATTGCTAAATGCAAATCAGGAAGATGGGTGCGGCTGCCCAGAGGTTAATTGGGGCCAAGTCCGGAAGGCCTGGTGTGCTGCGCTAAGGGGCCTGGCCTTTCTTCCTCAGGGAGGGGCCAGCCTTGGAAGTTTGAGAGCAGGGGCATGACTTGGTCAGATTTCATTTTTGCAGACTACGTGGTTGCCCTGGGGTGAGGAGATCTAAGGCAGTGGTTTGCAAGCCCTATGCAGTAATATCACCTGGCGAGTGTCTAAAACGTATTGAACCCAGGTGCTACCCCAGACAAAGTCAGAATTTCTGGGGATGAGGCCCAGGCACTGGGTTTTTGTTTTGTTTTGGGGTTATTTTTTCTGGTTTTTCTTTTAAATAATTTTTTAATCGAAGCTCACATACATCTAGAAACAAGTACAAATCATAAGTGAGCTGCTGATACATTATGACAAAATGAGCATACCCACATAGCATCCAGGTAAGGAACAGAATATAATCAGTACTCAGAGGCTCCCTCCTACCCTCTTCCAGTTCTATCCACTCCCCAGTAAGACCATGGATTTATTTGCTTGTCTTTGAAATTTATATATATGGTTGCATGTTGTTGAAATTTTATTCTCATTGCTGTGAGGTATTCTATTTTAGGTATTCTATTTTATGAATGTGCTGTTTGTTTATCCCTTCTGCTTTTGGTAGACATTTGGGGAGTTTCCTGTTTGGGGGCTATGAATAGTGCTGCTATGAAAATTCTTGTTGTATCCATCTTTTGGTGAACCTTCTGTATACCTTTCTGTTGGGGAGATATACGTAGGAGTAGAATTTTGGGGCCATAGGCAATACATGTGTTCAGCTTTAGTAGATATACCAAGGTTTCCCAAAGTGGTTGTAGGTATTAATTGTTCTTAAGAGTCCCCAGATAACTGTAATACACAGCCAGAGCTATTCTAATGGCTGTAAGCCTGGTGACAGGGAAACCAGTTAGGAGGCTAGCGTTGTTACTCAGCGCCCAGGGAGATGCTAATGTTAGCTGAGAGTAAGATTTCCACAGAAGAGGGAGCGGGCAGCAGTAGAGGAATAGGCGTCAGAAAAGAGGAGAAAAAACTGTTCATAAGAAGACAAAAGAAAAAGGAAGAGTGGACTTCCCTGGTGGTCCAGTGGCTAAGACTCTGAGCTCCCAGTGCAGGGGGCCCGGGTTCAATCCCTGGTCAGGGAACTAGATCCTGCGTGCCGCAACTAAGGCCCGGCACAGCCAGATAGATAGATGGATAGATAGGTAAATAAATATTTGAAGAAAAGAAAAGAAAAAAAGGAAGAGAAAAAATTCCCTAGTGCCGTTGGTAGTTCTGGCTTTGCGGAAGTCTCTGGAGAAGGATGCATAAACTGTTCAGAGAGGAGGGGCAGGAGATGCAACAGTTTCAAGTGTGTTTGTTGCCACAGTGGGGTGTGAGCCAAAGCCTGCAGACACTATGTCATAGGACTCTAATTATGAGACATGAATTCACTGGTTACGCATGTGCTTATCAGGCTGGGAGCAGGGAGGCAGCGTGGCGCTGTGGCCAGGACGCTTGGCAATTAGACCCGTGTTCTAATCCTTGTTCTGCCACTAGCTGGCTGTGTGATCTTGGGCAGATTGTTCCATGTCTCTGTATTTTAGTTACAGAGCATTCTGGCTAGATGACCTCTAAGAGCCAAGGTCTATCGGTTCGTCATTTATTTTATGTCACTTTAGGGGTGAGATTCCAGGAAGAAGACGACCTGAAAAGTTGGCATGATGCTATAGCTTTATATCTGAGATGGTTTGGGAGGAAAACACTGGACCCTGTAATTATTTCCACAAATCACATAGCACAGGATAACATACTCATAGATGATTTTAGGTTTGTTTTGCTTTGCGTTGCTTTGTTTTTTAAATTTGGGTTATGGCTGGGACAGAGTGGTTGGGGGGCCGTGGACAGTCTTGTAGTATTAATAATATGACAGTGTTCATCTTTTGTTTTCAGATCTAAATCCCTTCTGCTCGCTTTTATGAAATAGAAGCCTCTCACCTGTGTGAATGGGAAGACCTACCGAGCTGTTTTGGAAGAGAAAGGCCAGAACTACATTAAATCATACAGAATGCGACAAATGGGCCCTGTAATGTTCAAGTCATCAATACGGCCATCGACCCCCAGGAGACTTGTGGAGGGTCCTGGCACTGAGCAGGCTCAGAACTGCCCTGAGGTAGGAAGACCATGCCCTGAAGGGGATGCTGGGAGGGAAAGGCTAGGGCTCAGCATTCCTGCCCCTCCTTGGAGTCTGTGGATTCCCCCGAGGTCACAGGGGGAGAAATGGACCAGGCAGAGAGATCCAGTCTTTGTGGGGGTGTGGGGAGGGGATTTTAAAAGGAATGAAATTGAGTGACTCAGCCACTGAAAGACACCTGGACTTCAAAGCCAAAAAGTCTTCAAACGAAACATAACTGCTCTCAGGAATTGTTTTAACTTTGATTTAAAAAACTACCGTGGAGGTAGGGTTGGGAGGGAACTCAAAGGTATTCTGGTTGCAATTCGGAGTCCTGGACTGACAGGAGATCAGGAGGGGGCAGAATGTGGTGTCAACAGGAGGAAAACACCAGGAAAACAAAAGCAGAGGAAGGCTGAGTCTACAATTAAGGAGGCCAAGGAGAAAACCTCCTTACGTGCTGTTCTGAGAAGAGGAGGAGGTGGTGTAGCTAAGGAGAAAGACAATATTGTGAGTCAGCCGAGTAGGATACCGGCCACGCTGGCGGAGCTGACAGGTGTGGGAATGTTTGCACAGCGGTGCCTGGCAGAGCCGCAGCAGGCCTGAAACTGCAGTGAGAGGAGCAGGCGTGTGGATTGTTTAGTCACCATGGGAGAGATGAGGGAGCAGGCAGGTTGGCGTGGGGATTGGGTTACCCGCAGAGCCTAGATCAAAAGAAGCCAGTGGGTTGGAAAGGCATTCACTTGCTCCGTGCAAGAGGATACAGCGCTCAGGGTTACTCGTCGAGCTCTGTGCAAACACAGCTGACTGTCCAGTCATGAGTGGCCAGTTGTAAAGGGCAGAGCAAGCCACAAGGCCGGGTTGTCCCTGTGGCCTCTGGGCTGTATGTTCATTTCGTAAGGTCCCCTTTTTCCCCATTAGGGCTAGAATAGGTGGCAGCCTGGGAAAACAGGTTGCGTGGCTCTTTTCTTTTTGATGTTTAAAGAAATAATAGTTGGGACCGAGTGGATTATTGTACTGGGTGCGGTACACACATTATCTCAGTCTTCTAAGACCTGTGTCATTTTTGTTGTTTTTGTAGCTATTGATAGAAATGGCCAGAGAGAGATCATTGGCCCGAGGTCACACAGTAAGGGGTTCATGCTGATATTTTCATCCAGTCTATCTGATGACAAAATTATCCCCCGACAGCACTGGGGCATTACCGAAAGAATAGAATCTGTCTGGGCAAATACGTGAGCTGCCATTTGGAGCTCTGGGGAGAAGGGAGCCACATCAGCCAGTAGGTTTTTCGTTGTGGGAAAGAGTCAGCTTCCTCGGGTTTCCCCTTGACCCAAACCCACTCGACCCTCAGGCACTGACCATGTTATTCCAGAGAGCGATGGCCATCTCAGCATGCCCGCGTTCTGAGAAGTGGAAACAGTCCTCGGAGAAGAAGGTGAGGTCAGCGCCTCCTCGCTGTGACCAAAGGCAAGGGGATTATCTTCCTGGGACGAGGGCACTGCTACCCCCCCATCCCGCGGCATCCTGGGCATTTCAACTTTCATCCTTTCAACTCTGCTGCCAGTTGGCTCAGATGTTGATGGAGAAATTCCCTGGTTTTGGAATTTTTACTTTTTAAAAATTATAGCCCCCTACAGTCCGCATCCCTTTTCCTTCAGCATCCCTGCTCTAATGGTTGAAAAAGAATAATAATATTTTTAGGACGCTTTCCATTTTATCCCAACCCAGCAAATAGCAGGGCCATGTCTGGGGAGCTTGGTCACTGTTAATTTTCACCTTTTCTTTCCAAGTACATCTAAGTTCAAGTTATACTCAGAAAAGGTGGGTGCAGGGGAAAGGAGGAAAAGCAGAAACAGCAACCCTTTGGGAGTGCTCTTGGAGAGAGATGGTCCAAAAAAGCCCATGTAGAAAAGGAAATACATTGCCTAAGATACGGCCTCTGCACACGCACCTCCCAGACACGCCCGCAACTTACGTCATTCAGGGGGACAAGAGTGTTTTGGAAGAAAGGCTGCACAACCACGGCGAAGTCCTCACGCTGCAGGTACTGGTAGGAGAGCCTGGAGAGGCGACTCTGGGGATGGGGAGAGAGGCTGCTTAACCGCCCGCAAGACGGGCAGACGGTCTGTTCCTGTGGGCTTGGGTGGGTCACGGCAGGGGCAAGGGACTCAAAGGAGCCGCTCTAGCGCCTGAGCATCTATTTAGTCTGCACCAGGTGGGGGCGCCACCCGGCTCTGCCCTGACGTCTGCTTGGGCCCAAGGCCGCCTCTGCTCTCACTTCATGAAGAGGTGAATTAGAACACGGGGCCTCAGTTCAAACGGGGAGCATTTCAACACCAGCTCCTCAAAATGCCTGTGACGTTGGGGGTGAGTATCCACGGTCTTTGCATCTTAAGTGCCAAAAGGTGGACTATAAAAGGGATAGACTAGCTGTGCTCATCCTCCAGAAATGTATTCATCTGGGAGATGGAAAAATCAAAACCAGGTAGGGCTTGAGGGGCAGTGAAGTGCTGACTGAAACTGCCGGGGGTGCTTCGTGGGGGGAAGCTTCTCAGAAGAGGTAAGAAGACAAGCCCTGTGCGTGAGATGGATACACTGCGGAAAGGCCCAGGGCACGGCAGGTCAAGGGAAGGCATAGACAGACGTGAGTAAAGGAGGGAGGAGCCCCAGGGTAGTGAGCACAGCCCCTCTCCCCTCTGGGAGCTGAGACGTGGGCGTTCTCCCCAGCTTCCCTTCTGAGCTTCTCACTCCCCGCCCCTGCCTTGGTGTCTGATTCACCTGGACACGTATTTCAGGGGCTGTGATCTCAGTAGAGCCCTCACTCCAGGAGTAAAGATGGGGGGGTGGTAGGGAGAAGAGGTGGGGGACAGGGTCACCTGGAAGTCCCAGTTCACTGTCTTCAGTTCTTGCAGCATCTCCAGGGAGTTCTCCTGGGAGCCTCGGAGGCAGGTGCAGTTGTTCCTGTGAGACAAGGAGTCCTGAGGCTCAGTGCCCCCAGGAGGCTGCCCCCGCCCCACGGAGGTGTCCCCAAACACAGCCTTGCTTCCTCTTGGGCCCGGGTCACAGAACCATAGTGCTTGTTGGGAGAGAAGGTGGACGGGCTGCCTGTTCCCCTGGCCGCCTGACTGCTCCTTCCCAAGAGTGCAGCTCCTGCCTGGGGTTTCTCCACGAGGGCAGGGGTTGGGGGAAGACGGCCAAGGTGGCCCAGCCTTTCTTCCTCATGCTCCTGAGGCCTCCCTTCTCTACCCTTGGCTGCTTGGGACTCTCCCACAGGGCTCCGGAGTGAGGGGTCTCTTGGGCAGCAGTGGCCACTCTGAGAATAGGAACCAGCTGGTCACCTTCCCAGCGAATCCATTTGACCCCAGATAGGACAGGACTCCTCAGCTCCCTGTAGAATCTGCTCCCCCCTAACAAACAATGGTCACAGGAACTCTGGGCGAACCTCTGGCCTCAGAAGATGGCAACTTCCTGCAGGGTCACAGCTGAGCTTTAATAAATTCCAGCCCCAGCAGAAATTCTTGCACATTGTACCTTAGCTCCAAGCCTGGCCTTCATGGACAGTCCTATCGAGCACGTTAAAAAAGGTACTATTTCCTGAGCACCTGCCCCACAGCGACCAGGTACTTTATTTGCTCTTCCGCTAGACCTCACCTCTACCTCCCAAGTGAGGAGTAAGAGGCCCAGAGAGGTTGCATGGTTTGTACAGGGTCCCACAGCTCCTAAGATGGCAGAGCCAGGATTTGAGGCCTGACAGAGCTGTCCTGAAAGCGCATTGCCTTGTGTTGCCTCTCAAACAGGAACAAACGACTTGCTGAAGTTGGGGTTTGGCATCACAGACAATGTCAGGGGCCCTCACGGGTTATCTGACTGTCTGCCTCACTTTCCAGAAAAGCAAACTGGGGTCCAGGGAAATAAAGTGACTTGCGTACAGTAGGCATTCAATAAGGTAGCAGCATTTCTGAATGGTTTTCCAAGCCCCTGGCTAATTGCTGATGTCTGCTCCCCAGACAAGAAGGTCTGGGTCCACCTTTATCACTCTCACCCACTGACATCTAAGCCCCGTTCTCCCCAGATGCCCTCCCCCTGGGCCCACGTACGTCTACTTACTGGGCTGCCAGTGGTATGACACATTTCCCACCTTGGCCCTGGTGCAGGCCAGCCAGCTCCATGACCTCTACCACGTTGATGAAAGCCCTTGGCAGCTGTGGGCAGAGGGGTGGGCTTCAGTAGTCCCCAGGCACTTGTGGGGGGGCACTGGTTACTGCTGGAAAGAGCTTGGGGGATCCTCTACAATCTACTTCCTCCTCCCCAACTTTACCAATAAACTGAGGCCCAGAGAGGGAACGTGCCTTATATTATCCCGTGGAATCTCCCTTATTGGCCCCGCTTTATAGACTGGGAAACCGAGACACAAGGCACTTGCCCAAAGCCACATCTCTAAGCCACAGTACCTGGCTACAAATCAGGCCGACTGGCTCCAGAAGCCAGCTCGCTCTTTGCCACCAAACAGATGCAGTCGGATCCAGTTAGAATCTTCCCCGCAGAGGAGCTACGCAGCTGCCTACCCCCCCCCCCACCCCGCCCATCCCATCCAGGGACCTGCTCACGGAGGAGCGGGGTGGGGGCTCTGCTTGGCGTGCATCTCACTGGACACATCTAGATGCACACGGGTCACAGCCCCTGGGGAGCAGCCTGGTTGCCACCAGGAAATGGGACCCAGGATTGTGCTGCCCCTGTGCTGTCTTACCTCCTCATAGAAGATGCCCAGGGCCTGCTGGATGTGCCGAACATACTCGCTGGCTGAGTGGGCCTCCTGTGAAGAAGCAAGGGGCTCTCCTCAGCTCCTGGCAGGAGGAGGAGAGTGGCCTGAGGCCAGCACAGGAGGGCACTGCATGGGCTGGGAAGCCCAGCCCTTACTGCTGGTGGACACAGTCTCTTGTAAGAAGTCATCCCTTGACCCCTACTAGGTACCATGAACAATCCCCACCCCACCCTGCTCCCGGCTCCTCTAACCCAGAGCCTGTCAGTGCTGGACCCCACTGCCGCTCCAGTCCCATCCGTTCCCCCGCCTCTCCTTCTCCAACCAGGACAGAGCCCCTGGTGGCCATGCTGTCTCTTTCCTCTGGGCTTTGGCCCGTGCTGGCCCCACTGCCTGGGGCCCTCTGCACTGCCTCCCCCTCACTCCCATCCCTGTAACTCAGGTCAAGGGTCTCCTCCTCTGGCCCATCTCCCAACTGGAAGCTGACTTAGCCCCTTCCTAAAACATAGCTGGCGTTAATCCTGATGGAGGCCCCAGGTCTTTCCACAGAAAGCTGCTCTCAGGATCATAAACCTGACTGTTTGCATGAGGACAGGTATTCTGGGGTCACTTCTGGCTCCCTGGACCCCAACCAGTGCAGGACACAATAGCATTTAAAACCCCACGGGACTAGGTCGCTTCTGCCTCTGGAGTCTGGGCAGGGAGGGAGAAAGCCCCTGGGTGGGGGGAGGCCAGTTCTCATCCAGAATTTGGTCACTGTGAGCCAAAGGAATGATAAATGCCTTCTCCTCGCTGCCTGTGACTGTCAAATATTCTACCACAACCTCTGAATTATGGAAGCTGCTTTTTTTTTTTCTTCTGGCCAAATAAAATATAGCACACCCTCAACTTAGAACAAGATGTATTCCAAAAGTTATTACTTCCCACAGTTTGTAAGTCTGGACATATTTCCCCTTAGAAACGACATTAGGAGTGGGTTGGGTTCCCGGGCCGGCAGAGTTTGTTAACGCGTGTTGTCCTTGAAGGAGCAGTAAGCCATCGATCAGGAATAGTTCAACTGAATCGACCCTATTTATGGCATTGTTTCATCCTCCCCCTGCAACCTCCCCACCACCAAGAGATGCCCAAAAAAGTGGGCAGGGACTCTAAGCAAGTGAGGGTGGGGCTCCCTAGTTATCCACTGGATACCAGAGAACAGTATTTGTGTGCATAAGAGAGGCCGCCTTGGCAGTGCCTGAAGAGTGGGGACATCCAGACACTTCTGGAATCAGGGGACCAATGCAGCTGCCACTCAGCAGTGGGAAAGGCAGGCCTCTCCTGGCATGTGTGAGCTGGGGCTTCCTGGGCAGACTCAGGTGCCTAGGAGAGCCGGCCCATGTGCCTCCCGTGAGGGAGGTCCCGGCCCTGGGCCTGGATGGTGACCCTGGCCAGCAGCTCCCCTCTCAGGGCCCCCAGGGGGCTGCTCGGGGGCCTACCGGATTCTCGCAGTAATGGCACAAATCGTTGCTCCCAATGAACAGCGTGATGAGCTTCCAGTCCTTCTGTAGGTTGATTTCCTGAGGGGACAGAAGATCCCAGTTAGGCCTTGGTGGGGGGCACGTGCATGTGCCAGACGGCCCCCCAAGTGCCTTTTCCTCTCTTTGTATCACAGTGGCGAGAAGATGCCGAGTGCAGGCTCTCCTGCCCTCACCTTGGTGCCCTCACCTTGGTGCTGGGGCAAGGACTCCGCCAGAGGGGGGAGGGAGGGAGGGAGGGAGGGAGAGGGAGGGAGGGAGGGAGGGAGGGGGAGAGAGAGAGAGAGAGAGAGAGAGAGAGAGAGAGAGAGAGAGAGAGAGAGTGTGTGCGCGCGTGTGTGTGCGTGCGCGCGCGCGCACGCGTGTGCTCCCTCAGTACAGAGGACCTTTTTCCCTTTGAGATCCTCTTAAGAAAGTTGCGGTCCAGGAGGAGGTGGTGTGTATTAACCCATCCCTAAAATGAGATCGAAAGGCCTTCAGAGGAGCCGAGGGCACAAGACACATCTAGAAGCAAAAGCCCAGAGCTGGCCTCTCTTCAGGCCTGGGTCCAGGGAGGGGGGTGGAGGAGGAGCCCCTCGTGGACGGAGAGTTGGGAGGGGGACGGGGCGGCCCCCGGAGGAGCCTGCTTTCCACTCAGCGCCGCCATAATAGGAGTCCTCCCAGACGCTGAGTGCCAAGGCATAAACACAGAGTGTTTAAAAAAGTGCTGGTGGGGAGGTTTAGAGGGGCCGGGTTAGCGGGAAGGAGGAAGGGTTGGAATGAGCTGCCTAATTTTAGAAGCCAAAGTTTACATAATAGGGCTCTGGAAGCCAGCTCCTGGGTAAAGTGGAAAGCCGCCAGAGGCCGAGGCCTGCCACCTCCGGCCACCCTCTGCCCCTCTCACCTCCTGCAGCCGGCCCTGGGGGGAGGGGGGCGGCAGAGACGGGCGGCGTCTGGGTGGCAAGGCCTGCTCCTCGTGGCTCGTTTGGCCCCTCTTAAGGACGAGCCAAGAGCGCTGCAGTGATACAGAGGGGGCTCTTTTAGGGCGGCTTGCACCCACCCCAGCTACGGGCAGAGCGCCTTCCAGGGGCGGCCCGGGGTCCTGTACTCACAGGGCTGTTCTTCATTCGCTCCATGAGGTCCCGGGCCTGGGCCGGCATGTCACTGGAGGGGGGAAGAGAAGGGGACATTAGGGCTGGCTCACGAGGGAGGGCTCAAGCTGTCGGAGTTGGGCCTGGCAAGGAGATGTTTCAGGAAGAAAAATGTTATATAAAGTTCACTCTTTCATTGCCTTGCAAGGCTTTCCATTCTCAAGAAATCTCAACCCGTTTAGAAAAATCGAAGATCTGCCCTGGCCCTTGGAGCCGTAATTGATCCTGACCCTGCCAAGGGCTAATCTGCATCTCCCCACCCCCTTCTGCAGGCCTGGTCCTCTGAAGCCACTTCAGGGGGATTTCTCGACCTTCCCATCAGGGACATTCCCTTATACTTCATCCAGCTCTTTCGCTGCAGGATGAAACTGAACTGAGCCTGTTCAGTTCTTATTTGGCTGCCTGTTTTAAAAATAACCTTTTGTATATTTGAAAAAATTCATCGTCCCAAATGATCCCTCAGCTTTTTCCTTTCCAGGCTTCACGACTCCTTTAACCTTTACCTCTAAGTCCCACTCTCCGTTCCTTTAATCCTTTTGTTATTCTCCCTGTAGTTCCTTTGGATTTCCACACCATTCCCCATCTCCTCACTTCTCCCACTTGCAACAAAACAGGACGGGGGAGACAAATACGGACAGGACTAGTTCTTCCTTCACCTCCTGGATACCTGCCATGAACGAGGAATTGAATGCTTCTGGATGAGAGACAGGTATGTCAATGGAAGCTTACCCAGCAATAAAGGGGAATGAACTAGTGATACACAAAACAATGGGGATGTACCTCAAAATAATTTTGCTGGGTGGAAGAAGTCAGACAAGAAAAGAGTACACAGTCTATGGTTCTGTTTCTGTAAAGTTCTAGAAAATTAAAACTAATCTATAGTGACAAGAAAGCAGGTCAGTGGTTACCTGGGGCCCAGGGAGTGGGGTAGAGACAGGAAGGGGCGGGAGGGAGAGATTGATTACAGAGAAATACAGGGAAACTTTTGGAGGTGATGGATATATTTATCATCTTGATTGTGGTAATGGTTTCACAGGTATATGCATATAACAAACTGATCAAATTGTACACGTTTAATATGTACAGTGTACTCGTCAATTACACCTCAATAAACTGTTATTTAAAAAAATATATGTATGTGAGAAGGGATACAGCCAATGGAGGCTTCCATGGAAGAAATCATAAAAGCAGTAACTGGTACAGAATGGGCATTTTAAATCTTTGCATGTCCACAGTGAGCTGGGCATGTGGCCAAGCATACGTGGTACCATCCCTGCCATGTTTCTCATTAATACATTCAGGACCGTATCTCACATGCTACTGCTATTGATGCGTGTGTCAGAAAGCTATAAAGAAAGCCTGTCCTGGTTAAAGGGGACCACAGAAATCCCTGTAACCTTTTAATAGGTTCAAGCTATGAACAGGGGAATCCACGGGTGATAAGCCCTCGAGGGCACTAGGGGAAGTCAGGCTTTAAAGAAGCTGCATGTCTCGGCTACTTCCCCTGCCACTCCTCCCCAGGTACTCTTGCTGCCTGATGGAGACACCAAGCAGCAGTGAAATAGAAAAACCAGTTTAAGAGAAGTGAAGCAGGAATGGGGAAAGGGGCTTGAATGTCAACAGACTAAGGAATCAATTCCTGGTTAATGAAGCCTGGGCTCTAAAAAAAATAATAATGGTAATACCAGCAACTAGAGGTTGATGTGATGGCCCCACGAAGCCCAATTTTTTGCAGAAAATAATTCTTCCTGCTTATGATGTTGAGGACCTGACATCGCTTCCTGTGGCTCAGAGGCTCAAAGCGAGCGTGGGGCCCTCCTCACCGCGTCTGAAAGGAACTTTCCCTGTAAACAGGGTGAGTCAAGCGGGTTCTGTTTCCCTGGTGATCTGAGTGCAGCAACCCTTCTACAAAGCAAAGACCCAGCACGCTCTGTGCAGAAAATCAATGAACTCCGTCAGGCATTTCAACTTTAATTATCTGGGTTGTTGTCAACCACAGAAATCCAAGTGCAAACAGACAACCGCCATGTTGTTTCGAGGCCCTACCATCTAACTAACTCCCGAGTGTCAATGCCATCTAACTCCCGAGTGCCAACATACGGCTTTTTCAGAGTCAAGGGCTGGAGGTTCAGAGGCGAGAGAAGGGAGGAGGGAAGGGCGG
Source organism: Globicephala melas (assembly GCF_963455315.2). NCBI lineage: Eukaryota > Metazoa > Chordata > Mammalia > Artiodactyla > Delphinidae > Globicephala > Globicephala melas. Next base: position 68,029,876 of record NC_083325.1, read on the forward strand.
CCAGCCGTGAGGTCCTGCTCTGTGTCCCCAAGGTGCTGAGAGTTGTCACCTGCACATTCGACCCCAGCCTCCTCTGGGCTGGGAGACCAGCTGGAGTCAGCAGGAGGGCACCCTGCGCCCTGGCCGCATGCTTCCTGTCCGGCCACCCTCAAGGGCTTCTCCCCGCTGCCCTGAGAGGTGCTAACAGCTCAGTGGGCAGAGCGAAGGCTCTGATTCAGCCTGGTCTGATCCTGGCTCCTCTGGTCCCTCGCTCTGATAAGCTTGGGCCGTTCAGGAAACGGTCTAAGCCTCTGTGTCCTCACGCTAGTACCCATCTTGAAGGGTGTAAGGATTACAGGAGATGATCCACGTGAGGGGGCAGCTCAGGGCCGGGCAGCAGAAGTGCTCCGTGCACCACGGCTCTTACGGCCCGTCTGTGGGCCCGGGTCCCAGACACCACCCTTCTCTCGTCCCCGATCTCTCGGCCTTGCCCTCCTCTGTCCCTCCAGTACCCACGTCTACTCACCGAGCTCTGGCCCCTCCCACTGCTGCATTCAGCCCGGCCGTCTCCTCCCGGGTGCCGGCGGAGAAGCCGAAGATTTTGGGGTTGAACTTCTTCAGAATGTCTTTGAAGAGGGAAGGAGCAGAGAGCACAGGTGAGAGGGAGATGGACGTGCAGTGTTGGGGCACAGGTGTGGGCAGGACGCTTCTGGGTCTCTTCAGGGCAGGCTGACTTCTCTCCTTACAGACAACCTTCTCTTCCCTCGCTCAGTGGAAGGGCCCTGGCCTCAGGGAGGGGTTGCTACGGCCACAGTGATGGTGCCTCTCCGTGCTGCTACTTACTGGGCAGTGTGGTGTGGGTCCCCAAGTCGCCGTCCCCTCCAATGCTGGGGAAGAGAAAGCACATTTGTTAAAATCACAGGTCATCATATTTCTGAGTCAGAACCAGACAGTCTGCCCTGGGGCAGGATTCCCATCTCCCTTAGGAACAACAGAAGCATCGGGCCATCGCCTTGCATCCCAGCACCGGGCCTCGAGTACCCGGCCTCATCTCTGGAGGGGTGACAGGGAAACACACCACCCATGCTTCTGTGGGAAGCGTCATCAACAGAGATGAGTGGAGAGCACCCTCACCTCCAGGAGAGTCCCCTCCAGGCTGTGGAGAGGTCACTGGAGTTGCTGGGTCGGGCTCCCACCGCTGTCTGAAAGGCAAGGAGAAGGCTCTAGAGCTGGGCTGGGTCGGGCGCAGGCTGGGGGCACTGGGGAGGGGCCCTCTTGCCCTGGTGTGGCAGCTGGGACCTGGATTTACCTTTTCTGAAAATGGTACCAGCTTTTCCCCAGGCCACTTAATCTCGGAGTCGTCCTGACTTCCCAATCTTCCACACGCAACCAGTAACCAAGTTGTGGAAGAAGCAAGATTCTTCCTCCCCAACCTCTCTGGCTTCCGTCCCTTTCTTCGTGTTCCCTTTGCCATATTTCCAGGTGAGACTCTCATCTCCTCACCATGGACAGCTCTGGCGTCCACCTGACCCCACGGTCTCCAGTGTCTCTTCCCATCTCACGGGGCTGCCCACCTGCTCTGCCAAGCACACCTGTTCCTTCACGCCTCCCTCTGACTCTGACCTTCCAGTGGGTGTCTCTTACTCACAGGGTCAGAGCCAAACCCCTTCACCAACATCCAGAGCTCACCATGACCTGGTTTCCACTTTCCTTTCCTTGTTCACCACCTCCTTTCCCGTCCACACAAACCTTCAGGTCTAAACAAGTTGATCTGAAGCATGAGGGCCTTGGACCGGCCTACTAACAGCCACTCCATCCTTTCTGGGAATGCTAAAACTCCTCCTTTCCAGCCATTATGTCTCCAGTTCATTCTCTAACACCTTTGTCAATTTCTGCCTCCTCCATAATGCTTTTTTAAAGGCCCTATTTTTTAAATTAATGGAGTATAGTTGCTTTCTAAAGGCCCTATCTTAAAAAAAGAGAGTATTCCTCTTTGAAAATTACAAAATTAGTATGCATTCACTATAACCAGTGAAATGATACAAGGATGTTTTAATTACTAATTTACCCCTACTTTAATAACCTGCCCCCTGCTCCAGGGTCTACACCCCCTCCCTCCTCACCCCCTACCCTCACATACACACTACCAGGATCAATTAATGGTTAAGAGCCTGGTGTGTATCCTTCCTTCCACAGCTTTCCCCACGTTCATACCAAAATTAAAACACACTCAAACCCATCTGGAGAAGTTGTTCTTTACTGAAATGAATACCTGATTTCACAAGTCCGGTTTGTCCCCTATATGATTACGTACCTCCTGTGTAAGTGTTTTTTATTTCCCCAGCTGGACAAGTTTCTAGAGGGTTAAGACTACATCTCACACTGATTTTCCCTCTGAATTGCTAGCAGAGTGTCTCACACACAGACAATAGCTAAATAGTTGGCCCTTAAAATTCCTTTAGTGAAACTGTGCTATGTGCAGGTATTGGGCCCCCTCTGCCCCCACAAACACATCTTTAAATGGGGTGAGCGGGTGCTGGGCGGTGTGTGGGTAAGACCCACCATCCTGGGAGTCTGGGTGAAGGAGATGAGTTCCCTGGTAAAGGCAGGCAGACTTGGATAAGTACCTTAACACAGGGGTCCCCAACCCCTGGGCCTCGGACCACTACTGGTCCGAAGCCTGTTAGGAGCTGGGCCGCACTGCCGGAGGTGAGTGGCGGGTAAGCGAGCGGAGCTTCACCTGCGATTCCCCACCGCTACTCATCGCTCACTTTACCACCTGAACCCATCCCCTGCCCCCCTCCCCTGTCCGTGGAAAAACTGTCTTCCACGAAACCTGTCCCTGGTGCCAGAAAGGTTGGGGACCGCTGCCTTAACACACACAGATGAAATGCTTGGGCACAGTGGGGAAGGGGGATGGACGGCTTCTATCAGGGGATGGAGGGGAGGCCCCGTGGAGGAGGTGGTATTGAGCCAGGCTGTGGAAGGGAGGAGGGGAGGGCATTCTCGATCGCCTGCCGGTGTTTTGCGGCTGCCTGGCTATGTTTCATTGCCGGACACAGGTACGTTCTCGGCTAAATGCTGAACACAGAGCTGATGTGGGGGAAGAGGTGATTCCGCACAGGGCCTGGCCCAGCTCAGTACTCACAGTCAGCGAGTCACCCAGGGCAGCTACCACTTTGATATCCGCTGGCCGGAGCTCATGGACTAGGGAGACAGGAAAAAAGATGGATGGTCAGTGGAGGTCTTCCTTGGAAACTATTAACTTGGCTAGGAGTCTGAGGTTCTGTTCTTATCCCACAGGTTCCCATTAAACTTATTTCCAGCCTAAGGCTTTAGCAAATTTGTATTTTCCATCTATTCAGAGCAACTAAGGCACTGAAGGTGATGGGCTTGATGGCTCTCATCCATCCTGAGAGGAGCCCAATTCACACTGGAGTGGTCCAGGAAAGCTCCAGCTGGGTGGGGGGCGGGGGGGTCATGAGCACAGGTAGAGAGGACCCCAATCCCTGACTATACCTACCTCACTGGGCAGGGAGGTCTGAAAGGCTGCCATCGGGACTAAGCCAAGAGGAGAAGTGTGGTCTGTGGAGAGCCCGGGAGCCCA